>NC_080175.1:34774633-35103383 GCF_950295315.1 Erinaceus europaeus
ACTATAAATCAGCCAGAAGTAACCATAGATAATAAAAGTATGAAAGAAATAATAAACCTATTAATAACAGAAATGAAAACAACTTTGGAGGAAAGGGCTAGCAGTATTAGGGAAACAACATATGAGACCCTCAAGGAAAATACTAGGTACCTTGAGGTAAGTAGAACATTGAAAGCTGAAATAGCTGAAATGAAGAAAGAAGCTGAGGGAAGGGAAAGCAGACTAACAGAAGCAGAAAACAGAATTAGCCGAAAGAGTATGAGCTAGAGAAAACTAAGAAAGAGGTAAAAGAGCTCTAAAAGAGATTGAGAGACACTGAAAACAACAACAGACAAATGGGATGATCTCAAAAGGAGTAACATTCATATAATTGGCCTGCCAGAGGAAGAGAGGATGGAGAAGTAAACATTGTAGAGAAAATTATAGAATAAAACTTCTCAGACCTGAACAACAAAAAGGACATTAAGATTCAAGCCAGAAGAGAATGGCAAGATATCTATCTATACCTGAATGAAAAAGGGTTTCAACCAAGGACTATATATCCTGCTAGACTTTCATTCAAATTGGATGGAGGGATCAAAACCTTCTTAGACAGATAACCGTTAAAGGAGGCAACCATTACAAAGCCCTCCCTGAAAGAGGTATGAAAAGACCTCTTATAAATGAAAACATCACTATAATACTTATAATATATCAGAGAAAATAAAATATTGTTGAATAATGGTGCTACAGTATATTAAATCTATAATGTCAGTAAATGTCAATGGCTTAAACTCACCCATCAAAAGGCATAGAGTGAGAGGATGGATCAGAAAACATAACCTAACCATATGCTGCTTGCAAGAATCCCACTTGACCCAACAAGACAAATACGGACTTAATTTGAAAGGATGGAAACCTATCATACTGGTTAATGGACCA
This sequence comes from Erinaceus europaeus, assembly GCF_950295315.1. NCBI lineage: Eukaryota > Metazoa > Chordata > Mammalia > Eulipotyphla > Erinaceidae > Erinaceus > Erinaceus europaeus. The sequence goes on from NC_080175.1 coordinate 34,775,555, forward strand.
CAAAAAAGGGGCAGGAACAGCCATTCTCATCTCTGACACAATAGATTTTAAATTAAATAAAGTAATAAAAGATAGTCAAAGTCATTACATAATGATTAGAGGATCAATCAGCCAAGAAGACTTAACAATTGTTAACATCTATGCACCCAATGAGGGACCATCTAAATACATCAAGCACCTACTCAAAGAAGTACAAAAAAACATCAGTAGTAATATAGTAATAGTGGGAGAATTTAAAAGCCCACTCTCACACTTAGAAAGATCAACAAAGCAGAGAATCTACAAAGAAACAAGATAATTAATTGAAGATATGGACAGACTACACCTCTTGGACATTTTCAGAGTTCTTCACCCCTAAAAACTGGAATACACATTCTTTTCAAATCCACACAACACATACTCAAGGATAGACCACATGTTAGGCCACAAAGTCAGCATCAACAAATTCAAGAGTATTGAAATCATCCCAAGTATCTTCTCAGACCACAGTGGAGTAAAACTAATATTTAACAACAAACAGAAAATTATTAAAAGTCAAAGAATTTGGAAACTAAACAACATACTCACTAAGAACCACTGGGTCAAAGGGACACTCAAGCAAGAAATTCAAACGTATCTGGAAACAAATGAAAATGAAGACACAAGCTACCAAAATATTTGGCAGACAGCTAAAGCTCTATTGAGAGGGAAACTCATAGTCATACAATCACATATTAAACTACAAGAAAAAGCTCAAATAAACGACCTTACTGCACACCTTAAGGACTTAGAGGAAGAGGAACAAAGGAACCCTAAAGCAACCAGAAGGACAGAAATCACTAAAATTAGAGCAGAAATAAACATCGAAAATTAGAGAACCATACAAAAGATCAATGAAGCCAAATGGTGGTTCTTTGAAAAATTAAACAAGATTGACAAACCCCTAGGCAGACTCAGTAAACAAAAAGGAGAGAAGACTCAAATTAATAGAATTGTAAACAATAGAGGAGATATCACAACGGACACCACAGAAATCCAGAAAATCATGTATAACTTCTATGAAGAACTATACACCACCAAGCTAGAGAATCTGGAAGAACTGGAAGAATTTCTAGAAACATATCCCCTTCCAAAACTGAACCAAGAAGAACTACCAAACCTACATGTACCAATCACAAAGAAATCAAAACCATTAATAAGAATCTCCCCAACAACAAAAGTCCTGGACCAAATGGCTTCGCAAACGAATTCTACAATACCTTCAGGAAACAGTTAATACCTATACTTCTAAAGCTTTTCCAAAAGTTTGAAGAAACAGAAACACTCCCTTTGACCTTCTATGTAGCCAATATCACACTGACACCAAAAGCAGATAGGGACACAACAAAAAAGGAAAATTAAAGACCAATATCTCTGATGAACATAGATGCCACAATATTAAACAAGATCTTGGCCAACCTGATACAGCAGTATATCAAAAGATTGTTCATCACAACCAAGTGGGATTTATCCCAGGAATGCAAGGCTGGTTCAACATACGTAAGTCAATCAATGTCATTGACCACATCAATAAAAGCAAAGCCAAAAACTACATGATTATCTCAATAGATGCGGAGAAAGCCTTTGACAAAATCCAACACCCATTCATGCTCAAAACTCTACAAAAAGTGGGACTAGACAGAGAATTCCTCAAGATAGTGGAATCCATATATAGCAAACCTACAGCCAACATCACACTCAATGGACAGAAGCTGAAAGCATTCCTCCTCAGATCAGGGACTAGACAGGGCTGTCCACTGTCACCATTAATCTTCAACATAGTCTTGGAAGTTCTTGCCATAGCAATCAGGCAAGAGAAAGAAATCAAAGGAATACAGATTGGAAGGGAAGAAGTCAAGCTCTCACTATTTGCAAATGATATGATATATACATAGAAAAACCTAAAGAATCCAGCAGAAAACTACTGGAAGTTATTAGACAATATAGCAAGGTGTCAGGCTACAAAATCAATGTACAAAAATCAGTGGCATTTCTTTATGCAAACACAAAAACTGAAGAAGAAGACATCCAGAAATCACTCTCATTCACTGTTGCAACAAAATCAACCTAGGAATAAATCTGACAAAAGAAGTGAAAGACTTGTATAATGAAAACTATGAGTCACTATTCAAGGAAATAATAACTGATACCAAGAAATGGAAAGATATACCATGATCATGGATTGTAAGAATAAATATCATCAAAATGAATATTTTCCCCAGAGCCATATACAAATTTAATGCAATACCCATCAAAGTTCCACCAAGCTTCTTTAAGAGAATAGAACAAACACTACAATCATTTATCTGGAACATGAAAACACCTAGAATTGCAAAAACCATCTTGAGGAAAAGAAACAGAAATGGAGGCATCACACTCCCAGATCTCAAACTATATTATAAAGCCATCATCATCAAAACAGCCTGGTACTGGAACAAAAATAGGCACATAGACCAGTGGAACAGAATTGAAAGCCCAGATCTAAACCTCCACACCTATGGACATCTGATCTTTGATAAGGGAGCCTAAAATATTGAATGGAAGAAGGAGACTCTTTTCAGTAAATGGTGCTGGGAAAACTGGGTTGTAACATGCAGAATAATGACATTGAACCACTTTATCTCACCAGAAATAAAAATCAACTTCAAATGGATCAAGGACCTAGATGTTAGACCAGAAACTATCAAATACTTAGAGGACAACATTGGTGAAACACTTTCCCACCTAAACCTCAAGGGCATTTTTGATGAAACAAACCCAATTGCAAGGAAGACTAAAGCAGAAACAAACCAATGGGACTACATCAAATTGAAAAGTTTCTGCACAGCCAAAGAAACTATCACACAAACAAAGAGACCCCTCACAGAATGGGAGAAGATTTTCACATGCCATACATCAGACAAGAGACTAATCACCAAAATATACAAAGAACTCAGCAAACTTAGCACCAAAAAAGCAAATGACCCCATCCAAAAATGGGCAGAGTATATGAACAAAACATTCACTTCAGAGGAGTTCCAAAACGCTAATAAACATATGAAAAACTGTTTTAGGTCGCTTATTATCAGAGAAATGCAAATAAAGACAATACTGATATACCACCTCACTCCTGTGAGAATGGCATACATCAAAGAGGACAACAGCAACAAATGCTGGAGAGGCTGTGGGGACAGAGGAACCCTTCTGCACTGCTGGTGGGAATGTAAATTAGTCCAGCCTCTCTGGAGAGCAGTCTGGAGAACTATTCCAAGGCTAGACATAGACCTTCCATATGACCCAGTAATTCCTCTCCTAGGGATATAACCCAAGGATTCAATAATCCCCAATCAAAAAGATATGTGTACACCTATGTTAATAGCAGCACAATTCATAATATCTAAAACCTGGAAGCAACCCAGGTGCCCAACAACAGATGAGTGGCTGAGAAAGCTGTGGTATATATACACAATAGAATACTAGGCAGCTATTAAAAACAGTGGACCCACCTTATCTGACCCATCTTGGAAGGAGCAGAAGGAATTATGTTAAGTGAGCTATGTCAGAAAGACTAAGATGAGTATGGGATGATCCCACTCATCAACAGAAGCTGAGAATGAAGAACAGAAAGGGAAATAAAAAGCAGGATCTGATTAAATCGAGAGTAGGGCACCAAAGTAAAAACCCTGTGGTGAGGGGGAGGGTGGACATTTGGCTTCCTGAAATGGTGGTTATAGTGCCGGGGGGGGGGGGGGTGGTGGCTGGGATGGGACACAGTCTTGGTGGTGGGAATGGTGTTTATGTACACTCCTGTTAAAATGTAGTCATATAAACCACTATTTAATTAATATGAGAGGGGAAATATTGATCATATGTCTAGAATTTTTTAAAACAAAGACTGAGTCTTTTTAATACATAGGCTGAGTCTTTGATATGTTGACTCTCTCAAAAGCCTAGACCAGGGAGAATAGAAACAACCAGTGGCACAGATCTATACAAGATGCTGGGTATTATACAGCAAAGCCTAACAAAGGGACTTTTCAAAGTTAACCCAATTGCCAAATAATGTGCTGATAACTATAACTATCCACTGTCTTCTTGAACCCTAATGTCTTAGGACAGCAGGAACCTCACATTTCCACTATAGAGCCTATATTTCTCCCAGTCCTGGAACCTTAGTGTGGTGCTCACTTTCCTGCATGCTTCACTCAATTCATATCAAATAATATTGCATCAGCTCATCACAACCTAATCAATGCAATGAGTCCCACCCCAGCATGCTTCACTTCAGACTGCGTCCAGAGACTTCAGGTGTGGAATGACAACCCTTCAGCTTCATCACTAGGGCGAGACCTTTCCTTTCATAGTATTCTCTAATTCTATTCCAGGTGGTCCACTTCCCAATAAAGTCCCCAAACCTAGATATAGACGAGGTTCCAGGAGATGGAGCATATGTTCACACGTGTCCATAAACCAGGGAAAAATATATACCTGAAAGCAGAAGTACAGGAGTCTGCAAGGAGTACCCCCCGCCAACACTTCATCTGCACTATTTCAGCCTTTAGGTCCATGATTGTTCAACAATTTGTTTGGTTTTGTATGTTAACTCTCTTTTCAGCCACCAGGTTCCGGATGCCAGCATGATGCAGACCAGACTTCCCTGGACTGACAACCCCACCAATATGTCCTGGAGCTCTGCTTCCCCAGAGACCCACCCTACTAGGGAAAGAGAGAGGCAGACTGGGAGTATGGATCTACCAGTCAACATGCATGTTCAGCAGGGAAGCAATTACAGAAGCCAGACCTTCCACCTTCTTTACCCACAGCTCCCAGAGAAATAGAGAATGGGAAAGCTATCAGGGGAGGGGATGGGATATGGAGACCGGGTGGTGGGAATTGTGTGGAGTTGTACCCCTCCTATCCTACAGTTTGTTAATGTCTCCTTTCTTAAATAAATAAAAAAAGGGAATTCTTCAAGAAGGAAGCAACTGTGTCATTAGCAGTGCTGTATGGAGTTATGAATTGGTTCAGATTTGTACAGTGGAGTGACATTTTTGAAAGCTGCAAACTAAAATTGCCTATGAGGTTGAACATGCAACCTCAAGCACAGTTATAAACCATGCTAAATAGGAAACTCATATAAAAATACATTTGCATCATTATCAACCATTTTTATCCTTTAGAAATATTTGTCAAATGCTTTTCTAGTGAACTGTTTTTCCCCCCCTCCACTGCTGTTCTTTGCATATATGTTTTCCATATACAGATCTTGACAAGTAGAAATTAACTTATGTTAGAAAGAGGGGATGGGATATGGAGTTTTGGTGGTGGGAATTGTGCGAAGTTGTACCCCTCTTGTCCTATGGTTTTGTCAATGTTTCCCTTTTATAAACCAAAAATTGAAAAAAGAGAAAAGAAATATAGTCCTATGACCATACCAATGTGTCCTGGAGCCACACTTTCCCTGAGCCTTGGCCCATTAGGGAAAAAGAAAGACAAGCTGGGAGTATGAATCAACCTTCCAAACTTCCAATGCTCATATTCAGCTGGGAAGCAATTACGGAAGTCAGAACTTCCACCTTCTGCACTCCATGCTGACCCTGGGTCCACAATCTCAGAGGGATGAAGAATGGGAGATCTATTAGGGAAGGGGATGGGTTGCAAAGTTCTGGCGGTGGGAATTCTGTGGAGTTATGCCTCCTATGGTTTTTCCAGTGTCTCCTTTTTATAAATAAAAATTGGGGGTATGGAATGAAAAAAAAGAAAGAAATAGAGTCCTAATTGGAGATATGCAAGAAATGTATTACATAATTCAGAAAAGGTTTTAATTTATGGCTATCATTCTATTCCTTAATATATATATATATATTAATTTAACATCATCTTATAATTTTTTTAAATTTTTAGTATCTCTTTTAATGGATAGAGACAGCCAAGAGGAGATAGAGATATAGACAGAAAGAGACCTGCAGCGCTGCTTCACTAGTCTCAAAGCTGTCCCCTGCAGGTGGGGTCCAGGGGCTCCAACCCAGGTTCTTGTTCATTGTAACATGTGCACTCACCCTGATGCACCAACATACAGCCCTACAATTTTTTTAAAATAAATCATCTTTATTTATTTACTTGATGAGGGAAATAAAGAGAAAGATAGACACCCACAGCCCTGCTTCACCACCCATAAAGTTTTTCCCCTGTAGGTGAGGACCAAGGGCTCCAACTTGGGTCCATGTATACTGTAAGATGTGCTCAACTAGGTGCGGAAACATCTAGCCCCCAATTTTCTTTTAAATGTGAATAACAGTGACTATTCTTTTTTTATTTCCCCCTACAAAGAATTAAGTTTCTGAGAAGCAATATCAATTTTGTTTAATGTATTGTTTAGCATGTGTTGTGTTGCCTTCCATAGATTCAATGCTGAGAAAAATCTTTGTGGATGAAAGTATAAATATAAGAACATTTTCAAACTCACAAAAGAAGTGTTTTTTTTTTTTAAAGAGCAATTTATAAAGAAACTTTTTTCCCCTAGAAACATGGAATATGTCCATTTTATTTCTAGATTAATGTTCTAAACTATGACTCCTCAGAACGAGTATAGAGATCAAATGAAAGTGAGTCCTCAAAGTTCAATTTTTTTAAGAGAAGAAGTTATTTCTAGTAGACACTGGATTAAGTTTTAACACATTTGCATAATAGGGTTTTTAGCATATTTTAAGACTTTATAACATATTTGCTTAATAGGATAAAATGATTTGAATAAACTCTGAATTTTTACTTAATTTAAGTGAGATAGCTAGAGAGAGACTCTTAGAGAACATTATCTGTCTTCATATACAGGCAGGAGTCTTCAATTTTCTAAGCTACACAACACAGTAGGAGCCTTGTACCTGAGAGGGGAGAGTGAGAGAGGGCTTGTGCTTCTTTGATGTTCAGAGAAATAACTGTAAGGGGTCAAAGTGATAAAAATGTCATCTTAGGCTGAATTTTTGGTTTTGTGCTAGAATTGTGTGTAGATTTTTCTTCTTCTGTAGATAAAATTGACTAAATTAGACTTTAGTCTTTGGCCTGGGTATATAGAATAATGGTTCTGCAAAAGACTTCTGTATTTGAGACTCTGAGATCCCGGGTTCAATCCCCAGGACCACCATAAGCCACAGCAGAACAATGTAAGTCTATCTATCCTTCTATCTTTCTTCCTATCTATCTATCTATCTATCTATCTATCTATCTATCTATCTATCTATCTGTCTATCATCTATCACTCTTTCCTTCCTTCCATCCATTCTTTCTCAATCTATGAATATTTCATTAAACTAATATTTTTTAAAATATGTATTTATTGGGAGTCAGGCGGTAGTGCAATGGGTTAAGCACACATGGCACAAAGCAAGGACCGGCATAAGGATCCCTGCTCAAGCCAGAGCTCCCCAGCTGCAGTGGGATCGTTTTACAAGCGTTGAAGCAGGTCTGCAGGTGTCTATCTTTCCTCCTCTCTGTCTTTCACTCTTCTCTCCATTTCTCTCTGTCCTATCCAACAACAATGACAAGAATAACTACAACAATAAAACAACAAGGGCAACAAAAGGGAATAGATAAATAAATATGTAAAAAGTAAATAAAATAAATATTTATTTTATTCCCTTTTGTTGCCTTTGTTTTATTGTTGTGATTATTATTGTTGTTGTTACTGATGTCATTGTTATTGGATAGGACAGAGAGAAATACAGAGAGGAGGGGAAGACAGAGAAGGGGAGAGAAAGACAGATGCAGACCTGCTTCACTGATTGTGAAGAGACTGTCCCGTAGGTGGGGAGCCGGTGGTTCCAATTAATATATTTTTAAAAATTGATCTTAATCATTTTTCTCAAATTATATGTTCATCAGTAATCTTCCTAATTTTCCATTCTAACTGTTTTTTATTTCCTGGTCTTACTTTACTTTAGCAACCATTTTGCCACTTTGTTGCTGTAGCAATAAACTGTATTCTATTTAGTTACTACATACCACTTACATAATGAAGCACCAGTTCTTAGGAATGAGATTCAGAATTCTGTCACCCCTTGCCTTGTTGATTCTTCTCACCAAAGGCCCCCAATGACTCCCTGTCCTACTGGCTCTTCATGTAGCTCCACTCTTTGGAGGACTGCATTATGAATTAATTAAATAATGATCTACCAGATTATGCTGATTTGTATCTGTCTCTACCCATATCTACTTGCTATCTGCCTTTACATCCACTTGGAAAAAATCTTAAAAATTCCCTTATTCTATGTACTCATCCAATGATTTTTAAATAACTAACAGTGGCTCTGATAGCAGTGTAAAATAAATATGAAATATGAAAAGTGGTGAATATTTTGGCCATTTTTGAGGCTACATAAGGATGTTTCTAGCAAAACAACTTTTAAAATCATAAATAGATTTAGATCAAAGACACACTGAAGAACACAAGCCAGGGGGCTAGGGAAGGGAATCTCCGTAGTGTGGGGTCATTGATCTAACTTTCTTTCTTTCTTTTTCTTTTTTTAAGAAATATTAAAAAAAAATATTTATTTTCCTTTTTGTTGACCTTGTTGTTTTTTTATTGTTGTTGTAGTTATTGCTATTGATGTTGTTGTTGTTGTATAGGACAGAGAGAAATGGAGAGAGGAGGGGAAGACAGAGAGGGGGAGAGAAAGACACCTGCAGACCTGCTTCACCACCTGTGAAGCAACTCCGCTGCAGGTGGGGACCCCGGGGCTTGAACCAGATCCTTATGCTGGTCCTTAGGCTTTGCGCCACATGCGCTTAGCCCACTGCGCTACCACCTGAATCCTTCTTTTTCTTTCTTTCTTTTTCCTCTTTCTTTCTTTCTTTCTTTCTTTCTTTCTTTCTTTCTTTCTTTCTTTCTTTTTTCTTCCTTCCTTCCTTCCTTCCTTCCTAACTTCCTTTCTCCCTCCCTCCCTCTCTTCCTTTCTTTCTTCCTTTCTCTCATTTTATTTTATTTTTTTCCAATTTTATTGGATAGGACAGAGAGAAATTGATAGAGGAAGGAAAGATAGAGAGGGGGGAATGATGGACACCTGCAGACCTTCACAGCTTGTGAAGTGACTCCCCAGCAGGTGGGGAATCTGGGGCTCTAATAGGATCCATGTGCGGATCTTTGTGCTTTGTACTTTGTATGCTTGACCAGGTGCACCACTGCCCAATACTCTCACTGAACTTATTTCATTGTTCATTTTTTACTTCAATGATGCCAATGATATAATAATTCACTTTTTGAAAGCAAATGTTTCAGTCTTTTCATGAAATGACTACACATGACTGAAAAACAAAAATCAGTAAGAAAATAATGAAATGAAATAAAAATTTACTGTGTGGTAAAGTTATGACACTGGCATGTGTATGTATCTATAATATTAAACATATGTTCACATATTAGAATATACTCAGTAATCATAATATAATATAATATATGATCATAATATAATAGTTATAATAGTGTATTTGTTAGTTCTATAACTATATTAATGAAGGTACACATTAGAACTGATTCCAAGAAGTTAAGGAAGCACCAGCATGTGTATATATATATATATATATATATATATATATATATATATATATATATATATATGTACAAAGACAGGCAGACAGAGAAGTGAGACACAGAGATAGGATGAGAAAAACAGAGATAAAGGAAATTCAGCTATTTGTAAACTTAAAACTGACAAGCTTGGAAGGGTAGAGGACTTCAGGAGAATGGCAGCCTAAGGAATTAACAAAAGCTCTAATAATTAGGATTACTTTGTGACTCCATAGGAAAACACTGCTTTTCCTTACTATCAGTTATCTAGAATTTTCAAAACATAGAACAGTTCAATAGGAATAAAAGGCACCAGAAGTGTTTGCTCTAAGCAACGTACAGTTTTCATGTGTTCACAGCTATTTAGTAATATTTTTTGAATTACTCCTAAATTACCTTTTTGGAATGAGGACATTAGCATTTAATCTCTTTCTTTGATCAAAGAACTATTCAACATTAACTAAACTACATTGAAGAATGTTTCTAATGGCCATCACCTCATTTATTTTATTAGAAATACCTCTGTATATTGAATTTGAACAAAGGCAACACAGCAAGGATTGTCTGAACATTTCATCCCTCCTTAAATAAATTATAGCCACCTGCACAGGACGACAGTGACAAACCTGCTATTGTGCAAAGCTACAGAGATTTAACCTGAAAACTGAAGAGTTCACCCTGGAGGGACTTCATGTGTCATGTGGAGTCCCAGTCAGAGAACACACTCTCCTCTCCCTCCATTGTGACCCCACCTACATGGAGAAAAATTTGTAATCCAAAGAATAGTATTGTCACTCTCTTATTATAAGTTTCATTAGAATGAGCAAATTTTGAGAATCAAGATACAAGAAAAGCATTTCATTTAATCTAGAAAAAGATTAGACAAAATCCATTATCATAGTTAACTATTCCCCAACAGCACTTTTAAGATGTTAAAACAATCAACATATGTACCCAACCTCATTAATAAACCAAACATTTGAATTAAACCATAATACCACTGTAGATTTATCAAATTAGCAAGGATTCCCATTTGCTTATATGTATGTACTGTTAAAGTAGCTGTGAATTATATTTTGAAAGAAAAGTCAGCCTGAAACTATCTTTTGGATGTCTGTGGGAGCTGTAAGTCAGAACTCAACTCCTGACTCTGTGAAGGAGCACACAGTCATCTGAGATGTGAGCTTTATCAGACATTAAGGACTAGGAACTTGCATTCCATGGTGCCAAAATGTTAATCCCTTAGATGAACGAGCTAATGATATAGATAAAGGGAAAACACTGCTTATCTTGATTGTCTCAATGCATAATGAACATTGAGGCATGAACAGTACTGGCTATCTGAGGCTCGAATGTAGAATCCCTGAGATATATGACCTCCTCACATGTTCACATAGTTTATAACACCTCTACACCAAAACCTAATCTTTGGATCAATTCTCTCAGATTAATGTAAAGAATATTCCCATGTTCTAGTCCCTCTTGGGTTTAAGCCATGGTTAGATTCTTTAATAGATTCCCTAAAATTCTAAGTGCTTTTTGTTTATTTTTTTCAGTGAGTAGTTATTGTTACCTAATGTAGAGTCCAGAGAAAAATTTCTAGTCATTTGAGAGACTGATGGAATTTATACACTGACACCAACAAAGGATACCTGAAGTTGACCCAACCCTCCAGAGTCTTGAAAACAGTGAGTTGTTGCAGGATTTTGGACCTCCTTACTTAGTATTGACAGTATTAAATCCCAATAAACCTAGGAGAAATAAAAAGTCTTAGAGAACTACAGCTTATCCTCAACTAGTAGTATCAGGGATCAGGAAAGGATATACTTTGCCAGAAATGTAGGGACAGCACCAGAAGTAAAAACAGGAACACTAACCCAGTGACACTAGATTAATGAGCAAAAGGTGTAACTCACTTAGTATCCCAAGGGGATTTCAAAATTGACTATGAATAAAATCCAGATAATTTCTAACTAATACACCCAAAGATTCCATATATACATTTTTAGCTACATACTACAACTCCTTAATTGAGAGCTGATGGAATTGCATGCTGGTAAATTCAATGACTAAGTTTTTATATACCTATCTGTGTGTCTATCTTATTTATCTCATTAAGTGTGAATTTGTGACTCAATAAAATATTTTCTCTTGCCACATTGTAAATTTTAAAAGTTAGTATGATGGAGTAAAAAGATCTTTCCCATGATCAATCTGATAAAGCAATAAAAATTCACCTACAGCCTCACAAAATTACAACTTGGGACTTAATAAGAAACTCAGTTACCTACAGGTAAGTGCAGGAGATTTAGGAAAGGGATGAAGGAGAAATTCTCAGGACAGAAAAAAATAGCTCTTGCCAGCAGGTGGCATTATTTTAGTAGCTATGCACTAGAACAGAGGGTTGGCAACAAGAAGGCAGGTTTAACAGAGGAACACCTGGTCAAAAATTAAAACCCTATGGTGTTCCCAGGCTGTGGGCTTCCAGAGGCCATACAAATTGAAATGTGGTAGAAAGGCCCTAATTTGTCTCAACAGGCATTAAATTAGCCAGGGGGTGTGCAGTAGAATCTCTCAATCTCACCCACCAGGACATATAAGCAACATAGCTACAAGGTAACTTCTTGGTTGAACAACAGAAATTATGGCTAATATGCAAGATTAAGAGGAACCAAACCATAGAAGAAACTAAAAAAAAAATGCATAAAGATCTGAAAAAAAAAAAAGGCACAATGCAGAAAACTTGTTTTGAAGGAAATCCAAGAATCAAAACTCTATATACAAACCAAAATAATAAATAAATAAAGACCTCAAAGATCATTTCACCAAACAGCTATAAAGTGCACAGAAAACAGGATGTGATAGACTTTGAATAGATTTAAAGCTCAGGTAGCAGACATAGAAGATGGGGAGGGGATGGGATACAGAGTTCTGGTGGTGGGAATTGTGTGGAGTTGTATCCCTCTTATCCTATGTTTTTTTTTGTTGTTGTTGTTGTTGTTGTTAGTGTTTACTTTTTACAAATAAAAAATAAAAAATAAGAATAAAAAAAGATGGACTAAATCAAGCTTAGAGAGAATCTTAGGGCAGGAAGATATAACCATCACACTCTGTGAGTTCAAAACTATTAGAGAGCAAATGTTTAGGAAAAGTGAAGCAATTCACCATGAAATAGAAGACTCAGTCACATAAAGGAATATGAAAACTATTGGGATTCCAGAAGAAGAAGAAGAAGAAGGAGGAGGAGGAGGAGGAGGAGGAGGAGGAGGAGGAGGAGGAGGAGGAGAAGGAGGAGGAGGAGGAGGAGGAGGAGGAGGAGAAGAAGAGAGGAGCAGAGAACATATTCAAAGAAATGATAGCACAAAAATTTCCACACCTGAGTGATGTTGAAAACATAGATATCCAGGAAACTGAACAAATACTCATGTACCTGAATCCTAAACAGCCTATACCAATACACACTATAATACAACTACTCACAAGAATGAAAAAGAATCTATATATTGCAGATTACTAAGGAAAGGAATAAACTGATATACAGAGGGAGGCTCACCAGGCTTTCATTAGACATATCATCATGAACCCTAGAGGCATAAAAGGAGTGACATGACATACACAAAGTATGAAAAGGTAAACATTACCAGCCATTGATACTCTATCTTTCCAAATAGCCCTTCAGGTAGAAGGGAGAAATAAACATCCTCTCAAACATGCATAAGCTGAAGGAATTCACCACCAACAATCCTGCCTTCCTAGAACTGTTGAAAAGAGCCTAACATGAAGAGATGATGCAAAGGAATTGCAAAGATGAGGTAATCAATAGTAGAACAGCACCAGGAACACGAACAAATCCAGGGATTTCCAGACTGGAGTGGCAGATGATATGGTGAAGGCCTTTGGTCTTAAATGATGCTGCTGAATCTATAATTACTGGCTGCTGCTTGTCCTTGTACATAGCAAAGTTATTTTTTTCTTTTTTGTCTCAAAAGTCCTTTTGACAGGTAAAATTGTCGTTTTCTGTAATTATTAGATATTCTGAATATGTATAAGAAACATATCATAATAGGATGTTTCAGTATAATTTCTCAAATCTGTACATATTAGTAAAGACTAGCTTCATAATTCTAAAAAAAGAAAATTAAATGAACACAAACAATAGGAAAAAACAAAGACATAGGAAGGGGAGGGAAAAATAGAGCAACATGATCAAGTGTTAGTCAACTAAGGCCAACTTAATTAAATAACTTGCTCAAAAAATTGTGTGGAACCACAAAACTAAAACAACAATGGCAAAGAGCAATAAATTGCTGAAGCACCTCTGAGAAAAAAAAAAAAGGAAATAAACAAGAGGTTATCAGGCTCCCCAGTTTATGTTTATACTACAGAGTAATAGCAATCAAGACAGTGTGTTACTAGAATACAAATAGGCCATTTGATCAATGAAGCATAAACAAAAGCCCAGATATAAAGCCACATATATACAATCACCAAGAGTAAGACATAAGACCCAAAAACATTTAATGGGGAAAAAAAAAGTTCTTTTCAACAAATGGTGCTGGGAAAACTGGACAGCTACATGTAGATACTAGGCTGCCTTTTAACATCATATATCAAAATCATAGTAAAATGGATCAAAAACCTGGATATTAGACCGAAAACTCTAAAATATTTAGAAGGAATCACCACCACCCCCCATCTTGGTCTCACCTTAAATGGAGCTAGGAGGAATAGTGTCGGGTGAGATGAGTCAAAAAGAGAGGAATGAATACTGTATGACCTTACTTGTGGGTGGCACTTGAGAAATAAGGACATAAAGGGAAAACATAAAGCAAAAGTTGGTTTGGCTTTGGTGTACTACACCAAAGAAAATCATTATGGGGAGGGAGGGGGAGACAGAGGTTTGAGGAAGGTGGGGGTAGGGGGATGCAGTCCGAAGATGAGGACGCGACAGTTTTATAGAAACATTATCACAGGGAGTAGGGAAATTGTACCCATGTGTCAATAACTTGTCAGCCATTAGCACCCCCAAATAAAATTTAAAATATATTCTCAGATGAAATTCTATAATCAGTTATTCAACTGGTAACAATTAATATTTTAGTTGTATCCTTTTATAACATTTATTAATAACAACATTGGGTTTTTGCCAAGTTTTAATTTCTCAGTTGAGTTTCATTCTATCTACTTGCACTATTTATGAATAAGACTTTCTGACCTACTTCTGGCATTGATTCCAGGGGTCTGATTTCCAAACTCTACGTATAGAATTGTTGCTGAGATTGGAATTTATAATAATGACTTCTGGTTTTACATGAGGTTTAACAGGGCTAACCAATGACCTTTTTCTTTGAACCAAAATTTATATGTCAGTTGTATTCTTATTTTTGGTCAAATCTCCCAAAAAATTAAGTGTCTCTCTTCACTAATTGGTAATTAAAAAAAATCAAGTTAGATATATAAAATGATAAAAATAGTCAAGAAAACACTGTGAGTAGTTAAAATCTGAAAACAATGTGGAAGCATGTTAGGTCTAAAACCCTGTAAAACATTAAAGATAGATAAAAATACACATGGGTGATTTTATTATTCTCCATTTTTATATTTCACTTTTTTCAAGACACAAACACAAAGTAAGTGGTAAATATTTTGGTTATGTTGAAACTTATTTGCCTTTGTATTGAATGTGTAAATCATAACTGTTGAATAATTTTAAATCTACAGGAGTCTTCTGTTGTATTTATGATATTTTAATTAAGAGAGACTAAGGTAGATATGTCTAATGTAAACATCATTGGGCCCAGGAAAAGCTAATGAGATCCTTATATCTATACCATGAGGTATATATTAAGAGATAGATGGAAGTAGGGATTCACATAGACTGTGCTTCAGGAAAACATTGCCCAATTTGGTATAGCCTCACCTCCCTTGACTCTGAAACTAGACAGGAATAATAAGAATATTCTCAGAATAGAGTCACAAATGGAAACTTTTTAACTTTGCTCTCAAAAGGGGATTAAACTGGAAAATAGAGTGAGAAAGAATATTTTCAAATGAAAAATAGCATTTGAATTTTATTTAGGTTTCAAAATTATTATTATTACTATTGCTATTACTATTTATATTTGCTGATACTTCAGCACTTCTGACAGAAAACAACAGAGAACAACCAAGGGGAAGACACCACAGAAACAAGCACCCTTAATACAGTTAGTGGAGGGAGGCACCAGCATCTGGGTCAAGTGAATGACAAAACAAGTATATCTAGTAAGCTATCTTGCAAGTTCCTAAAGATGAAGTTTTACATAATGTTCATAGCTACTTTAGAAGAACTTGCTGATCCATGTTTTCTGCTCTTCTTTTTATTCATTCTTAGATTAACATCTTGTATTGAAATGTTCAGTATAGATCATTCTTGTTAATTAAGAAAAAAGTTTTTTTTTAGCCATCTTATTGGTGAGTTAATAGTTTACAGTAGAGCTGGTGAAATACAGGTATAATTTTTCAGCTCCCCTTGAAAGATGTCTACAAAGCACCTTCTTCTCCCAACTTAAGTGATCATACACCAGGACCCCAAAGGGGGAAACAAATGAAAATGTATTATGGACTATTTAATTCATCCTTTGTGTAATAATCTGTCTCTGTTTCATTTCTTTTGAATATAAATTCTATTAGCTAGTTTTATTTATGTATTCCTTGACTCTCTACAACATTAGTGACCTGTGGATTTATTTTGCCTTTAATCATCTACTTCTTGACTTATCTCTGGAAAGAAAATCCGTATGCCACCTGCAACTGGAGTTTGTTTGGTTGGAGGAATTCATTTTAAATCTTATCAAGTGTGCTCTTACAGGCTTAACTGGTACAAGGAGGTGTTAAGGTTGCATAAGAGCAGTCTCCTCAAGATTACCGCAGACTAGACACATAGAATAATCAGGGTTGTATACAGTCAACATAATCGGAGGTAGAGTAGGGATTTCTCATGAATATAAATGATAACACAATTTCATGACGTTTTTACTCATTTTTTCTTCAGTTTGCCTCAGGCAAACAAGACTAACCTATACTGCTCTAAATGTCTAAAGAAAATATAAATATCACTTTAAATTACTAATAACTTTATGACATAGTACAGCCCTGAAATATATTCTTCTGAAAGCTGTCCTCTTTCTTCCATTTTAGTCATACAAAAGTAATGACATTAAGTGTTGTGTGTACATTATCATAAAATAAACATGTTTATGTTCAGCATATGAGCTATATATGTTTTATCAATAACATAAAATGGGTCACAACTGCATATCAATAGCCACACATATCTCTGAACTACATGGACATTGATTACTCAGTGTTGGCACTTACATGCTATTGCATTGCATCTTCAGATCACTGAACTAAATAATATTGGATTAGCTTTATAGATAAGAAACTGAGGACATAATCAGCTATGTCCCAGTTTGTTAGCTCAACTCTTCCATGTCCCTGAAGGTCCTCTGACCCTCTTTACATTCCCTCTCTTCCTTTGTGTACATTCATGAAGCCATATGTGCACACACGTCTCTCTGAATTAGGTGTACTGAATTTTCCGATGATGACTAACTACTTTGAATGTGTGCCTCATAAGAAAAATTCACTATTCAAGATAAACATATCATTAAACTTTAGTTTTGCTTTCTACTTCCAGCTGTGCCCATCTGATCACAACCATAACCTTTCATGTACACAGAATTTACCATCCAATACAGGATATTTTTGCTTGGCAAGGTGTGTGTATTGGTCAAATTCAACTGCGACTGTCCTCAACAAATCATTCATTATGTGTGAATTTGGTTCTGTTCAGTATTGTTCACCTCACTTCAAGTGCTATGCCAACTTTGCATGGTCCAAACTTACATTGTTTTCATTGTCCCCCATTTTTCCTTTCCAAACCATTTAATTTAAAGATAATATTTATTTATTTAATTCATTAAAACAGAAAGGGATTGAGAGGGAAGAAGATAGAGAGAATGAGTGAGAATGAAAGGTATCTATGGCACTGTTTACTTGCCTGTAAGCTTTTCCCCTGCAGGTGGGGGCCAGGGGTGTGCCCTTTGTACATAGTAGTATGTGCATTTTACTAAGTAAACCACTGCTCAGCCCCTCCAAGACATTTTCAGATGTCTTAATCATTCTAAAGTTTTCAGTGTTTTTATTTTAAATCATCTATAGCATAAAACTTCCTTGTAGTTGTTCATATCAAAATGTGCACTTGTCTTTACAATAAAATTTACAAAACTATTTAGATTCTCTTCCCTTTAACTCTCTTGTCACTAGTCTTTAATCTCCTGGTGTCTCAGTCACCAGTCTGTCCCTCAAGCTTAACAAAGCACCTGGATCAATATAGATTCTGAATGAATACTTTAGGAATACATAATGCCTGTGATACTGATGACAATCAGAACCATACAATTGTTCAGACACTTAAATTCCTTTTCAACCTAATTACTCTTTAGTTCCTTTGCTGGGATTGATACAATCCAGTCCTACGCTACGTTTTGTGCTGTCCTGTCAGTAACAGTGCATTCTTCTCTGACATCCTTTCCCATTTAACAACATTATTCATCAAGGAGAAGGGGAAACCACATCCATACTGAAAGGAAACTGAAGGTGCATTAAATACTTATAACAAAAGCAAATAAATGTATTTGCAGTTGTTAAAAGGTGTATGTAACCATGAAATTTAAAAATCATGAAAGTCTGCTGGTAATATATTCCTCTTCCAAGATGTATTTAATTCACTCTCTAAGCTTTAAAAAAACATGTTGCTGAAGTTATGAGAAATTGTCTGAACCTGGACATGTCCAAGGAGAGATGAGGATACAATTTACAAATGTATGTTGACTTGGACCCCTAAGCAGAAAAGATATTGATTTAAAATTATTAATAAAATTCAAATTAAGTCAGTAACTTAGTCTATGATCTTATTATACCAACATTACTTTTAAATTTTGATGAATATGTTGTATTCTGGAAGAGACTTATGGGAGGCATTTCTGCATAAAGTATTTGTGGGAACTTTTCTAAAATGATGAAATTATTTCAAAATAAAAAAAATGAAGTTGGGGTTACTGATTTTCTTCCAAAGTGATGGACCTCCATGAATCAGATTACAAGACTGAACACTGGATCAAAGAAGACATAATGGAAATGCTCAAAGGCTTCTGTCAACAGGAACTATGAATGAATGTGGATGTTTGTTGTAAAACAGTTACTAGAAAATGAGCTCAACTATCTGGAAGTCAAACAAGGTTGCCTATACTCTCATGGAGCAATATCTTGAAGAATTTGTATGCAAAATCTCAAAAATGAGGTATCCAACTGAGATTTAAATAATGGGGTTTAAAAATAGTCCATTTGGAGCAATTTCTTTGCATGTGTTTGTCTCTATTACGATTCGTCAGGAAGAACTATGTTCTAACCAGATGGGACATAGACCCACATAGAGTGCTAGCTGCCAAGAGGAAAGAGATTTTGGTTTTGATCTATTTGTGACTGAAGATGTTAACTGGATCTGCATATTTGCATATGTTTATCAGTAAGCATTGCTGCAGAATAGCTGTTGGAAATAAATGGACAAGAAACATAGCAATGCAAAAGAAGCAAGTTGTATACTATAAAGATAACTGTATTTGACTTATAATTCCAAAACATTTTGCTTTATTACTTTCAGTATTCTTTTCCTCAGAAATTTTATTATATATATTTCATTTGTTATAACAATATAGTGACTCTGTGATGTAAGATAAAATTATCATTCTTTTCTATCAAAACCAAGACATGTTGAGGACTTTAATTGTTTAAATGAGTTTTATTTCTTCTGAGATTTAATGTGATAATATTCTGATCTCAGAAAAAATACATATTTTTTTTTAGTTGTGAGGTTAGTGGTTTCCAGTACAGTTGTTGGCACATGGGAAACATTCCTTAATTCACCAAGAGAGATGTCTGTAAAACATGCTCACCTCTAAATTAGATTCATTATCACTCACCAGGACCTGAAAGTCTCCCTCCTCTCAGATCCCTTCTTGCCCTCCTCTCCAGATACTTAACTAAGAATACCACATCTTAAGTGCACATGAAATAAGTCATTTTTCATATTAATAACTTTTAAATTTTCTAAAATATAAAATACTAATTTGTAAAACTTTTTTCCCTGAGATACAAAGATCCCTCCAAAAAAAGTTTGAGCTTTTCTGAAAGAAAAACAGCCACTGACTTCACCTGTTACAATATAACATAAGGTTTGCTTTATTGTCAAGATTGAATTACAGAGAATACTAGCAAAAATACTCAAAATGTCATAAAACCACTTAAGTTCTAAAAACTCAAAAAAGAAAACTAATTATGAGTTTATTTTATTGAAATTAAAAATGAATTTAATTCTGATTTAAAATAATCCTTACATAATATCATAATCAAACATTAAGATGAGGTTTCTTTATCTTGCTGATTTCAATGCCATTATATAAAATACTGAATAATTAATATGTGATATTTTCAAAGATGTCAATTCAAAGTAAAATTCAAAATAAAAGTTTAGATTGAGATCTTGAATTTTTTAATTTAATTTTTATTATTTATTTATTTATTTATTTATTCCATTTTGTTGTCTTTGTTGTTACTGATGTCATCATTGTAGGATAGAACAGGGAGAAATGGAGAGAGGAGGGATAGACAGAGAGGAGGAGAGAAAGACAGGCACCTGCGCAGACCTGCTTCACCGCCTATGAAGCGACTCCCTTGCAGGTGGGGAGCCAGGGGCTCAAACCGGGGTCCATAAGCTGAGATGTTGAATTTTCTATGTAAATATTCAGTCTCTGTCCATATTATGAATTCTCTTGATTATTCTGTCTTTATTTACTTTTTAAATTATTATTTTTCCTTATCACAACATACATCATAGTCTCCCTTAATGAATTATTCTATTCTGTGACATCTTTAGTTTATTAACATCTTTAGTTTATTAATTATATACTTTCAGGATATATACATTATGTAGAATATGTATATGTAAATGCATATTGTCTTGTACAAAATGCACATATACAAGTAAAATAAGAACACAACATATATACCATGGTATATGTACATTTCAAAACTACTATATATATCTATACACATACATATGTGTAAAGATTAAATTTAACTCATGTTCACATACAAATGTTAATATAAACACTCAGTTATTTATGTTCTCAGATTCTCTAAGTGTTCACTGCTTATGTCTATTGATCTAATTATATTTTAGTATAAACACAACTAAATTTATTACTATAAACTATATTTAAATCATTTGATAATTTCAAATAATAAAGTTTAATTCCAGGAAGAGAACTGATAATCTAAATTTAACTAAGAATTGCCTTAAACAGTCTTCAGAATCAGATTTGAGAAGTCATCTATAAAATTATGGAAAAACTGTTTAAGTAATCATCATTCATATTGTCATTCTTATTGATTTGCAAACATTTAAACTCTGACTTCACTTTAACGATGTAAACACAGAATATAAGATGCTTTACTCTTTTACTGTTATGATGATGGTTCATATGCAATTACAATTAGTAAAGTATCATGCATGAAAAATCTGAATATCTTATTAAAATGTTGGCAAATATATAGAGAGTGTGTGTGTGTGTGTGTGTGTGTGTGTGTGTGTGTGTGTGTGTAACCACCATCTCCTGTATGCGATTTCACTACCCTAGGGCATTTTTTTTTCATTCAGAGAGAGAGCCAGAGAGATACAGGAATAGGTACTGGTAGGACAGAAACAGTTTTTTCTGATGTTCCATTGCCATAGTGTCTCCTGAGTGGTGCCTGGACTGGTACAAGGGGTATTCACCATGCAATGCAGGCATCCTACCTGATGAGTTATTTCTCCTGCCACATACTTTTAAATTTTAAGCAATATGTTATGTTTGTGACTTTTTTTTAGAGATAAGGTTTTCAGTTTAACCAAAATACTTAAATAAGTAGACAAATTTTTGTGCATACACACACACACACACACACACACACACACACACATATATATATATATATATATATATATATATATATATATGTTACAAACACAGGTGCATACTTTATAACATATGCTTATATACCTGCATAAATTTATGACTGTATGCATGCAGGCCTGGTCCAAGATTTTAAGCTGCATTGTTGTCAGTAACACTTTATTAAATCCTAAAGTGAAGCAAAAACAGAAATCCCTAATTATCTGAAATCAGAGCATGCAGTGTTCTGTGGAATGAAGTTTAGCAGAAAAAGAAATAATTAAAAAATACATTTTACTAGGGCCTGGGCGGTGGGGCACAGGTTTAAGCCACAAGGACCCATGCAAAGATCCACGTTGAAGCCACTGGTTCCCCACCTGCGGGACGGTTGCCTCACAAGTGGTGAAGAAGGTCTGATTAGGGCCTCAGACCGGGTAGTGTCCAAAATGGCAACCATTAAGTGAGTCAATCTCTTGTCTAGGGCTCTTTCATTCTTTATTCCCAGCACATTATTTTGTTAAATGACCCTCCAAATATGCATATCATTTTTTATTGCCATCAAAGTTATTGCTATAGATTGATGACAGTTAATGTGAATGAATATGCATATTTATATTCATTCTTTTGTTGATAGAGACAGAGTGAAATTTAGTGAAACAGGGAAGACAGAAGCAGGGAAAGAGGGACACTCACAGCACTGTTTCCTAACTTCTGAAATCCCCCCCATCGATGGGGACTGGGAACTTGAGCCCAGATTTTTGGGCATAGTAGCATGTGCTCCATTAGGTATAGCAAATCCCCCAATTAAAATATAGTAAATGCTTATTAAATACATGTTTCTTGAATCTGTACTCCTCTCCAGGGACCCTGAGGCCCCTATTACCAGGCCTTGGTGCTGCTTAGTTGGAGGCTTTGCTTTGCTTATACTATGCAAGCTTTTCTGAGTCACTTGAGTGTTAATTCACAGGAATAGGAATCATTGAGCTCTAGGTAAAATCTGTGTACTCCATTAATTCTTTTCTCCTAGCAAGTGACTAGACCTCAATGCTTAATGGCTCTGCTAGAAGGCTAACACGTGATCTTTCTCAAGCTTGCTAGACCTTCGCACATGCCCCACCAACTTTCCCAGGCATCACCTAAATATTCACAGTAAGCTGCTGGAGAATCTTCCCACAGTTTCACTCCTGTGGTATCCCTTCAAACCTCCCCTGTCATCCATCTTAAATGCACTGTCCATAGCTAGATGGGAAAGACACTCTCCCTGCAATGCTCCAGGGTCCCTCACCTGTGGACCAGGCAGCACGTGCCCTTGTGGACCATGCTTGCATAATTTCCATCCAACCTTTATTGTCTTTCTGTTCTCAAATTTCCACGTTACTCTGAATCCTTTGGATGTTACGAACTGAACTGCATGATTATTCTTTTTTCTTTTTTTTCTAGCAACATACATTAGGTAGCTACAGGTAAGGAAAAAAAAAAAAAAGGGATGATTGGGGAGATAGCATAATGACAAAAACTCTTTCCTGCCCAAGGCTCTGTGGTCCCAGGTTCAATACCCAGCACCACCATAAGCCAGAGCTGAGCAGTGCCCTGGTTTAAAAAAAAAGAAAAGAAAAAAAGAAAGAAAAGAAAAAAGCTGGGGGGATGGGGAGAAAGTAAAAACAAGTGAATGTATAACCCCAAAGGGTTGAGAACAGGCAGGCCAGGAGAGACAGGGTCTGTTCTCTTATTTTAGATATTATATTGCTAACACTTATCCTTTACTCAGTGACAACCCAAATCCCTTCATCCTAACCTATATGCACAGCAGTGCTACTCTGATCCCTGTTCATATAATTTCAACTATTTTGCCTTCAGTCTCCTTACATATTCTGGATGGAGACATTTCCTCTATTGTCCCATATGCAGCTTCACATTCCTGACTTTCATCCTCCAGCATTAGTTAAAGATCAGGGAGTTCCACTCCTACTCTCTCCTACTAACTTCTTTCGCCATACCATATGCCAAGTTTTCAGTTTCACCAAGAAATCTCATTTTCTTCCCATAGTTTTCCTGGTTTATTGCATTTATTCCTTCTTTACTGGCTTAACTGAATGATCTCAATTGGAATTACTCCTTAAAATCACCCTGTGGTATTTGATTTTATATGTCAGCTTGACTGGGTTTGCTGCTATTCAGTTACATAACATTTCTAGGTGAATCTGTTTCAGAGAAGATTAACATTAAGTTATAAACTGATTGAAGGAGGTGGACGGCCTCCCCAACTAATTACAGGTCTTAACTGAACAAAAAGACCAAGTTAAAGAGAATTCTGTCTCTGCCTGTGTGAACTTGGCTACAATCCCTGTTCTGCCTTCAAACAGGACTGGAACTGCCATCATCACCTCAGCTAAGTCTTTAGTTTAGTAACAGTGGAACTGAGACTTTTCAGGCTGCACAATCAACTAAGCCAACACTTCACAATGAATCAGACTCTCAATATCTCTTGTCAGTACACACATATACACACGCACACACACACACAACACAACACACACACATGGACACACAGAGTGCATTGTATCTCTCACAAGTTACTACACTACTTCATGGGAGGTGAGTTAAGGGAGATGACTCATAAAGAGAACATATACCATATATATACATATTCAATCTCTGAGAAAAAGTAAAAAGAAAATCAATACAATAACAAATAGAACACAACTGGCAAAAAGTGTGTTGGATAACCACCTTCTGTACCCCATAGTGACCTTGGATCCTTACTCCCAGAGTGATAAAGAGTAGGAAAGCTATCAGGGTAGGGGATGGGATATGGAGTTCTGGTGGTGGGAATGGTGCGGAGTTGTACCCCTCTTATGGTGTGGTTTTTGTCAGTGTTTTATTTTCATAAATAAATTTTAATTATCTATTTATATCTATTGTTTATCTATCTTTGCTCTATGAACCTTAGTAACTCAAAATTATTACCAGCTCAAGGTTTTTATTCTTGCTTCTCTCTAGATTCATTATTAAAATTCCAGTGGAATTTCTACAGAAATAATGCTAAAAGTTACGGTACCACAACGGTTTGTTAGAAACCAAAGTAACCTGAAGAAAAGGGAACTTAAAAGTATACTATATAGTGATAATAAAGCAATGTGGTGTTACACATAGGCTGGTGAAATAAATGTTGAGACTCTAGAATCAAACCTATACATGTGTGGGGAGATGAATAGTTAATTTGTGAAGAAAAAAAATAACATAAAAGGAAGAGGGTAAAAATAGCCTTAACAAATGTCCAGACAATTGAAGTCATCTTAATAAATAAATAAAGCCTAGGTCATTTGTCACTATAAGTACAACTTAGATCAAATTTAAACTTGCATTTAAGATCTTAGACCACCATATGCTTAGAGGAAAGCACAGGGAATGAATATTTTAGGATGTGGATCTCAGGGGTGTGTTACAGGAATCTTCTCCAATGGTAAGACACCACAAACCATAATTTGAAAAAATCAGCCCTGAGTGATAGAATCCACATAAAGGTGGTCTCACATAAAGTGTGTGGTTCTATAGCTTTTATTATATTTACCAGGGACACACACTGTTAGAATGAATGTAAAAATATGTTCATTTCTTGAGAGAGCCTGCACCTACACCTATCACCCAGCTTTGTGCAGCCCAGGTGTCAGCAATCACTAATCTATGTTTTCTAATATTCCTTTTTAATTATTATTTATTACAGAGATAGAAATGGAGAGGGGAGTGATAGATACAGATGGCAGGTAGGTGATAGGAAGATGATAGATTGATGATAGATAGATCAATAGATATATAGATGGTAGATAATTATAACACTGCTTCACCACTTGTGAATCTTTCCCCCTACAGATGGGGTAGGGGTATTGAACTCAGGTCCGTGGACATGGTAATGTTTGTAGTCGACTAGGTGCACGGTCTGTGGGCATCACTGATATGTATTTTATCTGTATAGAGGTTTCTGTTGATTGTTTTCTGTCATGATAGAAACCATGCTCTTGGAATATTATAAAAGGTGAATATAATTCACTTTAGTGCTCATTTAATGAAAAAGGGTTAATAACTAACTTATTTAAGTTAAAGTGATCCATGTTTTCCTCTTCTAAGGTGGCTACTAATGTTACCTTCACCAATTGCCTCTTTAGAAAGTGATGACTAGGAGGGAGAGGAAGATGGCGGACTGAGAAGTCGCTGACAGCGAGCGCTCTGACCGCATCGTCGGCAACTGTAGGATTTTCTGCCTTTAGCAGGCCAGTTAATAAGGGTGACACCAAAAAGTGATTACAGTTTAATTTGGGTTAAGAAATAGAGTAAAGGTGACACGGACTAGCGGGGCTCCAGAATTCCCAGGGTGCCGGGCAAGGCGAGTGTGCCGGGCATTGTCCTCCGCCCGCCCAGGAAGGCGGCTCCTCCGCTGGTTGCAGAGCGCGCGGCAGGCAGAGGAACCTGAGAGAGCACTTTAGCTCGGGGGCTTTCTCTTGGGAGTCTGCAGGGTCCACCGCGGCCCTGAGAGCAGATCCAAAGACTTCTTGAGTTTAGCTCTCATTGGATCAAAGGATTTGGAGCTAGTTTTCATTTTTGAGAAATCCTTTAAAAAAGTCTGGAGGGAGGGGTTTCCCGGAAGATGGCAGACTGAGAAGCGGCTAGCCTTGGAGCTCCGGACACATCTCGTGTAAACAATAGGATTTTCTGCCTTTAGCAGGCCAGCCAATAAGGGGCCATAGCAGTCATACCAAGGATGTGTCTATAACTTAATTTGGGTTAAGAATTAGAATAGGGGAAAAAATTTCTTTTTTCTTCCTTTTAATTTTCAAGCATACATCCTTCCCACCGCCCCCCCGCCACTAAGCAGTGCCTGGGACGAGCTACTAGCAGGATACCCCATACCACCAAACAGGGTTTTTTTTTTTTTTAAACTCACTGATACACATTTGGGAAGTTCCTCACACTGCTCTTTAATTACAACCCTTCTTCTTATCTTCTCCCTTTTCTCTCTCTTATCTCTCTCTATCTCTTTTATTATTATTATTATTTTTTTATCTTGTCATACACTTCTTTCTTCTTTGCCTTTCTGAATTTGTGAATTACTTTGGGGAAGAAATCTGACCCAGAGTGGACTCTCTACGTGTGTATCTCTGCTCTAGTTGCCTTTACACTCTTGTTACCCCTAGAATATACACTGGATAGTAGATTTGCATAACTGTCTATTCTTGCTATCCTCTCTTTCTTTTCTCTTTCTTCACTGGGATTTGGTTACTATTTTTTCACGGACTGGAGAAATTTTTTGGCTAACTGGTAACGATTAAACTCCTTCAATACTTACTTCAGTTGCTACTGTAATTCCAGAGGTTGGTGAGTGCAATTGTCATAAAGGTATTTAGTACAGTGTTACTTGTGCTCAAATCACAACAACTGAGGAACAACAGAGCATTAAAAAAAAAAAGAGAGAAACACATAAATAAAAAAAAATGGGTAGATTAAAAACAAATAAAACTGCTACCCCAATGAATGAAGACAAGAGCCCAGAAGAAACCACAAATCAGTCAGAAGTAACCATAGATAAGAAAAGTATGCAAGCAATAATAAACTTATTAATCACAGAAATGAAAACAACATTGGAGGAAAGGAATGGCAGTATTAGGGAAACAACAGTTGAGACCCCCAAGGAAAATACTGATTATCTTGAGACAATTAGAGAACTGAAAGCTGAAATAGCTGTAATGAAGAAAGAAGCTGAGGCAAGGGAAAGCAGACTAACAGAAGCAGAAAACAGAATTAGTCAGACAGAGGATGAGTTAGAGAAAACTAAGAAAGAGGTGAAAGAGCTTAAAAAGAGATTGAGAGACACTGAAAACAACAACAGAGACATATGGGATGATCTCAAAAGAAGTAACATTCGTAAAATTGGCCTGCCAGAGGAAGAAAGAGAGGAAGGTGAAGCAAACATTCTAGAGGAAATAATACAAGAAAATTTCCCAGACCTGAATAACAGAAAGGATATCAAGGTGCAAGAGGCCCAGAGAGTACCAAACAGAATCAACCCAGACCTGAAAACACCAAGACACATCATAGTCACAATGAGAAGAAGTAAGGATAAAGAAAGGATCCTAAAGGCTGCAAGAGAGAAACAAAAAGTCACATACAGTGGAAAACCCATAAGACTTTCTGCAGATTTCTCAACTCAAACTCTAAAAGCCAGAAGGGAGTGGCAAGATATCTATCGAGCCCTGAATGAAAAAGGGTTTGAACCAAGGATAATATATCCTGCTAGACTTTCATTCAAGCTAGATGGAGGGATCAAAACCTTCTTAGACAAACAACAGTTAAAGGAGGCAACTATCACCAAGCCGGACCTGAAAGAGGTACTAAAAGACCTCTTATAAACAAGAACATCACCATAATACTTGTAATATATCAGAGTAAACAAATTGTGTTTTAGAACAATGGCACTACAATACATTAAATCCATAATATCAATAAATGTCAATGGCTTAAACTCACACATCAAAAGGCACAGGGTGGGGGGATGGATCAGAAAACATAACCCAACCATATGCTGCTTGCAAGAATCCCATCTGTCACAACAAGATAAACACAGACTTAAAGTGAAAGGATGGAAAACTATCATACAGGCAAACGGTCCACAAAAAAGGGCAGGAACAGCCATTCTCATCTCAGACACGATAGATTTTAAATTAAATAAAGTAATAAAAGATAGGCAAGGACATTACATAATGATTAGAGGATCAATCAGCCAAGAAGACTTAACAATTATTAACATCTAGGCACCCAACGAGAGAACATCTAAATACATTAAACACCTATTGAAAGAATTTGAAAAATACATCAATAGTAATACAATAATAGTGGGAGACTTCAATACCCCACTCTCACACTTAGACAAATCAACAAAGCAGAGAATCAATGAAGATACAAGAGAATTGAATGAAGAGATTGACAGACTAGACCTCTTGGATATTTTCAGACTCCTCCACCCCAAAAAACTGGAATACACCTTCTTTTCAAATCCACACAACACATACTCAAGGATAGACCACATGTTAGGCCACAAAGACAGCATCAATAAATTCAAGAGCATTGAAATCATCCCAAGTATCTTCTCAGACCACAGTGGAGTAAAACTAACTTTTAACAACAAACGGAAAATTATTAAAAGACATAGAATTTGGAAACTAAACAACATGCTCTTTAAGAACCACTGGGTCAGAGACTCACTCAAACAGGAAATTCAAATGTTCCTGGAAACTAATGAAAATGAAGACAGAACTTATCAAAATATTTGGGACACAGCGAAAGCAGTACTGAGAGGGAAACTTATAGCTATACAATCACATATTAAACACCAAGAAGAAGCCCAAATGAACGACCTTCATACACACCTCAAGGACTTAGAGGAAGAGGAACAAAGGAACCCTAAAGCAACCAGAAGGACAGAAATCACGAAAGTTAGAGCAGAAATAAACAACATCGAAAATAAAAGAACCATACAAAAGATCAATGAAGCCAAATGTTGGTTCTTTGAAAGATTAAACAAAATTAACAAACCCCTAGCCAGACTCACCAAACAAAAAAGAGAGAAGACTAAATTAATAGAATTGTAAATGATGCAGGAGATATCACAACTGACACCACAGAAATCCAGAGAATTCTGCAAAACTTCTATAAAGAACTATATGCCACCAAGATAGAGAATCTAGAAGAAATGGAACAATTCCTAGAAACCTATGCCCTTCAAAAACTGAACCAAGAAGAACTACAAAATCTAAATGCACCAATCAAAGACAAAGAAATTGAAACCGTTATTAAGAATCTCCCCAACAACAAAAGTCCTGGACCAGATGGCTTCACAAATGAATTCTACAAAACTTTCAGGAAACAGTTAATACCCATACTTCTTAAGCTATTCCATAAGATTGAAGAAACAGGAATACTCCATTCTACCTTTTATGAAGCCAACATCACCCTGATACCAAAAGCTGATAGGGACACAACAAAAAAGGAAAACTACAGACCAATATCTCTGATGAACATTGATGCCAAAATATTAAACAAGATCTTTGCCAACCGGATACAGCAACACATCAAAAAGATTGTTCATCATGACCAAGTGGGATTCATCCCAGGAATGCAAGGCTGGTTCAACATCCGTAAATCAATCAATGTCATTCATCACATCAATAAAAGCAAAGCCAAAAACCACATGATTATCTCAATAGATGCAGAGAAAGCCTTTGACAAAATCCAACACCCATTCATGCTCAAAACTCTACAAAAAGTGGGACTAGACAGAGAATTCCTCAAGATAGTGGAATCCATATATAGCAAACCTACAGCCAACATCATACTCAATGGACAGAAGCTGAAAGCATTCCTCCTCAGATCAGGGACTAGACAGGGCTGTCCACTGTCACCGTTACTCTTCAACATAGTATTGGAAGTTCTTGCCATAGCAATCAGGCAAGAGAAAGAAATCAAAGGGATACAGATTGGAAGGGAAGAAGTCAAGCTCTCCCTATTTGCAGATGATATGATAGTATACATAGAAAGACCTAAAAAATCCAGTAGAAAATTACTGGAAGTTGTTACGCAATATAGCAAGGTATCAGGCTACAAAATCAATGTAAAAAAATCAGTGGCATTTCTTTATGCAAACACTAAATCTGAAGAAGAAGACATCCAGAAATCACTCCCATTTACTGTTTCAGCAAAATCAATCAAATACCTAGAAATAAAGTTGACCAAAGAAGTGTAAGACTTGTATACTGAAAACTATGAGTCGCTACTCAAGGAGATAGAAACTGATACCAAGAAATGGAAAGATATCCCATGCTCATGGATTGGAAGAATAAATATCATCAAAATGAATATTCTCCCCAGAGCCATATACAAATTTAATGCAATACCCATCAATGTTCCACCAGGCTTCTTTAAGAGAATAGAACAAACACTACAATCATTTATCTGGAACCTGAAAACACCTAGAATTGCCAAAACCATCTTAAGGAAAAGAAACAGAAATGGAGGCATCACACTCCCAGACCTTAAACTATATTATAAAGCCATCATCATCAAAACAGCATGGTACTGGAACAAAAATAGGCATACAGACCAATGGAACAGAATTGAAAGCCCAGAAGTAAATCCCAACACCTATGGGCATCTAATCTTTGATAAGGGGGCCCAAAGGATTAAATGGAAAAAGGAGGCTCTCTTTAATAAATGGTGCTGGGAAAACTGGGTTGAAACATGCAGAAGAATGAAATTGAACCACTTTATCTCACCAGAAAAAAAAATCAACTCCAAGTGGATCAAAGACCTAGATGTCAGACCAGAAACAATCAAATACTTAGAGGAAAACATTGGTAAAACACTTTCCCACATATACCTCAAGGACATCTTTGATGAATCAAACCCAATTGCAAGGAAGACCAAAGCAGAAACAAACCAATGGGACTACATCAAATTGAAAAGCTTCTGCACATCCAAAGAAACTATTAAACAAACAGAGAGACCCCTCACAGAATGGGAGAAGATCTTCACATGCCAGACATCAGACAAGAAACTAATCACCAAAATATAAAAAGAGCTCAGAAAACTTAGCACCAAAAAATCAAATGACCCCATCCCAAAATGGGCAGAGGATATGAACAAAACATTCACCACAGAGGTGATCCAAAAGGCTAACAAACATATGAAAAACTGCTCTAGGTCACTGATTATCAGAGAAATGCAAATTAAACAACACTAAGATACCACCTCACTCTTGTAAGAATGGCATACATCAAAAAGGACAGCAGCAACAAATGCTGGAGAGGATGTGGGGACAGAGGAACACTTTTACATTGCTGGTGGGAATGTAAATTGGTACAGCCTCTGTGGAGAGCAGTCTGGAAAACTCTCAGAAGGCTAGACATGGACCTTCCATATGACCCAATAATTCCTCTCCTGGGGTTATACCCCAAGGACTCCATAACACCCAACCAAAAAGAGGTGTGTACTCCTATGTTCATAGCAGCACAATTCATAATAGCTAAAACCTGGAAGCAACCCAGGTGCCCAACACCAGATGAGTGGCTGAGAAAGCTGTGGTATATATACACAATGGAATGCTATGCAGCTATCAAGAACAATGAACCCACCTTCTCTGACCCATCTTGGACAGAGCTGGAAGGAATTATGTTAAGTGAACTAAGTCAGAAAGTTAAAGATGAGTATGGGATGATCCCACTCATCAACAGAAGCTGACTAAGAGGATCTGAGAGGGAAACTAAAAGCAGGACCTGATCAAATTGTAAGTAGGGCACCAAAGTAAAAACCCAGTGGTGAGGGGTAGGCATGTAGCTTCCTGGGCCAGTGGGGGGTGGGAGTGGGTGGGAGGGATGGGTCACAGTCCTTTGGTGGTGGGAATGGTGTTTATGTACACTCCTAGCAAAATGTAGACATATAAATCAGTAGCTAATTAATATGAGAGGGGGAAATCAATTGTATGTCTCAAAGTTTCTCAAAAGACAAACTGAATCTCTTTAACATATAGGCTATGTATTTGATATGCGGACTCTCTCAAAAGACTAGACCAAGTAGATTAGAAGCTTCCAATAGCACAGCTATATACAAGATACTGGGTACTGTACAGCAAACCATTACAAAGGGACTTTTCAAAGTCAACCCAATTAACAAATAATGTGATGATAATATTAACTATTGATTTTATTTTTGAACCCTAAGACAGCAGGAACCTCACATCTTCACTATAGAGCCCCTACTTCCCCCAGTCCTGGAACCCTTGGATAGGGCCCACTTTCCAGTATGCATCTCCCAATCCAAACCAAATAACATTGCATCTGCCGATCACAACCTAACCAAAGCAACGATTGCTACCTCAACATGCTTCACCTCAGAATGTTTCCAGAGACTTCACGTGTGGAATGACAACCCTTCAGCTTCATTACTCGGGTGAGACCTTTCCTTTAATAGTACACTCTAATTTCATCTCAGGTAGTTCACTTTCCAACAAAGTCCCATAACCTAGATATACACCAGTTTCTGTGAGAGAGAGCTTATGTGCACACGTATCCATAAACTACTGCAAAATATATACCTGAAAGCAGAAGTACACTAGAGTTTGCAGTGAGTACCTCCCTAACACTTCCTCTCCACTATTCCAAGCTTGGGATCCATGATTGCTCAACAAATTGTTTGGCTTCATATGTTAACTCTCTTTTCAATCACCAGGTTCCAGATGCCACCAGGATGCTGGCTAGGCTTCCCTGGATTGAAGACCCCACCAATGTGTCCTGGAGCTCAGCTTCCCCAGAGTCACACCCTACTAGGGAGAGAGAGAGGCAGACTGGGGGTATGGACCGACTAGTCAACGCCCATGTTCAGCGGGGAAGCAATTACAGAAACCAGACCTTCTACCTTCTGCAACCCTCAACGACCCTGGGTCCATGCTCCCAGAGGGATAGAGAATGGGAAAGCTACCATGGGAGGGGGTGGGTTATGGGGATTGGGAATTGTGTGGAGTTGTACCCCTCCTACCTTATGCTTTTGTTCACTAATCCTTTCTTAAATAAAAAATTTTAAAAAATAAAAATAAAAACAGCAAAAAAAAAAAAGAAAGTGATGACTATAGATTAATGTTTATGTTTTAGTACTAATATCAATTTTTATGAAAACTTGGAGCTTTCATGGATTCATATATAGATTTACTTTCCTGTTAACCTTAACTAATATTTCTATTTTTACTGGCCATCCATGTATACAAAGTAGAGTGATTCACTTCCTTAGCTAACTGTTGCAAATCATCTTACTGCAGCAGGAAATTGGGAGGTAAGTGCAATTAATCACAGAGACTTTGTATGGAAGTCCGTTCCCAGTGATGTGAAACTAAATTTTCCTCAAAAGCGAGTGGATAGAGTACCTGCAGTGTTAACCAGTATATGAACACAAAAAGCAAAGTTTGACAAAGGAATTATCAAAGTCAATTGTGGGCAATGGGCTCTTTGCACATATGGGAGGCAAATAAATTTATGTTGAGGACACCAAAAGAAGTTTAATGAGAAATTTTCAGAGATAGCAGCCATTCAAAAAGAGATCAAGATATTTTAATGTTCTCCAGATGCCTTATTTAAGTAATATAATTGTAAGACAAAAAGAAATCCCTATGGTGTGATCTTCTTAAGAAGACATTTTGATAATTATAGCACTGACTTTTATAGCTAATAAACCTTCTAAAATGGTATTATCACAAATAGATGGCTAATGCTATTGAGTATAGACTTTGTGTGTGTATGTGTGTGTGTACAGTGGGTTACAAGATTGTAGGACTACAAAGTATAGTCCCATACCACCAATCAACTAAAATACTGTTTACATCCTCCCACCTCTCAAAAGTACTGAACAACATTTTTACTAGTCCTAGATAAAGTTTGATTGCTTTTTTTTTTTTTGCAAGTTAATGGGGATCAGTTCTCTAGATTTCACATATGAGTGAAACCATCAGGTAGTTGTCTTTTATCTCTTATTTTGCTAAGCATAATCACCTTCACTTCCATCTATTCTGTCTCAAAGGACATAGCATCTCGCTTTTTTTATTTTTGTGTACATCCCTTATCCCATCGCTTCTTTAACCATTCATCAGTCTAGGGATATTTTGGCTGCTTCCCCTCTTTGGCTACTGTGAATAATGCATCTATAAATATAGGGCTACATATGCCACTTTGGATGAGTGTTTCTGTGTCCTTTGTGTAAATGCCTAAGAGTGGTATTACCAAGTCATTTGGTAATTTCATTCTTACCTGTTTAAAGACTCTTCATACTGTCTTCCAAAGGGGCTGTACTAGTTTGCATTCCCATCAGCATAGTAAAAGTCCCTTTTTTTTCCACAGCTCACCAACACCTGTCATTTCCTGCTTTAAGTATGGACTACTTAAGATATGCTTCCTAGGGCCAGGTGGTGGCACACCGGGTAGAATGCACATGTTACAATGTGTATGGACCTGGGTTCGAGCCTCCGGTCCCCACATGCAGAAGGAAAGCTTCACAAGCAGTGAAGCAGGGCTACAGATGTCTCTCTGTCTTTCTCTCCCTATCTATCTCCCCTTCCCCTCTGGCTGTCTCTATCCAATAAATAAAGATAATTTAAAAAAATTAAAAGATGTGTTTTCTCTCTCTCTCTCTGTATCTATAACTTCTTGCATGCTTTCAGTGCAATACAATGGATATTAATTTAGTTTGTAGTTAAATTCCTCTTAAAATAGTTCTTCTACTGGTGAGCTATAGGAAACTGTAAATTAATCACCTTTAAATATACTTTCACTGCTAGGTCTATGTTGATTAATCAGTTAGGATGACTTTCATAGATACCAAACTTGTCTTCAAATTCAGTTTCTTCATTTTCTTACATACTTCTGTATAGATGACAAATTTATTTGGACCAGATGACATGGGAAGTAATACAGCTCTATACTTGGGTGATAACTAATTAAAGGTAATGTTACTCCCCTCATATTTTATGGACATAACAGAAATATTCTAATCTCTGACCAGGTTTGAGAGGGACTTATGGGGATTTTACCCCTCTACTGTATAGAGACTGTGTATGCAAAACCAGAAGAGGGCATATCTGGTATGGAGTATGCTTTGTCAGAGAAGCATCTCAGGTGTGAATTTCAGCTCCACATGGAAGTCTCACAGCTCCACAGGAAGCTCTGATGTAGTGGTATCTCTATAGATTATTTATTAGATATACAAATGTAGATATAGATTACATAAATATATAGATATGAATGAAAAGTCTGCCTGAGAGCAGTGAAATTAGACATGCATCAGGCACTGGTGTCACTAAAAAGAAACAAACAAAAACAGAACTGAGCATCATTCAATGCACAGACTGTTTTCCATAGCAAGGATGATGAGGTCCCAAATGTCAGCACTACAGAAATAGAGGAACTCAACCTTCTCACCTTTCCTTTACTTCCTCTGATTATATCAACTAACATAACTACAGTGCTATTATCAAAAGCATGAAACTCATGTTGGGTCAATGCCACAGACAAACTGCAGACTCTACCTTCATGTTGACAGCTTTTCTTTTAACACCAACTGTTCTCCCAAGAACTTGCCCTTTTGATTCTATTCTAATCTGTTAAAAATTGTTAATCTGCACTCATTTACCCTGACCTTGACAGTCTTGAGAAATACTGGCCAGATATTTTTTATAAATGCTCAGATTTTTTTCTTTAGCTGTTATATTTATTTATGTTTAATTTTAAATAAGATTATAAATTCAATTATCTTCTAACATTGAATTATTCTAGCTCTTAATTAAAAAAAAAGTAACAGGGGCCAGGCAGTGGTTCACATGGTTGAGTACACATGCTACAATGCATGAGGACCCAGGTTCAAGTCTGTCCCTGTCCCCATCTGCAGGAAGAAACTTCACAAAGGTGAAACAGTGCTGCATTTGTCTTTCTCTGTATCCTCCTCTTCTTTATCAGTTTTTCTCTGTTTAAACAAATAAAATCAATACACTTAAAAATATTTTAAAAGTAACTATATTCCCATTATTCCATTCACCCCATAGAAATATAGCTTCACATTTTTCTATTTATTTATTTATCTTCTGAACCAGTTCTTCATGTAATATTGACTTATTTTCTTGAGTTTCATGGCCTTTAATTTGTCTCATATTTTTAGAGCCCATACCACCATAGTCATTTTGAAAACATTTTTAGTCTTTCCCTTGCTTGAGTCCCACTGGCAAAATTCACATGGTTGGGGAATCTGCTTTGTCATGTGTGAGACATAGGTCCAACCTCACATTGCATTGGAAGAAACTTCAGAGTTATTTTGTCTTCCCCTCTTCTTGTGCCCTCTCTTCTATCTTCTCTCTCTCTCTCTCTCCCATAATTTTCTTTTTTATTCAGTAGGCCTAAGGTGTATCCCAAAGGCCAGTGTCTCTTACAGTTCACAAAGAGCTACATATCTGCATTTTAGTTCACAACTTGGGTGTTTGTCAGAATGGAGAATCTCTCAGGTGTCACCCTGTACATTAAACCATCTTCCATGTTTTAATAAGATTCAGGGTGATTTATAGGCATTTTAGACTCTGGGATATACAGTTGTAGATCCAATGTTCTCACATTTAGCTGTAGATGCAAATTACCTGCAAACTCTACATCATCTAATTTAAGTCATCCAGAGAGGCGTTTGTGATTATTTACTGCATATTTGCCAGGTTCCTCAGTAAGCTAATCATTGTCTTTGGTTGACAGCAACCAGACTGTTTTTAAGTCTGGGCTGTTGTAAGTTATGTCAGTCCCAGTGTTAAGCAACACTGGTTTATCTTACTGGCCTGAGGAATTGGGTTTCTTTTCATTTTGTTCCATATCCTCTTGCTCATAGTTTTACTTTATTAGAGAATTATATTAATTCATGAATGACCTGGCCTTTGGTGAAGAAAATAATATGTGTTTGTTCCCTTTTGATATGCCATGAGTAGATATCAAAAATGTAATGTTTTGCAGATTATAAAGCCAGCACTGAGTAGATGGTATAAGTATACACACAAAAGCAAACATATATGTGTAATATATATGATAAATATAAATAAGTATATACATATATATATGTAAATGTATATTTAATACTTGATGAAATACTCCCTGTAATTTGAAAAGACAGTTTGTACATTCAGTTCATGTGTTTCACTGCTACAAGGAAATTTAAGTTTTAGAGCTCTATTTCTAGAAAATGTTGCTTAGCACAATTCCATGCTATTGCTTTCCTTCTCAAATAAACTTTTATCATATATTCAATAGGATGTACACATGGAATGAAAATTGTGCTTGTTAATGTCCCATTCAGATATAATTCTGTAATCCAAAGTTTCAAGCCATAAAATGAAAATAGAGGTGACATTTGATGCTGAAGCATTTCTTCTTGCCTAAACTGAAAGTTTTAAGGGTAAAGATTACGTCTCTTGAGGGCTGCTGTACACAATACCTTACCTCCACATTTGTTAAGTAAGAAATTCACCTCAGGGTCCTGTAAGTTAGAATTTTGATCAACTCACTGAAAATGAGCACAGATGACAAAGTGTATGGCTGTGACAGGCCTTTCCTGGGAAGCAGAAATTGACACATACACTGAGTGAACTGCAGCTAGTTATGTTCTTATAACTCTCCCAGATCCATAATTCAAAGTCTCACAGCTTGCCTAAGATTCATCAGACAGAAAACAGTAATTACAAAGACATAATGAAGGGATGATTTCCAGAGAAGGCTCTTCGGTGTATTGGATGTCACAGTAGGAAACATATTTTTCTAGCTTTTAAGAAAGATGAGCACCACAGGTACTGGCTTTGTAGTGCATGCTCTTTGGCAGCCAGATCTTTTTTTTATTAAGATCATTTTAGACAATCTTGGGTTCAACTGATATTGGAAACTCATCCTGAAATGTATTAAAAGTAATGTAAGTCAAGTGTGATTAATCATCACCAAATATGCATGTTTCTTGTTGACTTGACTACTAATGGAAATCCTTATGAATGACTCATTCAATATGAAGTCAATTAAAATTAAATTGAACAGTCCCACCAAGAAACCAACATGGGATTGTATTGATCACATGTGACTATTCTGCTAACAGAGTCACAGAAAAAATAGGAAATTATTGAAACTTTAGTAGCTTTTAAAAGCTGAGGGTCTACAATCTTTGGCATATTCTGTTTAGTCATCTCCAAGATTATAGTGATAAAATAAAAAAATAGAATAAAAATTTTTGTGTGGTTTATTATTTGTCAACTTATTTTTTATTATTACTTATTTAATAATTACTGATAAATGAGAGGGGTACAATTACATACAATTCCCACCACCAGAATGCCATGCCCCACCCCCTCCATTAGAAGCTTTCCTATTATTTTTCCTTCTGGAAGTATTGACCAAAGATCTCTATGGGGCGCAGAAGGTAGGTAGTCTGATTTCTGCCATTGCTTCTTCCACGGACATAGGCCTTGATAGGTCAATCCATACCACCAATCTTTCCTTAGAGGGGTAGTGCTCGCGGGAGAATACATATGTAATAAATGTGCTAATTCGCAAAACCATATAAACCAGACAACTAACTGATTGTGATGGCATTTATTACATTGGTTAACTTCATTGCAAGTCATGCCAAGACTTAATACCACTCTCTGCTGAAAATAATTCAGTCAGTATACGTGGGAAACTATTCTCTTGTAGGATACTGACAATCCAAAACTTGCTGACCAAATAACTTTATTTGGAATATAAAGTCAATTTATTGCAGATCCTTGTGGTCACTCCTTTGAAACTCATTATTTTCCCCATAATAATTATAGCTTGATCTGCAGGGTGGTAAATCAGGACAGCAAATGAACTTTTATTGAAACTATTTTTCAAATTTTCATAACATTGCTTTTAAAATTATAATGACAGTCAAACAAGCTCCATTGTATTACTTAAATGCCTTGAGTGAAATAAAATTCACATTTTATGAAAATCCACTAATAATTCATTTTTGGAGCTTTTTAAATTGTTTTTTATTTATTTATAAAATGGAAACATTGACAAGACCATAGGATAAGAGGAATACATTTCTATACATTGCCCACTCCCAGAGCTCCATATCCAATCCCCTCCCTTGATAGCTTTCCTCTTCTTTTTTTTTAAATTTTTTTTATTTATAAAAAAGAAACATTGACTAAACCATAGGATAAGAGTGGTACAACTCCACACAGTTCCCACCACCAGAACTCTATATCCCGTCCCTTCCCCTGATAGCTTTCTTATTCTTTAACTCTCTGGGAGTATGGACTGAGGTCATTGGGGGATGCAGAAGGCTTGAAGGTCTGGCTTCTGTAATTGCTTCCTCACTGAACATGGGTGTTGACAGGTCAATCCATACTCCCAGCCTGTTTTTCTCATTCCCTAGTGGGGAAGTGCTCTGCGGAAGTGGAGCTCCAGGACACATTGGTGAGGTTGTCTGTCCAGGGAAGTCTGGTCGGCATCATGCTAGCATCTGGAACCTGGTGGTTGACAAGAGAGTTAACATACAGTGCCAAACAAACTGTTGACCAGTCATGGACCTAAAGGCTGGAATAGTGCAGATGAAGAGTTGGGGGGGGGGTCCTCCATTTTATAGATAGCTAGTAGGCATATGTTATTTATATTCCAAAAGGCCTGTGGCTATACTAGTTTTTTTGTTTTTTTTTTTCCCCTGAGCTTGAAATGTGATATGCAGGTGGATTCAAGTTATTGTCTGGGGAAATGATGTCATGGCTGGGAGAAGGACCAGAAAGGTAGATCAGGGAAGAGAGTAGCTCTCTAATATAGTAAAGGCATATAAATATTGTTGACTGTAAAAGCCATCTATTTGATGTGATCTGGGGCCCATATTCAGCTTAGGAGCCTATGTGACCTCTGAATCCCTGTAGATCTGAAATGTTCTTTATCCCTTTGAGAGTGTGGACTCAGGCTCATTATGGGGTGCAGAAGGTGGAAGGTCTGGCTTCTTTAACTACTTATCTGCTGAACATGGCCATTGGCTGGTCTGTCCATACTCCCAGCCTGTCTTTCTGTATCCCTAGTGGGGCAGAGATCCAGGGAGATAGGACCCCAAGACACATGGTGGGGTCATCTGCCCAAGGAGGTCGGTTGGCATCATGATGTCATCTGGAACCTGGTGGTTGAAAAAAAGTTGAGATAGAAAGCAGAAAAAATTATCTATTACTTATGAACCTAAAGGCATGTATATAGCAGATGAATATTGTGGTCTCCATTTCCGAAAAAGCTAGTAGGTCAGTTTTAAGTATATTCCAGAGTGACCACAGCTTTACTAGTTTTTGCCAGAGTCTGCCTGTCATCTAATATGTAGGTGGACCTAGGTTATTGTCTGGGAAGATGGTGTCTTAGTTGGAAAAAGGACTAAAAAGCTGGATCAGGGAAGATAAGAGCTCTCATATATGGGGGAATCATATAAATATTATTAACTGTAAAAACCCACTAATAATTCTATATCAATATATTTTAAATTTAGTACACAATCTTATTACATTTAAAGCAATAAACTTAAAATGATTCTTGTTTCTGGGAATGTACATTAGTTAAGTCTCTGTGGGAAATAGTCGCAGATTCCTTGAAATATTAAAAATGTACCTATATATATTTGGAATTTGTGTCCTAGGTATGTATCAAAACAACACTTATCCCCAAATATATGTGCATGTTTATGTTCTTTGCAGTGCTCTTTGTAATAGTCAAACATTGGAATAAGTAATATGCAATAACAGATGAGTGTTTAAATAATTTGTGACATATACACAATGATATACTACTCAGCTGTAAGAAATGATGAAATCTCTTTTGCAACAATAATGATGGAACTCGTGGGAATCATGTTAAGTAAAATAAATCAGAAGAAAGATGATGGGTACTTGGTCTCACAGATATGACTTTAGGAACAAAGTAAAGGTATACAAAGGATGAACTTGCTTATTTTTTTTTTATTTTTTTATTTTTCTAGAGACTGAATGGGGAGGAGACAGAGCAGGGAAAAGAAAGGGAGGGGCCTGAAGCATGCTCCTTTGCTTATAAGGTTTCCTCCATGTTGCTGGGAGCCAGGGACTTGAACCCTTGTCTCTGTGCACTCTAACATGTATGCTCTACTGAGTGCACCACAACCTGGTCCCTTCACTGGGTGAAACTTTAATAAACTGTAGTATGATTGACCAGACTTAAAGACTCAGGGTGGGAGGTAGTTAATGGAAATGGGAACACATTGTTCTCTGGAGGAAGAAGGTGACTGTTTGATGGTGAGGTATGCTGAGACCTATCTTGGAGAGATATTAAACTTTACACATGAGAAAATTTTTTTAGTAATATTTTAAATTTATTTTTGTCTTACTACTTTTAAATGGATCATATTTTTATTTTATTGTTGTATAGAGACAGAGAGAAAGTGAGAGGTTGGTGGGAAAGACAGAGAAAAACAGAGACAGAAAGATACCTGCAACCCTCCTTCACTACTCATGAAGCTTTCCCCCTGAAGGTGGGGCCAGGGACTTGAACCTAGGCTCTTGAGAACTGTAATGTATGTGTTTAACCAGT
This sequence comes from Erinaceus europaeus, assembly GCF_950295315.1. NCBI lineage: Eukaryota > Metazoa > Chordata > Mammalia > Eulipotyphla > Erinaceidae > Erinaceus > Erinaceus europaeus. Next base: position 34,817,317 of record NC_080175.1, read on the forward strand.
TGCACCACCACATGGCCCCTAGACAAATTTTGTAAATCAACATTTCCTAGATGAAATGGTTTTAAAAATATATTTCTTCTTTATGAAAATAACTGTGCTGTAAATTATATTTCTGTGCACTTTAAATGAGATAATTATTGTCATTCTATAAAAAGGACTGAGAAAAAGGAAGTCTCATTCAAGGTAGAATTAGAAGACACTACTACTGGTTGGAATACTCCCAGATACCACAGGCAAAATGCTTCTCCAAAGACTTCACCAAAGAGGGGTCCAGATTTCTTCCTGCCCTACCAACAGCCCTACCACTAGGAAACTATAGCTTTGTTCAGTGAGAAACATTCCCACCTATATAATGATAAGTTGGGGCCACCCAGATTTTCTTTTATGTCCAGTGAAATTTGTTTTGAGAACCTCCTCTCAGTCCTTTCATTCTTCTATAAGAACTCCTTTATCAGGGAGTCGGGTGGCAGTTCAGCGGGTTAAGCGCAGTTGGTGCAAAGCGCAAGAACCAGTGTAAAGATTCCAGTTCAAACCCCACCCCGTCCCCACCTGCTGGGGAGTTGCTTCACAAGCAGTGACGCAGGTCTGAAGCTGTCTATCTTTCTCTACCCCTCTCTTTCTTCCCCTCCTCTCTCCATTTCTCTCTATCCTATCTAAATACAATGACATCAATAACAACAACAATAATAGCTACAACAATAAAAACAAGGGCAAAAAAAGGGAAAATAAGTAAATATAAAAAAAAACTTAAAAAAAAGTATACATGTCTTTAGCAGAATCTAAACAGTATTCTAATGAAGTCAGTGATACCCGACATAGTAGTTTGTAGAGCAGGATCATGGATGGAATGCCTGAAAGTAATAGAAAGAGAAACTAAGAGGTAAGAGTTAAGTCACATAAGTAGGAATTATTCTTTACTGTAGGGACTATGACAACATAATCAGAATAAAATGGTACCTGACCATTTGCTCGGCATAAAGACAGAATGAAGTGTGGATTCTAAACCCACATAATATATGAATAATTATATCCCGGGGGGAGCTTTGGTGCCTTGATATTTTTCCTTCTCTCCCCCGTCTTTGTGTCTGTATATGAAAAAAGAAACCTTTCCTGAAGCAGTGAAACTACAAAAATGATAAATAATATTACCTGACAAGTGAAATAGGGCCTAAGTGGCATCTGCATGTAAGAAAAGATGAAATGAAATTCTTGTTTTTTGTTTGTTCTTTTATGGAGGAATAATGGTTTACAGTACAGTTTTGATACATAATCTCGCAACAATAGATGTCTGCAAAATACTCTCAACACCTAGTCTAGATCCCTTTCCACCATCCTGCACCAGGACTACAAAGGGTCTCTCTGACTTCCTTGCCCAGAATCCCTTGTTTTGGTGTAGTACACCAAACCCAGTCAAAGTTTACTTTGTGTGTAAGTCACACAGTGTTTAAATGACAATTATTTTATTTCAGTTATCATTTTACTTTGTTTTTCTCTACTTATGAACAGGTGTGTTATTATTAGTACTGCTCTTCTTCTTCTAGCATTTGCCCTTCTTCCGTAGCCAGTCAACAGCGTCAGGTTGAGCCTGATGTAAAGTTTCGAGACCTCCTTTGAATCTGGAGAGGTGGCAGTCGTTGACTATGTGGGTCATAGTCTGTCTGTAGCCGCAGGGGCAGTTCGGGTCATCTCTGGCTCCCCAGCGATGGAACATAGTGGCGTACCGGCCATGGCCTGTTCGATAGCGATTGAGGAGGGCCCAATCATAACGTGCTAGGTCAAAGCCGGGTTGACGCTTGCAGGGGTCTGTGATGAGGTGTTTGTTCTTTACCTCAGCTGACTGCCAACTCTGTTTCCAAGAGTCTGGAACAGAGAAGTTCAGTGTAGGCATAGGGGACCAGATTGGATGACGAGACATCAAGCATTGGACAGGGTGGGCGAAGATATCCACGTATATTGGCAGGTCTGGTCGAGTGTAGACGTGGGAAATGAACTTAGATGATGCCGCATCCCGACGAATATCTGGCGGGGCGATGTTGCTAAGAACTGGCAGCCATGGAACCAGGGGGGAACGGATGGTTCCAGAAATTATCCTCATGGAGGAATATAGTTTGGAATCGACCAAGTGGACATGGGGGCTACAGAACCATACTGGGACACAGTATTCTGCAGTGGAATAGCATAATGCCAGAGATGATGATCGTAGTGTGGAAGCGCTCGCGCCCCATGAGGAGCTGGCCAGTCTTGCAATGATGTTATTCCTCGCGCCCACCTTTGCTGCAGTTTTTATGAGATGTTTGTGAAATGACAGAGTGCGATCGAGAGTAACGCCAAGATAGACTGGCTGGGCTTCATGCCAGATTCTCGTATCGCCAAGCTGCACATTAAGCTCACGCGAGGCCGAGGCATGGTGTAGATGGAAAACAGATGATACCGTTTTTGCAGTGCTAGGGATTAGTCACCATTTTTTACAGTAATCAGATATCAGAGACATGTCTTTCGTGAGTGTTTCCTCGAGGATGTCGAACTTGGATGCCTGAGTTGCACAGCAGATGAACATGTGTGAACATGTGTGTTATTATTAGTACTGCTCTTAATATTGCTTTTGAGGTTTCCTATAGGTTCTAAGAATTTATATTTTATTTATCTCAAGGCATTACTTAAATTTATTTTAATTCCCTCATTTATCCAGTTCTTATTGGGAAGGCTGTTTTTTTACACTCCACATTTAAAAATGTTCAGCTTTCTTTTTCTCTTCCTTTCTTCTTTAATGAAGGCACTTTCAGCTCTTTATAAAATAAAATTTGTATTTATTTTATACATTATTTTTACCTGTCCTTTTCTACCTTAAATTAAAAATATATTTTCAATATTGTGTTTTAATCCATCTTATCACAAGGCTATAATTTTTAATCCACTGACATACCAATATTTAACAATATATAATGTAATTTAACAATATATGTTACAATATATTGTTAACAATATTTAACAATATATAATGTAATTTATATGAGTAAAATTATTTTTGGTACTATATTTAAACACTTTAGTGTCAAACACATAGGTGTATAACAATATAGAGCAGAGAGTTTTTATTCTTTTTCTATTGTCTGAAATATCCTGAGTGATAACTTTAATATCTGAAAACTTGAGAGAAATTCATAAAATAAATATAGACTTACCCAGACTTCCTATAACTGCATAGATACATTTAGTCATTTGCATATTTATATACAGTTTCTGGGGCATTGATCATAATTTTAAAGTGAACAGACTTAGTCTGTACTATTTTAGCATGGTCTTAAAAACTTCTATTTGAATTATACTTGCTGTATCTTTTCTATTATCTATAGTGCCTGCTCATGGTCTATTTTTCTTGCCTGTCCTTGAATAAGATTAAATTATTTTTAAATTTTTATCAAAGTATTAGGATTTGATTTTGATCTTTAATTTCCTACTTTATTAACTTCAGTATTTTTAACTTTCTTATCTCCAACTTTGTTTACTTGGTTACTTTCCAAGCAAAGTAGCAAACCAATTTTTATCCATCTCTGTAATGTATTTATTTTTAATTAGTGTAGTTCCTTAGAGACATTTTTACAAAAAAAATCATAGTATAATATGCAAGGTAATATATACATGAAAATTAATTATCATTAGATTACGGATAAGTTTAGGGGCATGGTGGTGGCACACCTAGTTGAGATCACATGCTACAGTGTGCAAGGACCTAGGTCAAGTCTTAGGTCCCCATCTGCAGGCAGGAAGCATCATGAATAGTGAAGTTGGGCTACAGGTATATCTCATTCTCTCTTTTATATCATCTTACTTGATTTCTTTCTGTCCATATCTAATAAATAATAGAATAAAATATTAACAAATAAATATTTAAAAAGAATAAATGACCTAAACTTTATACATGTTTGTTTATCCTCATATTATTGAACTCTAATTTGACTGCATACTGGCAGAAACATTGTCTATGATTTCATTATTTTAAGTATTTTTTCCCACTTTATTGTGAGGTGAGGGTTAATGTCTTACAGTATAGGTGCTGACACATGGGTGTAACTTTGTTCTTCTCTTCATGATAGATGTCTGCAAGAAACACTTCCTCCATCCTAGGTTCTTTTAATTTTGTTGTTGTTGTTGTTATCTTTATTTATTGGATGGAGACAACCAGAAATGGAGAGAGTAGAGGGAAAGAGAAAAAACCAGGGCCCCTCTCCATCACTTGCAAAGCTTTCCCCACAGGGGCTCTAGCTGGGCCCTTGTGCTTTATAACTTGTGTTTGCACTCAATCAGGTTTACTACCACCCTTTTCCACTCAATCTCAGTCGATTTCCACTGCCTTGCATCAGGACTTCACATCCCATCTTTTTTTCCTCCTTCCACAGAGTAATTTGCTTTGGTGTAACACACCAAACCATGCACAGTCCAAGTTTCACCTCCCCCCCCCACACACTGTTCTTCTTCTTACACCTATTAAGTCAATATGTAGCTCTCCTATGGCATTTCTTTGTAAGTGATCCTATGATCCTAGTAAAAATTTAGCAAATCTCTCACCTCCTTTGTAAAATGCATTCCTAATTATTTAACTTTATTGGGTGCAACTAAAAGACATTTGCTTCTTGATTTCTTTTTTATTTTTTATTTCTTTTCTTCTTTTATTTTATTTTATTTTTTTCCTGCTGGGATATCTCTGAGGCTCTGTACCTGCATTAAAAACCCACTGCTCTTGGGGGCCAATTTTTTTTTCTTTTGCTTCCAGGTTATCTCTGGGGCTCATTGTCTGCACTATAAATCCACTGCTCCTGTGTTGGGACAATGTGCCTGATAGAGCTTAGGGAGAACCACCCCCATCCTTGGATGGAGGTCTGAGAAGATAACCTCTTGGTAAGTCTCTCTCAACCAAGGTGAGCTTAAGAGGGGGAAACTCAGACTTGGTTCTTTCCTTCTTGACTCTCAGGCCCACAGAAACCCCAGTACTTCCCTCCATTAACTGCAGGCCACATGGCCGCAGATTCACTTATTCAAAGTCACTTTCTGATCACAGAAGAACATACCTTATTACAAACTTCATCACACACCTCAGACCCCAGACAAGAGAAATTCCAAACTATATGGCTTTTTAATATCCATCTTCTCTCTGTCTCACCTTACAGGTTTAACCCTATGCTTCTCTCAAATACCTTTGGATAATTAAGTTGCTTGCGTCATGGAGAATAACTATCTTGTATCTCATTAATTCCTGTCATACCAGCCCCCTAACTTACGGGCATGCCGACCGTTAAGAAACCTGTAATTTTTGACATATTTCAACAATAATTCCCTTCATTGCTTTTCTATTTAAATCATGTCCACTTTGCTAATAAATGGATTCTAGACACGCTAAGAGTCCCCTGGTGTCTTTTACTTCATGTCACCCCGTCGTGAGTGAGAAAGAACCAGCCCGTTGCCTTTCCCCTGGAGATCACCCTGCCAGAGAGAGACCCTGAAACTCCTGGAGGCTATTTTTCCCATTTTGTTGCCCTTGTTGTCACCTTTGTTGTTATCGTTATCATTATTATTATTGTTGTCATTGCTGTTGTTGGATATGACAGAGAGAAATCAAGTAAGATGGTGAAGACAGAGAAGGAGAGAGAAAGACACCTCCAAATCTGCTTCACCACCTGTGAAGTGACCCTGCAGGTGGGAAGCCTGGGGCTCAAACCCAGATCCTTATGCTGGTCCTTATGTTTTTCCCATGTGTGCTTAACCTCTATGCTACCACCTGCCCCTGGTGTCCCTTTTATCCATTTTAGTGGATAGGACAGAGAGAAATTGAGAAAGGAGGGTCAGCTAGGAATACCAAAGGAGACCACCTGGGACCTCTACAAGACAGGACTAGAACAACTTCAGGAAGCCACCAATCACTGGGACTCTGAGTTACTTTTGCCGGGAGCTGACTCCCAGCAACTGTGAACACTTTAATTACTACCTTAAACACAAGTCAATCCAGGCAAGAGTGATCAGTAATTTGAAAAGTACTGAGACAGGGACCTCATGACATACTATATAAAATGGTTAAACCAACAAGAAGAAATATTGGAGAAATGAATTAGGACAAGAGTACAGCTAACCCACCCCCAAAGGTTGAAGCACAAACTAATGTGGTCAACATCCAAACACTAGTTAAGGAAATAATCACAGGAGTGAGTCAAAGGTTTGAAAGATTGTCATCAGAAATGCAGAAACAACAAATGAGACCCTGGATGAAAGCTCTAATTATCTCAAGGTTATTAGAGAGCTAAAGGGTGACATAGCTGAGCTAAGAACACAACTATCTGAACAAGCTAAAACAGTATCAGAACAGGGTAACAAAATGGATGAACTCCAGAAAACAGTAGAGGGGAGATAGAATAGAATAAATGAGGCTGAAGACAGAATTAGCAAAATCGCGGACAAATTAGAGACAACTAAAAAAGAAAGAAGAGATCTCAAAAAGATATTAAGAGATACTGAAAACAACAACAGAGACCTATGGGATGACTTCAAAAGAAATAATATATGCATTATTGGCTTACTAGAGGAAGAAAGAGAGAGAGAGGGAAAGAAAGCATTCTTTAGGACATAATAGCTGAGAATGTTTCTAGTCTAAACAACACAAAAGACATAAACATTCAAGAAGCCCAGAGGGTCCCAAAGAAAATTAACCCAGACTTAAAGACACCAAGACACATCATACTTAGAATGGAAAGGAATAAGGATAAAGAAAGGATCCTTAAGGCTGCAAGAGAAAAACAAAGAATCATCTATAGAGAAAACCCATAAGAATAGTAGCAGACTTCTCCACACAAACACTACAGGCCAGAAGAGAATGACAAGATATCTATCAAGTGCTCAATGAGAAAGGCTTTCAACCAAGACTACTTTATCTTGCTAGACTGTCATTCAGACTAGATAGAGGCATAAAAATGTATCAGACAAGCAACAGTTGAAAGAATCAACTATCACCAAGCCTGCCCTGAAAGAAGTTCTGAAAGGTCTCCTATAAACAGTCAGACCACCATGAGTATGTTATATATAAGATCACTCTAAAAATCTACAAATGGCATTAAAATATCTTCAATTTTTGATATCAATAAATGTCAGTGGCCTGAATTCACCTATTAAAAGTCACAGAGTAGGAAGATGGATCACAAAACACAACACAACAATATGCTGTCTACAGGAAACACACCTAACTCAACAAGACAAACATAGACTCAAAGTGAAAGGATGGAAAACTATCATACAAGCCAATCACCCACAAAAAAGAGCAGGAACAGCTATTCTTGTATCTGACATGATAGACTTTAAAATAAATTTTAAAAGATAGTGATGGGCACTACTTAATGCTCAGTCAAGAGGACCTAACAATTATTAATATATATGTACCCAATGAGAAGCCACCTAAATACATCAAATATCTACTGAAAGAGCTACAGCATTATACTAACAGCAACACAGTCATAGTAGGGGACTTCAACACCCCACTCTCTCAACTTGACAGATCATCCAGGCAGAAAATCAATAAAAAGGTCCCAGGTTCAATCCCCACCCTACCATAAGCCCCAGCTGATCAGTACTCTGCTATAAATAAATAAATAAATAATAATAAAATTTAAAAAAAATTAAAAAAAGAAACTGAGAGAGGAGGGGGAAGTTTAAACAGAGAAAGAAAGGTAGACACCTGCAAATCTGCTTCACCACTCATAAAGCTTCCCTACTCAGCTGAGAAATGTGTACTTGAACCCAGATCCTTCCATGTCCTTGAGCTTAGAACTATGTGCATTTAACTGGGTGTACCACCTCCAGGAAACCTAATTTGTTCCTTTGATAAATGGCTATTATTTTACATGTTTCTATTCATTTTACTTATAATCTGCTTTTATACCTTCTGGCAATTTTTAGGACTAATTGTTGAAGTCATCTGACCATGAAAGTTAGGATGGAATCATAGTAGTATCTGCAACTTGGTGACTGACAGGGATTTAAGATATGAAGCAGGACATTTTTTTAAATAAATAGTAACCAGAAAATAGGAATAGAGCAGGTTAAAATAGGGATTTTTAGGGTGGCAAGGACCTAGGAAGTCTATTTTAGGTATGTTCCTAGGGGTCCATAACTTTAATAATTTTTGTTTGAGCTTTATGGTTGACATGGAGGTGAACTAAGAATATTGTTTGGGAAGATGGTGCCACAGTTGAGAATAGGGCTAGAGAGCTGGATTAGGATGGAGGCTAGTCCCCAAACTGGAAAAGAATATAAATACAATTAACTGTTTATCCCTATGATCTGATCCAGGGCCCATATATATGGGCCCTGGATCAGATGATCGATATATATATATATATATTCATAAATATATATATATATATTTATGAATATATATATTCATATTTAGCACAGAAGCCTATGTAAACTCCTGGTCCCTATCAGTATGAGTTGACAGCCCATGATCAAAACTAGGAACATTCTAGGCTACACTCATTTCAAGACCTGTCTTCCTAGAGTGACAAAGTATGCTGATCCAGCCTCCCTTAGGAGAGTGTGGCAGTCCCTACCATTGTTATTTTGAAATGTTCTAGAGAGGCCCTCAAAAGATTAAGTAGTCTTATATGTTAGCAAGCAAAATCAAACCACCATCCACTGCAAGGAAGCAAAAGATGTTTATTCACAAATTCGATTCGAAACCGGGCCGAGAGGTGACTGACAGCAGTCCACCAGCTCAACCCCGAACAAGGCCCAAACCACACAATTTATAGGATTTTTGAATACACTCAGGGAGGGGGAACACATCACCTTATCAATCTATATCCAATAACATAGAAAACGCGGAATCCAATCATTTCAAACCTAGCAAAAAGCATGATCCACTCAAAGCAAATCACAGGCTAATTTCAAACATGCAAAATCACACAACCAATAGAACCTAGCCAAGTAGGGTCACTACATCCTCCCGCCATCAGCTTCAACCTTCTGGTAAACAGCTTTCTTGTGCAAAGGTCCTAATAAGCCTTGCCTGTATGCAGGGTCTTGGTAAACAACTGGTGACTTACTGATTAGGTTCTGTTTTCCTAGGGGAAAGGGTAAGGGATTTTCCATCTCACAATATAAGCAAAAAAGCAACTAACTATACTTAAAACTTTAAAACTACTGCATCTAACATTATAGACACTGAGATATAACATTGTGCACCAAAAAACATAACTATATAATACATATATAAACACATATGACATATATATATATATATATAGTCACTACTTTAAAAAATGTAAGAATTCTTTATTGGTTGTCAGGTGTTATTTCATAATAAACCTGGTCATAGATTTCTTTAGATTTAGTTTATTTAATCTATATTTATAGTTTTTCCCAACTGGGACATTTGCTGATATTTAAAAAGTCGTTTCTCAGACTTGTTTCTTGGGACTCTGATGGCATAGATATTAGCACTCTACCTCTTATTACATCAGTTTATTTATTTACTTATTTATTTGTTTATTTTTGCCTCCAGGGTTATTGCTGGGACTTGGTGCCTACACTAAGAATCCTCTGCTCCTGATGACCACTTTTTTCCCCCATCTTTATTGGATAGAACAGAGAGAAACTGAGAGGGGAGGGGATGATAGAGAGGGAAAGAAAGACTCCTGCAGACCTACTTCACTGCTTATGAAGCAACCCCTCCTCATGGGTTGGGAATCAGGACTTGAATGTGGATCCTTGAGCCAGTTCTTGAGATTTGTACTATGTGTGTTAACCTGGTGTGCCACAGCCCAGCCCCTAATTCTGTGATATTAAACAGAACACTATGGTATCTGTTGCTCTTTACAACACTTCTGTGCCTGTTTAGGTAGCTAGAAGCCTAGTACTGACTCAGGGTAGAAGCCAAGGCAGCAAAATGGAGAAGTTACTTTTTGAGGGCACTATGTATAAATCAAGATTCCCAGGGGTTGTTAGTGTTTGTACAGGGAAGTTGAGATCTGTATCTTCCCTTTCCTCTCCACAGATTCCACAGCTCATGCTGTCCCAATTGCTTCAGAGTATCAACTGTACACATGCTGTGGTCCTGTTTGAATCTGTCATTTCAGCTGCCCAAACCTGTCACAGGAATGCAAACAGTATGAGAGAGATCTAGGAGATGAAGTTTTGGAAAGCGTCAGGCAGATATGGTGAAGATATTCTTTCATCAAAGTCTTTAGTTGCCATTATAAAAGTTTGCTTCTTTAGTAGGTTGCTTTTAAAGTGTGTGTTCTAAATACTAACAAAAGTCAGGAAGCACCACAAGTAAATGCAGTTAAAATGATTGCCCCAGGCACAGGTGCTCTGCATAACACAAGGCCAATTGAAGAGAAAAGCAAGTCTTCTGGCTGCATGGCGAGAGGGCAGTTATTACTGGTAGAATTCATTCAATTCCCTACAAGCTTCTCATTTGGACCCACCCCTAGGTTCAAACTCCAATTGTGTGTCATAGGTGTAGTCACAGGAACCACTAGAAGGCTTGAGGCACCCTTAGCAACCTTTCAATTTGAACCTTGAAGATAGCATAGTGGTAATGTAAATAGACCATCAGGCCTAAGGTACAGTTTACAGGTCCAATCCCAGACACCACCATAAACCAGAGTTGAATACTTCTCTGGTGAATAGAATGAAAAAAAGATTCTTTTCTCTGGACATGTAAATGTGTGCCTGTTGTCTGACATTTGCCATTGCTGACTTCTATCTTGGCACTCAGTCATTGATCCCTAATGCTGCATTGCTCTCCCCGTGGTAGTTTGGTCATTCTCCAATTTCAGCCTCTCTTCCTGTGGCAAGTCATATCCAGGGGGTGTATCAGGTGAACTCATGTAACTATTTAAACACTGCCATATACCTCCTGCTTCTTCTCTCTGGTTAGTCACTGTTCTAGTCTTCTGGTATTGTTTCAAAGTTTTTTATCTCACTGTTAATCATTTCACTGTTAATGCCGAGGAAGGACATTGGGACTTTACTCATTTGCCATATTACTGGAATTTTCTCACTGAAGTATAGATAATTCCTGAAGGAAGCTATATCTAAGTTGGTGTTGAAATGCCATTAAAATGTATTTATATTTCATCATGGGGGTAACTTACTGGTGGAATGCAATGCTTGAGATTCAGAATTCTGTTCCTGGCATTGTATATGCCAGAGTGATTGATATTTTGATCCCCTCTTTCATAAATAAGTAAATCTATTTAAAATGTATTAAAATATATGAATATTAAGAAAGAGGGATGAATATGCAGATAGATTGAGGTGTTCATAGCAGGAATAAAAAATGCATGGAATTATTTAACAGTACATATTGAGTAATTGAAATTATATGCCTGAAATATTGATAATTTGATTGCTATTTTCAAAAAGAATATGACCTTAGAGGCTGGGTGGTGGTGAACCGTGTTGAGTACACATGTTATAATATACAATACCTGCACTGAAGCCCCTGGTCTCACCTGCAGGGGACAAACTTTGTGAGTGGTGAAGCAGTGGTGCAGGTGTCCCTCTGTTTTACTCCTTCTCTACTTCCCCCTTCCTCTCAATATATGGGTGCCTCTATCCAATAAATAAAAAAAGTAATAAAAATAAAAAAGAGACTATGACCTTAATGAATGCACTTTTTTAAAAAAGAAATACTGTGGATACAGTGTCACTAATGAACTATAGAAGGCTACAGAAATTACGAAAAAAATTGGCCATTTTCAAAGAAAGTGTAATTGATGTGATAGTTAATTTTATGTGTCATTTCGACAGGTTCATGATTTCCCAGTGCTTTGTCAAACTTAATCCTGAATGTTTTTCTAAGGTTATTTCTGGATGACATTAACATTTAAATCACAGGCTTAGAGTCAAACAGAATGCCCTGCCTAATGTGAATGGTCTTTATTTAATCAGTTGCAGGGTTGGATAGAGCAACATAGAAACCTCCCTTAACTCAGAGAAAATTCTACATCAGACAACTTGCAAACTTGACCTGCAAGACTGACTCTCACAGCCTACCAAGCCACTTTTAAGACTGTAGACTTTCCATCTTCCATAATTATTTGAGAAAATTCCTCAAAGCAAATCTCTACATGCATAGATAAAAACCCATGTAAAGGGTACTGGATTTTGAGATTTGCTTGTCAAACCTTCAACAAAAGCCTATCTACTGGTTGGGGTATCATACAACATTCATTATATCTCTAACCAAGGAGATCAAAGAAGGAAGAATAACTTGTCCATGATATTGATTAAACATTCACAAGGAAATTCTCAAATTTATATTTGAAAGTAGGATTACTCAAATGAATGCATAATTCAACAGCAGTAGATGTACTATTTAGACACTGTGTACACAGTTTAATACATTATTTCATGAAATATTAATATTATGACATTAATTTAAATTGATTTAGATATACACTCTAATAGAGGCAAAAAATTAAATGCTATTACCAAATCATCATGCCTTGCTGTTTGCAGAGCTGTTGACAGGAATGGTGCTCATCCAGGCCTTATTTAACATTTTCATTAATAAACTGTAGCAGAGAATCAACAACAGATTAATGAAATTCCGAGAAAATCATAAATCAATAAATTTAAGAATCAAGGATGCATACAGCCAAAGTTATTTGGTCATTAAAATATATAATTAGTCAAACTGTAGATGGTACATTAAATCTAAAAGGATACCAAAACAGAAAGAAAGAAAAAAATAAGAAGAAAGTGCTTGATACCCAGCCAAGGAGACATACACAGAAGTGTCTCTGGGACTGATTTTTTTTTTTATTGATACTAGGGTTATCACTGGGGTTCGCTGCTGGCACTGAGAATACACTGCTCCTAGAGATTTTTTTTTCTTTTCTTTCTAATTTATATTTTCGTCTGGTAGGACAGAGAGAAACTGAGAAGGGGCGGGAAGATAAAAGAGTCAGAGAGACCTACAGCACTGCTTCACTGCCTGAGAAGCCTCCCCCTGCAGGAAGCAAGATCACTGGTCCTTATTCAAGGTAATGCATATGCTCAACCAAGTGCTCTACCACCTGACCCCACAGGCTTAATTTTGAATTCAGATAAACTATCTATATTAAAATTATTAGGATAGACTAGAAAGAAATATTTAAATCAGGGGCTGAACAATGGCAGGTAAAAAGCACATGTTACCAGGCTCAAGGACCCAGGTTCAAACCCCTGGTCCCCAACTTTGGGGGCATAAGGTGTTTCACAGGTAATAGTCAATTGCTGCAGGCGCCTCTGTTCTCTCTCTCTCTCTCTCCCTCCCTCTCCCCTCTCCCTCCCTCTCTCTCTCTCTCTCTCTCTCTCTTATTTCTCACCGTCAAAGCAAAAAACAAAAAATAATGGCTTTGACCGGCAGTAGAGTTTTGCAATCATGGGTCATAACGCTAGTAGCAAGAAATATATATATATATATATATTCATATAAACAAAATTGAGTATCTATACACATATATCTATAGATAATATAATATATATTTATTCAATTTTGTTTATATGAAATTTTGTTTATATGAAATTATATGAAATTCAAATAGTTTTGAGTGCCTTGTTTAATATGGCTTATCTTTAAGTATTGCTGTATTTGTTATCTTTTTCTTTTGAGTTAGGTATACATTGCTTTTTATTTTCCCACTGGGGTTATTGCTAGGGCTTGGTGCCTGCACTATGAATACACTGTTCCCAGGAGCCATTTTTACCATATATTATTTTTTAATTTCTAAGATAAAGATGGAGAAAGAATGACAGACATCTGCTGACTGTTTTACCACTTGTGAATTGGATCCCCTGTTTGTAGGGAGTGGATGATCAAAGTCTGGTCCTTGAACTTCAGATATGTGCACTTAACTTGTATGCCACCATGAGAACCCCCCTCACCTCTGTCTCTGTGTTTTTTAAATTTTATTATTTATTTATTTATCTATTTTTACAAAAGCACTAATCAGCTCCGGTTTATGGGGAATTGAACTTGGGATTTCAAAATCACAAGCATGGGAGTCTCTTTGCATATTATGCTACCTCCCCTGCCCAGTATTGCTTTTTAGACTTTGGATACATGTTCATTTAAAGCTATGCATGCCCTGTTATCATTACTTAGTGGGAGCCTCAGTTTTTAAGTTCTTGTAACTAACTTCATTGTCATTACTTTTAAGATATTTTTTAATTTACTTTGTAGCTACAAAAGGATCATTGAAGGTATATTCATTACTGCACTATGGTAAATTATTCATTAACAGTAGAATCGATAAAGATCTTTTATCTTACAATGTGTTACTAAAACAATTCTTTATTAATTAATTACTTAATTAATTAATCTTGCCAGAGCACTGCCATAATCTGCTCATCATCATAACCTATTACAACGCTCAGCAACTATGTCCAAAACTAATATTTGTGGTTGTCCTGTGTCTTTTTAGTGAACCAGACACTTGCCACCCATGAAATTCCAGAATTAACTTTTATTGCTATTCATCCCAGGCTAACATTAGCAAACCTGTGATCACTACTCCATTATGATTTCATGCTATGCAACTTTGGCCTGGATTTTAGAGACGCTTGGCAATGCTTTTGAGAGCTAATGGCTCATCAACAATCTTCTCTAAGCAGCTGTTCAAAAGAATCTCCCCTGTTTTCATATCCCCAACCAACTTCCATATTATACCCTAAGAGTAGGGTCTCATTCCTACTTCACTGTAAAGATAGATGACATTTGCAAGCAACATCTGTGTAATGTTCTAAAATTAGAGAAAGAAATTAATCACATATTTACATTGCCATGATCTGGTTCCAACTGGCATTTTCAAAGGTTTATAGTTTCTGCTGTCACTATCTTGTTTCTTTCTGTAGTCACCCAACTTTGCTGTTTTCTTATACTTTCCTTTCCCATCCCTAGAATTTTTCACTTTTTCTCCTTTTATCACTCTACTGTACTCAATTCAGTTTTCACATAATGTTCTCATAGAAACCATCTGAACATTGAATTAGATGCATTTTCCCATAATTTTATGTCTTCTAAAATCACCTTGAACATGTATTTGTTGTACTTGTTTCTAACATATTCTAAGCAATGAGGTCATCCAAACTAGTTTCATGAGGTCAAAGGGAGAGATCACCACATATTTTAATAATTAAGTGTGTACAATGACTTACATGCATGTGAGAATAGAAATTACATCCCTGAAAACTTATAACTGTGTAAATTACTAATAAGTCATTGAATACAACTTAAAAATAATGCAATGGAAACTGTCAAGAATTTTCAAAGTCGTATATATTATATATATTGCTTTTGTATGTTTTTCTTTTTTAAGATTTTATTTTTTTTTTATGAGAGAGGAGGGGAAGACAGAGAGGGGGAGAGAAAGATAGACAGCTGCAGAACTGCTTCACCGCCTGTGAAGCAACTCCCCTGAAGGTGAGGTGCGGGGGCTCGAACCGGGATCCTTACACGGGTCCTTGGGCTTTGCGCCACATGCACTTAATCCACTGCGCTACCGCCCAACTCCCTTGTATGTTTTTCTATCTTGCTTATTATTTATTCCCTTTTGGTGCCCTTGTTTTATTGTTGTCATTATTATTGTTGTTATTGATGTCATCATTATTGGATAGGACAGAGAGAAATGGAGAGAAGGAGAAGACAACAGAGAGGAGGAGAGAAAGATAGACACCTGCAGACTTGCTTCAACACTTGTAAAGTGACTCCCCTGCAGGTGAGGATCCAGGGGCTCGAACTGGGATCTTTAAGCTGGTCATTGTGCTTTGCGCCACGTGTGCTTAACCCACTGCACTATCGCCAGACTCCCTATGATTTTCTATCTTGTAGGATGTCTTTACCCACTCTTGAGTATCAAAATAACACACAGGAGAACCAGTTGGGAAGTGAAATGAGAGACAAACTTTTCTACCTCTCTTTTAAAATTTTTATTAGTGATTTAATATTGATTACAAAATTCTGAGATAACAGGGGTATAATTCCACACTTTTCCCACAACCAGAGTTTGTGTCCACATTCCCTCCGTTGAAAACTACATTAAGTTCTCCCAGGATCACAGATTTGGGTTGACTATTATTTCTAAAACTATGTATATTTCGATCTATTTGCCCATGTTTTCTATTGTTCTGCCTTCTATTACTTTCTAAGTCACAGCTACTACTTCTCAGTATCCTTCTTTTTTTTGTGCTCCTCTTCTTTTTCAGGGTTCTGATGGAATTGGTGTTCAGAAGCCTCTGGTCATCTTCCCCTAAAATTTGTTGCTCTGGGAGCATTTTCTTTTCTTTTAAAATTTTTTATATTCAAGAAGAAGCTAGGTGGTGAGAGAAAAAGAACCAGATATCACTCTGGTACATGTGCTGCCAGAAATTGAACTCGGGACCTCGTGCTTGAAGTTCAGTGCTTTATGCAATGCACTTCTTTTCTGACCAGAGGGGGCATTTTCCTACAGAATTATATTATTGTGCACACAGCGTAAAGCACAAGGACCAGGATAAGGCTCCTGGTTCGAGCCTTCGGTTCCCAACATGCAGGGGAGGTCGCTTCACAGGTAGTGAAGCAGGTCTTCAGGTGTCTGTCTTTCTCTCCTCCTCTCTGTCTTCCCCTCCTCTTTCCATTTCTCTCTGTCCTATCCAACAATGACATCAATGACAAGAATAATAATAACCACAACAACGATAAAACAACAAGGCAACAAAAAGGGGGGAGGTCTCCAGGAACAGTGGATTATTGGTGCAGGCACCGAGCCCCAGCAATAACACCGGAGGCAAATAAAAAAAACAAAAAATTGTATTAGTCACCGCCCTCATGAATCCAACAACTTTCATTCATCTCCATTGATTCATCTTCATTCATCTTCATACTATTTGACCACTTGTATGTAGTTATAATTACAACAATAGTAAGATATACATATGTTTGGTTTTTAAATTTTTTAAAATGATATTTACTTATTTGTTGGATAGAAACATGTCAGAAATCAAGAGGGGGAAAGGTAGAGGAGAAGGAGGGAGACAGAGAGAAACCTGAAGCTCTGCTTTATCATTCACAAAGTTTTCCCACTGCTGGTGGGGCCCAGGGGCTCAAACCTGCATCCTTGTGCATTGAAATATGTGCAATCAAACAGGAGTGTCACCACCTGGCCCCTACATATGTTTGATACAGACTAATCCAATGATACTTTCAATACAGTTAGGACTTATTTTAGAAAATTAAACAAGGCAAAGCTTTTAGATCTACTGGGACTTTGTTGTCAGTGGGTAAATTCTGTGCTGATATACACTGCAACTTGCAAGTTGTTTAGTGTAGTCATATTTATACTTAATAATAAATACATAAAAATTTACTTCTTGATTTTCCTTCCTATGTTTTCCCTAGATTTCCACCCTTGAAATCTCTGTCTGACATTATCATACTGAAGTCTGTATCTTTGTTCTCATTTAGAATATAGTTCATTACAGAACTCATCCTCTCTTTAAAAAGTGACACACTTCTGGGAAAACTGGGTTGAAAGAAAATGAAACTGAACCACTTTATCTCACCACAAACAAAAGTCAACTCCAAATGGATCAAAGACCTGGATGTTACACTAGAAGCTATCAAATACTTAGAGGGAAACATTGGTGGAAGACTTTCCATCTAAACCTCAAGAACTTCATTGATGATACAGATCCAATTGCAAGGGAAACTAAAACAAAAATAAATCCATGGGACTACATCAGATAGAAAACTTATGCACATCCAGAGAAACCATCACTCAGACAGAGAGACCCCTCAAAGATTGGGAGATCTTCACATGTCATACTTCAGACAAGAGACTAATAACCAAAATATCCAAAGAGCTCAGCAAGCAGCAACAAAAAAGCAAATGACACCATCAAAAAATGGGCAGAGCATATGAACAGGCATTCACTACAGAAGAGATCCAAAAGGCTAACAAACACATGAAAAATTGTTCCAGGTCACTGACTGTCAGTGAAATGCAAATAAAGACAACATTGAGATATCACCTCACTCCTGTGACAATGGCATACATAAAAAAAGGACAGCAGCAGCAAATGCTGGAGAGGTTGTGGGCACAAAGGAACCCTCCTACACTACTGTTGGGAATGTAAATTGGTCCAGCCTCTGTGGAGAGCAGTCTGGAGAACTCTCACAAGGCTAGACATGGACCGTCCATATGACCCAGAAATTCCTCTCCTAGGGATATATCCCAAGGACTCCATAATTCCCAAACAAAAAGATATGTTTATACCTATATTCATAGCAGCACAATATATAATAGCTAAAACCTGGAAGCAACCTAGGTGCCCAACAACAGATGAATGACTGAGAAAGCTGTGGTATATATACACAAGTGGAATACTACACAGCTATTAAGAACAATGAATCCACCTTCTCTGACCCATCTTGGATGGAGCTAGAAGGAATTATGTTAAGTGAGCTAAGTCAGAAAGATAAAGAGGAGTATGGGATGATGCCACTCATAAACAAAAGTTTATAAAGAAGAACAGAAAGGGAAACTCAAAGCAGATTTGACTGAGCTTGGAGTAGGGCACTAAAGGAAAAATCTCTGGGTTGAGGGTGAGGTTTCAATGGGGGTGGGGGTTGGGGGAGAGCTGGGATGGGACACAGTATTTTGGTAGTAGGAATTGTTTTTATGTACACTCCTACTAATTGGTAGTCATATAAATCACTATGTAATTAATATGAGAGAGGGAAAAATTGATTGAATGTGTCAAACTTTTTAATGCAAAGACCATAGGCTGAGATTACTCTATAAGACACAGATATATACAAACAGTGTCAAAGGACTTAAATTATATTGAAGTTGTGTATGATACAGCGAATCCTAAGAAAGGATTTTCAAAGTTAACCCAATCACCAAATAATTTGATTTCAGCAATAACTATCTATTGCCTTCTTAAACCCTAAGACAGCAGGAAGCTCACACTTCCCCTATAAAGCCTATATTTCCCTCAGTCCTGGAACCTCTAGGGTGGGGTTCACTTTCCTGTATGCCTCTCTCAATTCATACCAGATGATATTGCATCTGATGATCCCAACCTAATGAATGCAACGAGTACCACCTCAGCACGTTTCACTTCAGACTGAGTCCAGAGACATAAGGTATGGAATGTCAACCATTCAGCCTCATTACTCAGTGAGACCTTTCCTTTCATAGTATTCTCTAATTCTATTTCAGGTGGTTCACTTCCTAACAAAGTCCCAAAACCTAGATACAGACCAGGTCCCATGAGATAGGGCATATGTTTAACTTTCATAAATTAGGGCAAAATACATACCTGAAAGCAAAAGTGCATAGTAGTCTGCAGAGAATCAGTATATATAGCAAGCAAGTAGAAAGACCTAAAAAGATACCATAAAATTCCTAATGAAATAGTGTCTACTTAGACTTATATACCATCCTCACCTACTTTCCATTAACTTCCTTCACTCGCTTCGAGGCTAACCTTATCAAAGTAAGGAATACAGAAGCTGTATAAGGGCAAAAGACTGGCATACTTTGACTCTAGTCACTATCAGGCCACCCCATCAGCTGGGTCCCCAGCCAGGGAATCCTGAGATTCCCAAAAAGACATGATGAGCCTAAATCTTGAATAGATCCCTCTCTCCATTGTTACCAGTCATCTCTATCAGGAACAATAAAATATACCCCTTTGTGGGCCCCCATAGAACCTTGCCCTCAACGTGGACCAACAATTGTAGAGAATGTTTCATCCTCTGAAGGGAGGCTAGACCACAAACTCTATGTTCCACCTGAGGAAGATGGTTCCTGAAATGGGGGGAGATTGGAATGTCCCTACTCATGACCACAGTGGGGGTGGGGGGACTCATATAGTCATGGGCTTTTTGGCATATAACTAAAATAGGATTACTATCTATAAAAGTGAGACCCCCCCCAACTCTTCATATGAACTTTTCCAGCCTTTAGGTTCATGATTAGTCAACTTTTTTTTTTTTTGGCTCTGTATGTTAACTCTTTTTCAGCCACCAGGTTGCAGATGCCAAACAGACTTCCTTGGACAGACAACCCCACCAGTGTGTCCTGGAGCCCTGTTTCCCCAGATCCCTACCCACTAGGGAAAAAGAGACTCATGCAGGGAATATGGATCAACCTGTCAATGCTCAATGCCCATGTTAAGCAGGGAAGCAATTACAGAAGCCAGATCTTCCACCTTCTTCCTCCCATAATGACTGTGGGTCCATACTCCCAGAGGAATAAAGAATAGGAAAGCTATCAGGGGAGGGAATGGGATATGGAGTTCTGGTGGTGAGAATTGTGTGGAGTTATACTCCTCTTATTCTTTGTTTTTTGTCAGTTTTCTTTTTATAAATACAAATTTTAAAAAAGTGCACACTTCTTTATGGGTCCAGGTAAAATGTATACTCACCTTTGTTCCCATCTTATAATTTTCATTTGACTTCAGAATACTGTTTAAAATACTGAAAATACATCAGTCAGAAATCAAGAAATCAGGATGTGTCAAGAAAATGCCTGACTTGAGTAGGGCTTTTTGTGTGTGTGTGTGATTTGCATGGCCCAAGTCCAAACCCTGGCCTCATGTGAGAGGTGCTATGACACTGAAGAAAACTCAGGTGCTGTGGTATATACTCTCTCTGTCTCTCTGTCTCTCTCTCTGTATCTCTCTCTCTCTCCTTTTCCATGACCCCTCCTTCTCTCTCTCTCTCTTTCTGAAAAAGTTGCCAGAATGGTGAAACTTACTACACATGCATGCGAGTGCGCGCGCATGCGCGCACACACACAGACACACACACACACACACACACACACATTATCCTTTTAATCTAAAGAGACAATGAAGTTAGTATGTAATATAATAATGTGATGACACTGTAATCATCTTTTTAAAATTTCACTATTGGGAGATGAATGGTTTACAGTCAACAGTAAAATACAGTAGTTTGTACATGCATAACAATTTCACAGTTTTCTGTGTTAACAGTACAACCCCAACTAGGTCCTCCTCTGCTTTCCTGGTTCAAGTCTTGTAATTGTCGTTTATTTATTTATTTATTTTCCTCCATGTTTTCATGTTGACATGATTCTGCCTTTTCTTACAGACTCTTTATTTCATTATTATTATTATTATTATTATTATTATTATTTGACTTTCGTTTTTGTTTCCAAGTGAGTGAAATGTGAAAAAAATGAGAGAGGGAGGTGAAACTCTACAGCTATACACCATTATATATGATGCTTTCCTTTTGCAAGGTGCTCCTATATATTGTGTCATGGGCTCAAACTTGTGTTTTTGAACATGATAAAGTGTGCAGGCTTTCATGCGAACAATCTCTTTGCCCCCAAAATATGTAGGAGTAGAAGTTAATGCTGGTGATAATTTTTTCAGGAGCTTTAGTGAGGTGGATATAACAGTCACACAGTCATTCATAGAATTTTTTCCTGGAAGAAGTAGTAAGATCTGAGTCAAAAAAGGCTGGATGCAACGAAGTAAGTATAGTTGGAATAAAATGAACCAGAGTCCAATAAATAGGAAGTCAGACCTGAGACTGAACCAGGGCCAAACTTCTGTGACTTTGTGAGTCATGTAGGTATTTGTGTACTGTTGAAGAGAAAACTGAAAGCCACTGTAGGTATTTGGGTAGGGGAGGTGTTTGATGGTTTAAAACCTTTCTGTAGAATGACAGATGGAATGATGTCAGGAGCAAGAATAGACTGACTAGGCAGATTCCATGTAACTGTTCACTGGAAAATTCAGTAACAGCCAGGGACTTGCTGTGATTATGTTACTTTAACTTATTTATGAATTTACTAACATACTGGCCACTCTGGGATGTGTCAAATATTGACTATATATACCTGTTTGCATAGCAATTCCTCTCATTCATAGAACATCTCAAATTTACATGAGTTTTTTTTTTCTTTCTTTCTTTACTGAACTACAAGATACAAGTTACCAAAAAGTCAGATACAGGATATAGACCTTATTATTTATCGCCGGTCATATATGTATACCACAGCACCAACACTTCCTTCAGTGTGCTTGGGGCTGAGACTGGAACTAGGTCAAGCACATGGCAAAGCAGTACACTATCCAATCAGCTGACTTATTTTGCTGACCCAATTCCTATTCTATAGGAAACCCATCTTTAATTTATTTGAAAAATGCTTTGATTTTTCTCTTTATATTATCCAGTAGACTGGATATTAGATGCTTACATGTAAATGTCTTGATATTTACCCTGATAGGTTTTCTTTGAGAACCTGAATATGTGATTTGGTGTGTGTCATTAATCTTGGAGATATTTTTTCCCAGACCACTGCTCAGCTCTGATTTATGTAGGGTGGTGCAGGGGATTGAATTTGGGATTTTGGAGCCTCAAGCCTGAGATTCTCTTTGCATAATCATTATGCTATCTACCCAAGCACCTCTTGAAGAATTATTGACCAATGATAGTAATTTCTTTTTCTTTCTCTCTTTCTTTCTCTCTCTCTTTCTCCCTTCCTTCCTTCCTTCCTTCCCTTTTTGTTGTCCTTGTTGTTTTATTGTTGTAGTTATTATAGTTATTGTTGGATAGGACAGAAAGAAATGGAGAGAGGAGGGGAAGACAAAGAGGGAGAGAAAAAGATAGACACTTTCAGACCTGCTTCACAGCTTGTGTAGCAACTCCCCAGCAGGTGGGGAGCCAGGTGCTCGAACCAGGATCCTTATGCTGGTCCTTGTGCTTTGCGCTACCTGCGCTTAACCTGCTGTGCTACCGCCAGACTCCCCCCGTAAAGACATTTGTTTTGCTTTTTGCCCCCCTCTTTCTCTCATAACTAGTAACATATGAAATATGCCTCACTAAGGCATATTCCCTACAGTTCTTGAATATTGAGCTTCATTAATAAATTGTTACTTTTATTTCATTTTGGAAATTTTCTATATTTTGTATTCAAACTCTATTTTTTTCACATCTTTTCCCATTTTAATAAAGAATTCGCTAAAAACATTCTATTTGTGTGAATTTTTAATAATTTTTATTTCTTAGTTCCATCTAAATATATATACTGCCCATTATAATTACATATTTCCTGATTTTTCTTTCAGATACATCAACATATTAATCATAGTAACTTGAAATGTGTATTCTAATAATTCTAGAATCTCTGACATCTGGTGCTGGTTTGATATTTGTGTTGTTTCTGTAGACTGTACCTCACAATTTTGTGTTAAATGAGAAAATGCATTATGTGATATGGACTGAAGAAATTATCCTTTTAGTATAAAAGTTTAGCATTAATCTATAAGGGTTGGTTTGCATTTGTTATTTGCTACGATTCTAAGTGCTTCCTTTTACCTTGTCTTTTATTATTTTATTTTTTACCTTACTTGAAACATAGTCATAGAAGATATTGTAGTAGTCTGAGTTTTACCCTCAACTCTGATAGGACTATAATAAAAATACTTTCAATTATGAAGTTAATGAAAAAGCTTCAAGAATATTCCAAAATGACAAATATCCATGGAAACTGCCCAAAATACAAAAACATTTTTCTTCATTGTCTGTTATAAAAATCTAGTGAGATGGGAGTCAGGCGGTAGCGCAGCAGGTTAAGCGCAAAGACCTGAGTAAGGATCCTGGTTCGAACCTCTGGCTCCCCACCTGCAGGGGAATCGCTTCACAGGCAGTGAAGCAGGTTTGCAGGTGTTTATCTTTCTCTCCCCCCTCTCTGTTTTACCCTCTGCTCTCTATTTCTCTCAGTCCTATCCAACAATGACAACATCAATAACAACAACAGTAATAACGATAACAATAAAACAACAAGGGCAACAAAAGTGAATAAATAAATATTAAAAAATTTAAAAATCTAGTGAGAATCCTGTAGGTCAAAACAAAATAAAGTTGTCCCTAAATCTAGTTTATATGGAGCTTTAACTCTTTCAATAATCCATACTCAATGTTCATATTCAATAAAGTGACAGACTTGCCATATAAGTATCACTGTTCTAGCTGGCTTCAGTAAAACTTTGTTTTCTTGTCTTGTTTTTGGCAAAATGAGCTATTATTTATTGTATCTCTGTGTATTTACTGTATATTTAAGATTTGTTGGTAGCAGTTTATCTTGTGACTACAGTTTCTGATGGACCTCAGAGAAGTCATTTTTTTATTTGTTTTTTCCATTCTTTGCATATTAAAGAGTATATTGGTAATGATTTCTGAGTTATTTGCTTGGGCTGATCAAAAGTCTCTTCATCTCTGAAAGATTATTTAGGTGGATCTAAATTATTGGTTGGATACTTTATTATTATATTCTAACACTTTAGCCAATTTACATATAGTACTTTGATTACTTCTTTACTTTCACTTCATACTTGCACAATTCCTGAAGAGAAGTTTATACTTCTCATTTTTCATTTTCTACATTTAAAATGTTTGCTTCATCAGCTCTGGGTTCTTATTGTATTGTTTAGAAATAATATGCAGAGGCATATTTTCTGTAACTGTAGGTGTCACAGAATTAAAATTCCTCTAGTTTCTTGTTTTTACTTCCCTTATTGATTTTTGGCTTTCCTAGGCACTTCTCTGCAGAAAATTTCTGAGTATTACAGCTCTTTCAGCTATAATCTATTATTACTATATGGGAGTTGTATTGATGTGACTACAAGATATTGGAAGGGCTATCATTCTCTAGTATTATGATTAGACCGCAGTGTGTTAGTGGGCCAGTGTCTCTGACTAGCTTTCAGAATGATGTATCTCACTGTTGTGTCGCACCTGTCCCTTTCACTACACTAACAGGAATGATGGGAGAAATTATCCTTCCTGCAGGTGGAATAACCTTCTTGAAAAGGCTTTTATTTAGCTATCAGACCTGTGCTAAGGAAACCACTCAGCACATTTCAGCAGGATGTTTTGTTCTTCCCCTCACTGGGCCATAGTCAGAAGTCTTTTCAGGTCTCTACTGCAAAAATGTGGTGAAAATCTATCATTAATGTTTGACCTCAATTGTTTTCCCTCTCAGACTAGTTATTTTATTGTATTTTTGTTATTACCATCAGCGTTATTGCTGGCACTTGGTGCCAGTACTACAATCCACTTCTCCCGATGACCACTTATTTCATTCTTTTTTTCTCCCTTCTATTTTATTGAGAGAGATTGGGGAGATAGATTGAGAGAGAGAAAAAAATAAATAGATAACTTTAGACCTGCTTCACCTCTTGTGAAACATTCCCCTGCAGGTGAGGAGCAGAGGCTCAAACCTGGATCCTTGGGCATGTGTAGGCCTAACCAGCCGCCCATTATCCAGCCGATCAGACTAGTTCTTAATCAGCCACCATCAATTCTCTAAAATTATTTGTTAAGTTTTCCTGGCAGTTTATAGCCCACAAATTCCAGAAAACAGGCGCAGGATTCTGTATTTTACTTCTCATTCCAGATTCTGCAAAAATGTTTTGCCCTATGATCTCGTCTCCCTGATGGGCCCAAGTAAAACTGTTGGGAGTTTTTGTATTTTGCTTTGTCATTGCTGCAACTAAAAAAAAGGGCATTGAATCTCTTTACACATCAAGAAGATGCCTGTAACTTTAGTATAAAGAAAAAAAAAAAAGGACAAAATATAGCTTGCCTATTTTGTTATGCATGCCATGTAGTTTTAAACTCAATCCCTACCACATTGGGAGAAGTTACCATGTTGTGATGTCTTTCCCTCTACCTCTTCCAGTGCCTGAATATATGGGACTAGACCAGTGAAGTTCTGGAAATGACAACAAAACAAAACAAAAAACAATTTCAAGAATTTATTTAGATAATTATAGCACCATAATAGGACAGTGATATTTACTAAAGAACAATCCTCTTTAATTCTCTTCCTTATATCACCACTTTATGAAAATAATAAGATTCATGCAAGTCACAAGAACACACTTTCATCTTTAATGACAGTTTTTAAATTATATTTTTCACAGATGTTATACTTTTCTGTTTAATCCTGTCTTCAGTAAATCATCACATTTTCTCTAGGTTACAGGTAGCTTTAGTTCATCAAAAATCAATTTGCAGCTTTAATGTGGGTGCCTTTCGCCCAAAGCAATGACTTCCTGTTGTGCTGCAGAACTAAAAACAATAATTTGTCTATGTGCAGTTTAGATCTCAAATTCTAAATGTAATTGAGTGCAAAACCATGCTTTATAAACCGTTACACTCATCTTTATAGTTTTAATGTTGGAGAGGACATCTTACTGAGGTTTTTCTCTGTTTTTTAGTTTAATGGACTTAACTATTTTATCACCACCTCTCAAATAATTTGTGGAGATATATTATCTTTTTGTGCATGTGTCCTAAATGAACCCAAATACTGTTTGTTAAATATATGACAAAGAAAAGTAAACATCATTACTTCAGATACAACTACATCAGAATGTTTTCTTATGTATATATTAATTAAACTTTCTTCACAAAAATATAAACACCCTCTATCAAAAGAAAAAAAAAAGGAAGGTCAACCAAAACCACAATAACAGTAATAGTAGAATGGTACAAGCATCAAACTAGTGATAATTCATGTGAAAAAAACAAAACATAAACATAAGAGGAGTGGCCAAGAGACTGGATAGAAAACTCATTGGACTCATGGGGTGGGAAATGGACACCTTGGCAGGAAATGTGATATAGCTATATACAATTTGAAGAGCGGTGACATAATTCACATCAAGCATATATAGTCCTATAAAACAAGATAATCTAAAAATTAAAAATAAAATTATTCATGACAGGCTGAGTAGATAGCATAATGGTTCTAAAAAAGACTTCATACCTCAGGCTCTGAGGTTCCATATTTATCACCAGCACAACCATAAGCCAGGGCTGAGCAGTGTTTCTCTCTCTCTGTCTGTCTTCCTCTCTGTCTCTCTTTCTGTCTCTTCCTCTCTCTCTCACATCATATTAACATAAACTGCTCCAAAGTAAAGTACTATAGGGTACGGGGGAGGATTCAATTTCTGGAACATGATGACAGAGGAGGACCTAGAGGGGGGTTGAATTATTATGTGGAAAACTGAGAAATGTGAACAGGGGTAGATGGCATAGTGGTTATACAGACTCTTACTTTTGAGGCGCCAAAGACTTAGGTTCATAAGACGGTGAATTCACCTTCTTTACCCCATCTTGGATGGTGCTCAAAGATAAGTGAGATAAGTCAGAAACAAAAGGATGAATATGGGATGAATATTCTCACTCATGGACAGAAGTTGAAAAACAAGATCAGAAGGAAAAAACTCTAAGCAGAATTTAGACTGGAGTTGGTGTACTGCACTAGAGTAAAAGACTCTGGGGTGGGGTGGGGGAGGTGGTGGTTCAGGTACTGAAATATGGTGGCAGAGGAGGACCTAGTGGGGGTTGCATTGTTATGTGGAAATGTTATGCATGTACAAACTAATGTATTTTACTGTTGACTGTGAACCATTAATCCCCCAATAAAGAAATTTTAAAGAATATGCCTATGGACATAGAGTATTATGGCTTAGTTCAAATATAAGAAAGGTTCATATATTTTTCTCATATATATATGAAATTCCAAAGATTTCTATAGAATTTAAAATGCATCTTCATACTATGTCTCCTTTCCCAATTACATTAATCTCAAGATTATATAATTAGATGGATTGCTACCTTTTATTTGTCACCCAGTCTTATTCTGAGTTTATTTGTTGGCACGTCATTAACACAGTGTCAGAAGTAAATTAAGAGACCTTGAATGTGCATCATGGAAGTAGCACCTATAATGACCCTTTTGAAAGCTTAGACTTGTGGGTTACAATTGTACATTAAAGATATGCATTTGTAAATATAATCTACATACCAGCATGTTGTGGTATGTTTTGTTCAAGAATAACTGATTGCAAAATTTGTTAACACTTAAAATAGGACAGACATTTCTGCTACTCACATATACTTGAATGCTTTGTTTAGGTTGTTTCTATATCAAGTCTTCCAAAGTAGCTAATATATATATTTTTTCTTGACTTACACAAACAATTGTCCTCTTCATTTCTCTTAAAAAATAGCACTCACTGCAAATTCCAGCATGAAGGCTTTTTCTTTCTTTTGCTTGGATGTTTGCTACTAGGTTATATACATGATATAATTATTTATTTTTTTTATTATTTCTCCAGGAAAGGCTACAATGAGTCAAAACATTGTATAGCCTTCTGTACATCACTGAGATCTTGTTACTAATTTTCCTTTAGTGCATGAAAAAAGCACCACAGTAGTCCTAATTACCTAGCTGTATAAAGATCTGTTTACACTGCTCATCTTTTGCTGGTACCTTCAAACTTGGGTTTCAGATTTCCCAACATTCACAGAAACTATATAAACTGCTGGTGAAAAATAAATGTATCTTGTGCTTCCCAGGAAGTAGTGCAGTGGATAAAAAACATCAAAGTTTGAGGTCCCAAATTTGATCTTTAGTATTGCATGTGGCAAAAAGATAATATGGCTCTTTCTCTTGCCACCAGCCCTGTAAATATATAAATGTAACACATTTCTGAGACATTTGTTAATGTTTGATAAAGACAACTTTATTCAAGAAGACAGTTGTGATGAATATAAGTTATGGTGATGGAATTTTGTGATGAGAGTAAGAATTTATTCTTAACCTCAAAATAAATACATAAGGAGGAAGTGGGAATGTATATTCAAAGAATGGATTGAAGTCAGTGAATATAGAAAAAGAGGAGTTCTGGTTAAATCTGTTCAATAATTTCATTCCTTGGTGCATCTGTGATTCTCAGATAGCTCCTAGGGCATGGGGGATGACAAAGAACCCAATCAATTATCAAGAGGTAAAAAAGCACAAGAAAGGAAAATTCTTGCTAAACTGGCTTAGTAATGCTCTTGCTCAAACTGGATTTTACAAAAATATTCCAAAGTTAACCCAAGTTAAGTTTCAGGAGCACACTTAATATGTGACCAAGCAAAGATTTGCTATGCTTAATATGCTTTCTTCTTAGGAGTCTGGCACTTTGGTATGATCCACAGAAAAGACAGTGCCTCTCCACAGTATCACTACTGAATCTTTGAGCATCTATCATAGTGTCTATGCCTTTGGTGTAACAGCAGTCAGAAAGCTGGAGTCTGTTCTCCCTACACTTCACCCTAAATTGCTTTTCCCTTTGTTTATCCTGCTGTACAGTCATTATCTTTGAATAATGCCTAGTAATTCCTATGTGGAATGTTTGTCCCGTAAGAGAGTCATTGCAAACACGTGACCTTAAAAAAACCCTTAGCGTACCTGCACCCTAAGTTAGAATAAGTTGAATCACTCTGTCAGATTTGCAGTGTTTATGAAGCTTTTAAAAATCCTTTTGTACTATTTCAAAACAGTAGTAGTGTATTAAGTTTATTTGACTGTGACATTCATATTTTCTTTGCTGCCATCTAATTCGGGATCTTAGGAAACCTCTTGGTATCATGTTCTTTAAAAATGCACACAAAACAATGAATTCACAAATTCCCTTTTAAAACTGATTCTTTGTATTGGGAGTCATTTTGTGTTCTTGCACCATATAGTCATATTTTTATTGAATAAATTAGAAAAAACAAAAAGTAAGTAAAATGTAAACACTTTATATCTCATCTCACCTTACTGACAAAATAGATGTAGACCTAGATGTAGACTTAGATTTTAGTTAGTGTGCTTGTTAAATCACTTCGAGTGTTTTTGGCTACAAGTAATAAATTACCTGAAGGGGACTAAATATCTTAAACAATAGAATTTACTGTCACAGGGAACAAAAAGATGCAGAAAAATAACATCCGAGAGTTGATTAATTGGACAAGACACTAAAGCCACTAAGAACCCAGATGTTGTCGATATTTGCATTTTGTATTTTTAGCATTTAAAATGCATCTTCAGGCTTATTCGTTCATGACTAACAGTTGATTTCCACAACTCCAGGCACCATGTTCTCCCAATCACAATAAAAATGCAAGAAGAGCAGTTATCTCCACGCAAATTTTCTTTTATCAGGGAGAGAGAGAGAGAAAAATAAAAAGAAAACATGGCATAAAGCTTAAAAGAAGTATTAATATATTCTGTCAGCCACTGTGCTGTGGCAAAAAAAAAAAATCAACTATTCTTTTCCACGACAAGAATTACCAGAGGATAGAATAAAGAGATGACTGTAAAGTCCTCAAGCACTGCATCAGCCATGAAAGCATTGGCCATGCAAGATTCAGCTACTGTGGATGATATCATTGTATCATGAAGAAACATACGTACCTTTCTGTAAACCATTTCTCAGCTACACATTCCTTCAACATTCTAGATTTTAGTAGCAATGTCATTTGTTCTTTAGTTAGAATGCCATGATTTCTTCCTTCCAGCTTTTAGCCATGTAACATTTTTTCTAATATTTTAATGAAGAACATGCTCGAAATAGTATGGTATCATTTATATATAAACATACTTTCATCAGGGCTGGGGAAGTTGCAGAGTGCTTCACGGAATCAAATTTAATGCCTGAGACACCAGAGGTTCACAGTAATAAGCCAGGGCTAAGCAGTGTTCTGGCAATCAATCAATCAATCAATCGATAGCTATCACTTTTTTAATTTATAAAAACACTGACAAAACCATAGGATAAGAGAGGTACAACTCCACACAGTTCCCACCCCGAGAACTCTGCATCCCACCCCTTCCCTTGATAGCTTTCCTATTCTTGAACCCTCTTGGAGTATGGACCCAAGGTCTTTGTGGGATGCAGAAGGTGCAAAGTCTGGCTTCTGTAATTGCTTCCTCTCTGAACATGGGCATTAACAGATCAATCCATATTCCCAGCATGCATCTTTCTTTCCCTAGTAGGGCCCGGCTCTGGGGAAGCTGAGCTCCAGGACATATTGGTGGGGTCATCTGTCAAGGGAAATCTGGTTGGTATCATGCTAGCATCTGGAACCTGGTGGCTGAAAAGAGAGTTAACATATAAAGCCAAACAAATTGTTGACTAATCATGAAACTAAAGGCTGGAATAATGCAAATTAAGAGTTGGGGGGGGGGCTCCGTTTTGTAGATAGATAGTAGGCATATTTTAGTAATACTCTAAAGGGCCTGTGGCTATACTAGTGTTTTTTATTTTGTTTTATTTTATTTTATTTTATTTTATTTTATTTTATTTTATTTTATTTTATTTTATTTTATTTTATTTTATTTTATTCCCCCTGAGCCTGAAATCTGATATGCAGGTGGATCCAAGTCATTGTCTGGGGAAATGATGTCATGGCTGGAAAAAGGACCAAATAGCTATCATTTTTAACCTCTGACTAAAATGTCTAAATAACTTTTCTGTAATATGATTAAATAATTTTGTTTAGAGGATACTGACTTTTGGGAATCAAGGCTATAACTCACCAGGAAGAATGTATATCTTATTATGTGCAAGGATTTGGGTTCAAACTCTCAGTAACAATCCACATGGGGGCATCATACAATAGAAAGATTCATGAGTGGTGAAGCAGCACTATAATATTTCTTCTCTTTATCTCTCCTTTTATCCCTTTCTGTTTTTCACATTCTCTCTGAACAAGAAAGAAAGAAATGAAAAGTCAGGTCAGTCAGAAGTGGTTGAATAATACAGATATTACATTTCAGGGCAAGCACAATAGCTTATTTGTAGTGTATTGCTTTGTCATGCAAAAGAGGAAGCTTCAGTAATGTGGAGTCTTTCATTTTCTTATTTTTTTTTATTTCCATTTCTTGGTATCAGTTTCTATCTCCTTGAGTAGCGACTCATAGTTTTCAGTATACAAGTCTTTCACTTCTTTGGTCAACTTTATTCCTAGGTATTTGATTGATTTTGCTGAAACAGTAAATGGGAGTGATTTCTGGATGTCTTCTTCTTCAGATTTAGTGTTTGCATAAAGAAATGCCACTGATTTTTTTACATTGATTTTGTAGCATGATACCTTGCTGTATTGCCTAACAACTTCCAGTAATTTTCTACTGGATTCTTTAGGTCTTTCTATATATACTATCATATCATCTGCAAATAGTGAGAGCTTGACTTCTTCCCTTCCAATCTGTATCCCTTTGATTTCTTTCTCTTGCCTGATTGCTATGGCAAGAACTTCCAATACTATGTTGAAGAGTAACGGTGACAGTGGACAGCCCTGTCTAGTCCCCGATCTGAGGGGGAATGCTTTCAGCTGGTGTCCATTGAGTATGATGTTGGCTGTAGGTTTGCTATATATAGAGTCCACTATCTTGAGGAATTTCCCATCTATTCCCATTTTTTGTAGAGTTTTGAACACGAATGGGTGTTGGATTTTGTCAAAGGCTTTCTCTGCATCTATTGAGATAATCATGTGGTTTTTGGCTTTGCTTTTATTGATGTGATGAATGACATTGATTGATTTACGGATGTTGAACCAGCCTTGCATTCCTGGGATGAATCCCACTTGGTCATGATGAACAATCTTTTTGATGTGTTGCTGTATCCGGTTGGCCAAGATCTTGTTTAATATTTTGGCATCTATGTTCATCAGAGATATTGGTCTGTAGTTTTCCTTTTTTGTTCTGTCCCTATCAGCTTTTGGTATCAGGGTGATGTTGGCTTCATAAAATGTGGAAGGGAGTATTCCTGTTCCTTCAATCTTATGGAATAGCTTAAGAAGTATGGGTATTAACTGTTTCCTGAAAGTTTTGTAGAATTCGTTTGTGAAGCCATCTGGTCGAGGACTTTTGTTGTTGGGGAGATTCTTAATAACGGTTTCAATTTCTTTGTCTGTGATTGGTGCATTTAGATTTTGTAGTTCTTCTTGGTTCAGTTTTGGAAGTGCATAGGTTTCTAGGAATTGTTCCATTTCTTCCAGATTCTCTAGCTTGGTGGCATATAGTTCTTTATAGAAGTTTTGCAGAATTCTCTGGATTTCTGTGGTGTCAGTTGTGATATCTCCTGCATCGTTTACAATTCTATTAATTTGAGTCTTCTCTCTTTTTTTGTTTGGTGAGTCTGGCTAGGGGTTTGTCAATTTTGTTTAATCTTTCAAAGAACCGGCATTTGGCTTCATTGATCTTTTGTATGGTTCTTTTATTTTCGATGTTGTTTATTTCTGCTCTAACTTTAGTGATTTCTGTCCTTCTGGTTGCTTTAGGGTTCCTTTGTTCCTCTTCCTCTAAGTCCTTGAGGTGTGTAGTAAGGTAGTTCATTTGGGCTTCTTCTTGGTGTTTAATATGTGATTGTATGGCTATAAGTTTCCCTCTCAGTACTGTTTTCGCTGTGTCCCAAATATTTTGATAGGTTGTGTCTTCATTTTCATTAGTTTCCAGGAACATTTGAATTTCCTGTTTGAGTGAGTCTCTGACCCAGTGGTTCTTAAGGAGCATGTTGTTTAGTTTCCAAATTCTTTGTCTTTTAATAATTTTCCGTTTGTTGTTAAAAGTTAGTTTTACTCCATTGTGGTCTGAGAAGATACATGGGATGATTTCAATGCTCTTGAATTTATTGATGCTGTCTTTGTGGCCTAACATGTGGTCTATCCTTGAGTATGTGTTGTGTGGATTTGAAAAGAAGGTGTATTCCAGTTTTTTGGGGTGGAGGAGTCTGAAAATGTCCAATAGGTCTAGTCTGTCAATTTCTTCATTCAATTCTCTTGTATCTTTATTGGTTCTCTGCTTTGTTGATCTGTCTAAGTGTAAGAGTGGGGTATTGAAGTCTCCCACTATTATTGTATTACTATTGATGTATTTTTCAAATTCTTTCAATAGGTGTTTAATGTATTTAGATGGTCTCTCGTTGGGTGCATAGATGTTAATAATTGTTAAGTCTTCTTGGCTGATTGATCCTCTAATCATTATGTAATGTCCTTGCCTATCTTTTATTACTTTATTTAATTTAAAATCTATCGTGTCTGAGATGAGAATGGCTGTTCCTGCCCTTTTTTGTGGACCCTTAGCCTGTATGATAGTTTTCCATCCTTTCACTTTAAGTCTGTGTTTATCTTGTTGTGACAGATGGGATTCTTGCAAGCAGCATATGGTTGGGTTATGTTTTCTGATCCATCCCCCCACCCTGTGCCTTTTGATGTGTGAGTTTAAGCCATTGACATTTATTGATATTATGGATTTAATGTATTGTAGTGCCATTGTTCTAAAAAACAATTTGTTTACTCTGATATATTACAAGTATTATAGTGATGTTCTTGTTTATAAGAGGTCTTTTAGTACCTCTTTCAGGGCCGGCTTGGTGATAGTTGCCTTCTTTAACTGTTGTTTGTCTAAGAAGGTTTTGATCCCTCCATCTAGCTTGAATGAAAGTCTAGCAGGATATATTATCCTTGGTTGAAACCCTTTTTCATTCAGGGCTCGATAGATATCTTGCCACTCCCTTCTGGCTTTTAGAGTTTGAGTTGAGAAATCTGCAGAAAGTCTTATGGGTTTTCCCCTGTATGTGACTTTTTGTTTCTCTCTTGCAGCCTTTAGGATCCTTTCTTTATCCTTACTTCTTCTAATTGTGACTATGATGTGTCTTGGTGTTTTCAGGTCTGGGTTGATTCTGTTTGGTACTCTCTGGGCCTCTTGCACCTTGATATCCTTTCTGTTATTCAGGTCTGGGAAATTTTCTTGTATTATTTCCTCTAGAATGTTTGCTTCCCCTTCCTCTCTTTCTTCCTCTGGCAGGCCAATTTTACGAATGATACTTCTTTTGAGATCATCCCATATGTCTCTGTTGTTGTTTTCAGTGTCTCTCAATCTCTTTTTAAGCTCTTTCACCTCTTTCTTAGTTTTCTCTAACTCATCCTCTGTCTGACTAATTCTGTTTTCTGCTTCTGTTAGTCTGCTTTCCCTTGCCTCAGCTTCTTTCTTCATTACAGCTATTTCAGCTTTCAGTTCTCTAATTGTCTCAAGATAATCAGTATTTTCCTTGGGGGTCTCAACTGTTGTTTCCCTAATACTGCCATTCCTTTCCTCCAATGTTGTTTTCATTTCTGTGATTAATAAGTTTATTATTGCTTGCATACTTTTCTTATCTATGGTTACTTCTGACTGATTTGTGGTTTCTTCTGGGCTATTGTCTTCATTCATTGGGGTAGCAGTTTTATTTGTTTTTAATTTACCCATTTTTTTATTTATGTGTTTCTCTCTCTCTTTTTTTTAATGCTCTGTTGTTCCTCAGTTGTTGTGTTTTGAGCACAAGTAACACTGTACTAAATACCTTTATGACAATTGCACTCACCAACCTCTGGAATTACAGTAGCAACTGAAGTAAGTATTGGAGGAGTTTAATCGTTACCAGTTAGCCAAAAAATTTCTCCAGTCCGTGAAAAAATAGTAACCAAATCCCAGTGAAGAAAGAGAAAAGAAAGAGAGGATAGCAAGAATAGACAGTTATGCAAATCTACTATCCAGTGTATATTCTAGGGGTAACAAGACTGTAAAGGGAACTAGAGCAGAGATACACACATAGAGAGTCCACTCTGGGTCAGATTTCTTCCCCAAAGTAATTCACAAATTCAGAAAGGCAAAGAAGAAAGAAGTGTATGACAAGATAAAAAATAATAATAAAAAAAGAGATAGTGAGAGATAAGGGAGAAGATAAGAAGAAGGGTTGTAATTAAAGAGCAGTGTGAGGAACTTCCCAAATGTGTATCAGTGAGTTAAAAAAAAAAAACAAAAAACACCCTGTTTGGTGGTATGGGGTATCCTGCTAGTAGCTGGTCCCAGGCTCTGCTTATGGGGGGAGGGGGTGGCAGGAAGGATGTATGCTTGAAAATTAAAAGGAAGAAAAAAGAATTTTTTTCCCCTATTCTAATTCTTAACCCAAATTAAGTTATAGACACTTCCTTGGTGTCACCGCTATGGCCCCTTATTGGCTGGCCTGCTAAAGGCAGAAAATCCTATTGTTTACACGAGATGTGTCCGGAGCTAAAAGGCTAGCCGCTTCTCAGTCCGACATCTTCCGGGAAACCCCCCCTCCAGACTTTTTTAAAGGATTTCTCAAAAATGAAAACTAGCTCCAAATCCTTTGATCCAATTAGAGCTATACTCAAGAAGTCTTTGGATCCGCTCTCAGGGTCGCGGTGGACCCTGGAGACTCCCAAGAGAAAGCCCCCGAGCTAAAGTGCTCTCTCTGGGTCCTATGCCCGCCGCGCTCTGCAACCGGCGGAGGAGCCGCCTTCCTGGGCGGGCGGAGGACAATGCCCGGCGCACTCGCCTTGCCCGGCGCCCTGGGAATTCTGGAGCCCCGCTAGTCCGTGTCACCTTTACTCTAATTCTTAATCCAAATTAAATTGTACTCACTTTTTGGTGTCACCCCTTATTGACTGGCCTGCTAAAGGCAGAAAATCCTACCATTGCCGACGATGCAATCAGAGCGCTCGCTTTAGCAACTTCTCAGTCTGCCATCTTCCTCTCCCCCCCCTCATTTTCTTATTTATTTATATTTTCTTATTATTTCTCTCTGGATAGAGACAAAGAGAAATTGAGAGGGGAGTGGGAGACAGACAGCGAGAGAGAGAGAATGAGAGAGAGAGAGAGAGAGAGAATGAGGAAGAGAGAGAGAAATAGACACCTATAGCCCTACTTCACCACTTGTGAAGCTTTCCCCTTGCAGTTGGGAAACAGGGGCTTGAACCTGGGTCCTTGCACACTGTAGCATCTGCACTTAACCAGGTACACCACCACATGGTTCCTCATTCTTTTTCTCTGTCTCTATCTCCTGCTCTCTTTCCCTGTGGAAATGTTTGCCCAGAGGCTAAGTCCCAGCAATGACCAAAAATCAAAAATAAAAAATAGGCTTTTAAAAATATGAATAATAACATGCATATGTATTACACTTGTGATTGCTCTGATTTGTGGTCTACTACCTATAATTTTCAAACTTTAAGAAATACTAACAAATTGCTCTTTTTTTTTTTTCGGCATTGGATCATATTCCGCCACTCCTAGACATTGTTTTTCTATTTTTTATTTTAGGTAAACCCACAGAGGAAAAGAGATGGAAAGGGAGTATAGCCACAGTGTAGTACTCTCCTAGTATTTCTTACTAGTATATTGGTGCTTCCATGTAGTTAAGATCTCAAACTTCACATGCGTGTTGTGTTCTTTGTTAGTTAGCTCCTGGCCCTTGCAATTTTTTTCCTGTTTTAGTTATAACTCCTAATATATACTGTTGTTAAAATTCAGATGCTCTAGCTGGCCGGGCTAGCTTCATGGGCGGGTAACAGAGATGACCAGAGATATACGGCTGGGCAGGGAAGCTGTATTTCTTTATTCAGGAACAACGATTCATAAACTAACCCAAACTAATCACCAAACAGAACTCTGTTGCCTCTTTCCCCCGCGACGGCGCCAAGTACTCTCTAACTCTTCAACTCTCGAACTCTCCAACTCTGGAACTCTGGAACCCTCTCGGGGTTCCTTAGGGAGGGGCCAAGTGGGCCCAAGGAATTAGCAGGACTGATCCAATTTTCTTGGCGGGAGAGAGCTAGAACAACCCAATGTAAAGCATACAATCATTCCCCCTTTTCTTTTTAACTAAATGACTACAGTATCAAGGGTGTGGGGTGAACAGAAACCTATATCGTACAGGCATTTTTTTAAAAAAAGAAACTGGCACAAACATGGAGAAACATGTAAGCAAGTAACAAGAACCAGTGTGCTGCCAAGGGAAGGCCTGAGGGGGCCATGTTTTGTCTCTGTGGGCAAAACTTTATCAGCTTAAAAAAAAAACATTTCTTGCCTCTGGGGGGGCGTACTTGCCTCGACAGGCATTTGCATGGGGGTGGGGAACAGCCTAGAGTACCAAAGGCAGCTGGCTGCAATTTACTTACTATGAAACAAAACTTGTTAGCATAACCATAGCGCAATCTAACGTTTTTAATAGAGAAAGAATTTGAGACTTTTACATATCAACAACGTCTTTTAACCTTTTGTTACACCCATTCAAGACGGAGTTACACCCTAGGTGTGCACAGGAAAGGAAACCTCAGGCATGAGAATAATTAGCATAGCCATTGTGCAATCTACCATTTCTAATAGAGAAGGTAATCGAGAGTTTTACATATCAACAAGTCTATTTAACCTTTTGTTTAGACCAACTTAGTTAAAATATATTGATTGTTAACTAATTTTTACCTCAGGCTTTAAATGTAAGTTAATTTTATCTTTATGAGAATTACGTTGAAAACCTTTTTCATTTAACTTTAACTAGTAAGAATTTAGCCTACAAGTTACTGTTTACCAAACTTTAAACATACACATAAACATGGTAATTAATGCACAAGGAGAGAAACCTTTGTTACAAAGACATGTCATTTTAAACACGAATTTAGATATGTACTGCCTTAGTTGTTGGGGGGGTGCATTGTCCAGCGGTGGTCTCTTGGGCAGCTTCACTTCTAGGAATTGCAGGTTGCGATCTCTGTAAAAATCTCTGTGTACTCCAGCTGGTCTGCCTTCAGACCGCAGCTGAGGATCTCTGCCAGGTTGTCCAGTTTGGCCAGTGTGTCCAGTTTCGGCAGGGAGCCCGGGGGTCCGGGAGGTCCGGGATCGTTCCAGAATTCATAGCATGAGGGCGGGCAGGCCAGCCTTGTAGATGGCGTGGGCCTAGGTGCCCAGGGGTGGCAGCCATGATAGGCCGCCACGGCCCTGCCCCATGGCCCTGTCATGTCTGCTGGCCTGCTCACAGTGGCTGAGCAGCATGGAGGGATCACACGTCCAGTGCCCTGCGCCACGTGGTGTAGAGCCAGCTCCTGTGGGCTGGCCTGCGTGGTGGCATCAGGCTCCTGCATGTTGGCATCGGGCTCCAGCGTGTTGGCATCAGGCTCCTGCGTGGTGACATTGGGCTCCTGCGTGGTGGCATCGGGCTCCTGTGTGGTGGCATCGGGCTCCTGCGTGCTGGCGTCGGCCTCCTGAGGGCTGCGGGGCTGCGGGCGTGGTGCACGGGGTTGTCTGGGCGCAGCCGGCTGGCTGGCTGTTTAACCAGGTGGAAACAGCAGCTCCGTGCCTCGCCTCCCACCCACTGGCTATTCCCGCTGGCTGTTCTGAGTTCGTCCGAGCTAGTGGAAACCAAAGAGTGGTCCAGAGATAAATGTTCCAGAAACAGCTAAACAGTCTCGTGAAGAAAGAGCAGAGGCCATTGGAGATCTCTTCACAAGCAGAAGAGAAGGCCATAGTACATAGGTAGCCAAATTATCTTTACTTATCTGAGAGATGCGCAGGTCAGGTCCACGTGGGCGCCATTTGTTGTTAAAATTCGGAGGCTCCAGCTGGCCGGGCTAGCTTCATGGGTGGGTAACAGAGACGACCAGAGACATACGGCTGGGCAGGGAAGCTGTATTTCTTTATTCAGGAAAAACGATTCATAAACTAACCCAAACTAATCACCAAACAGAACTCTGTTGCCTCTTTCCCCTGCAACAGCGCCAAGCACTCTCTAATTCTTCAACTCTCGAACTCTCCAACTCTGGAACTCTGGAACCCTCTCGGGGTTCCTTGGGGCGGGGCCAAGCGGGCCCGCGAAATTAGCAGGACTGATCCAATTTTCTTGGCGGGGGAGGGCTAGAACAACCCAATGTAAAGCATACAACAATATACAATGTCTAAAATGTTTCAGAACTGTATACTAGTTATTGCTTAATTAGAAAATATAATATCTAATGAACAATATAAAAATTTAATAAACTATTATTATTATTGGAAAGATATTATTTTTTAAATTTTATTAGTGATTTAATAATGATCAGTAAGAATATGGGATAATATGGGTACAATTCCCACCACCAGAGTTCTATATACCCTCCTTTCCATTGGAAGATTTTCTATTCTTTATTTCGGGAGTTTTTATCGAGTTCAGAAGGTAGGAGGTCTGACTTCTGTAAATTGCTTCTCTGCTGGACATGGGTATTGGCAGATAGATCCATATTCTCAGTCTGTTTCTATCTGTCCCAAGTGTGGCAGGACTCTGGTGAGGTGGGGTTTCAAAACAAATTAGTCAAGTTGTCTGCCCAGGGAAGTCAGGTTGGTTCATGGTAGCATCTGCAACTTATTGGCTAAAAAGCATTAAGATATAAAGCAGAAACATTTTTTAATAATCAGTAACCTAAAGATAAAAATATAGCAGATGATATTTGGCATATTCATGTTGGAATAAGCTAGGAAGTCTATTTTAAGTATATTCTAAGAAGCCCATGATGTCAGTAATTTTTGCCTGAGCCCCACAGATAATACACAGGTGGGCATGAGTGACATTTTATTATTATTATTTTTTCTCCGGGTCCTAATGGAATTGGAGTTGACAACCCTCTGATCATCTTTTCCTAACATTTCTCTCCCTTTAGGAGTATGAAACAAAATAATTCTTTTTGGGTTGCAGAAAGTAGGATATTGCCAGCAGGTAATGGCATTATCAGTATCTACTTTCAAAACAGATACTAACATTATATCAATAATATGCATCTACCTTCAAACCAGTGAACACATATTTGTTTGCTTTGTGTCTGGTATTATGATGAGATTATTTAAATTGATGGAAAAGCGATGTCATATAGAACATTCCATTCCTCTTCTCAATCAGTTACAACCCAAAGTGTTAAATTCTTTATTCCTTTCCATGATTCTACCTAGGTCTTAGTTTTGCTGCCATAGTAGTGGTAGTACTCTGAAAAAGATTGCCTGGTCCTTAACAATTTTAATCAATTAATTTTAATCAATGACATTAGTTGATATATACTGTCTGTTCTTTAAGCCAGTACCCAGATAGATCTAACTATGTTCTTGAGTTAACTAGTACAGTTTGTTTCAATAAGCCTTATACATAGATTATGTATTATTAAATGTCTGTCTATTAGTTGTAATTGGTATTTTTTGTAATTTGTACTTTTCTAATTACTATTTTTATTTCACTCAAATGATCTGATCTGCGGATAATTCACTATATATTCTTTTAAGTCTGTCACACACATCTCAGAAATAAATCTCAAAATTTAATTCAAGCTACTTTAAGATGTATTTTCTCTTTTACATTGTAAAAGATTTTTTTTTAGGATAAAAACATAAAGTCACAACATATATAAAAATGAACTGCTTTATGTAAACGACTATAAATTTGTGCTAGGGTTGTGTCAAATGTAGAAAAACATCATGCAGGGTTGATACTTAAAGCCAAATAACTCTCATATTTTAGCTTTCTAAGGGAGACTATAAGTAAGTTCATCTAAAGAATATTTGCAGCTGACAGTTTAACAAAGCTTACACATAAAGAGGTTCAACATAACAAATATAGGTTCATAAATGTTAGTGGTGACACTACAAATTAATTGTCAACACTCAAGCAACTTGCTTTGTGTTTCATTTTTGATTACTAAAAATAATACATATTTTTTCTAAAAAAGTGACTAATGACTTTAACATTATAAAACTGAGATAATTATATTTGCTTACAACTGCTTATGGGTACAAGAAAAAAAAGCATTTTGATGTTTATAGAAAAAATATTTCTGCAGAAATGCAAAGTAGCAGAATTATATCATGAACCAAATGCCAACATCATTAATCACTAGGAATTAAATAAGCATGCTGACAATTACAGTATTTTTGTAGTCTGTGATCTTCTGTCATCATAAACATAACCCTTGATAATTGCTGGTGAAATCAATATTCATAGAAAAAGTTATACATCTAACTATGAAAAGTACCGTCATATTAAAGAGAGGTTATAGCAATAGAACTGTTGTGGATTCTTATTTAATGTAACAAGAGTTCTACTTATATTCCATTATTAAAGCATGTAACTATAACATGTAGGCAGAACATTGTGCTGTTATCGATATTTCCATATATTTTGCATCTTTATTAGTGACAAAAGGCTCATTATTTTATTACAAATTTACTTTCATAGTATTTATTGAAAACAATACGTAAATTACAAAAGCCCAAGACTTGCATGTTTATTAGATATATTGGAAAATATCTGTTGAAAATGCAATTAAAAGGAAACCATAGACACAAACAGAACAAATGTCATAAAGAGCTGATTTCCCCCCTTCTGCAGCCAATTAGAGATATAGCTGTAGCTTCATTTGTGCTGACATTTTTATCCCACAATGTGCACACCCTTGATGAGAACTAGAGAGAATAATGATGTTAGCTGTTCTCAGATGCCAAGAACTAAATAAACTTTGACTTTTACTGTTGAGTCCCTAAGATCACATATATATTTTCACAAGGTGAGACAAAAGGTCAGATAAAGTCAGAACCCATAACACACTATTCTGGGAGGAGAAACAAAGTATATATATATATTAGCTCTTATTATGATAGCCTTCTAACTTGGATAATACCTGCAAGACTATAAAACTTGGAGAAAATAATTCATCCCTGGTAATTATTTTGATTAGTGAGGTATAATTTATTCCCTTGCGGAAAATAGTTGGTATCTCATAATACCTCCTAAGTTCTTCCCCAGGTCACCCACAGACGTAGACTCAAAATCTTTCAGTGTAGACTGCTTATCTTATACATGGAAGTGATAAACATTGTAAATACTTTAATATTTCAAAATAAACTGGTAGTGCAACCTTTATTAGATTTCCTCTCAGTATATTTCACTATTTCTCACTTGATGGTGCAAGCTTAACATGATGACTTTACAGGTTGGGAAAATACATTATTTTGAACAAGGGCAATTTTCTTGGCTGAAACATAACTTGGCTATAAAAAAAAAAAAGGTTTACAAGGATTGGTAGTTTAACTCATTTGGATTGTGTGTGCTACCCATGCTGTAGTCAAGCCCCTACCTCATAGAAGGAGGCTTCAGTGCTATGGTCTCTTTCTTTCTGTGCTTAGATGACTTTTCTTTCCCTAGCAAGTGAATGAATGAGTGAATGAGTGAATGAATGAATGAATGAATGAATGAATGAATGAATGAATATGAATGAATGGAAAGTCTAATTAGAACAATAGAGCAAAGTCAGAATGGCTTTACACTATTTCAAGAATTCAGTGATGACCTCTGTCCACCTTTGCAAACTCTCATCATCCCTCCCTTATTCAACAGACCTCTAAGCTGTTGCATTTGTGTTTTATTTTTTTATATTTATTTGTTTATTTTCCCTTTTGTTGCCATGCTTGTTTTTTATTGTTGCTGTAGTTGTTGTTGATGATGTCGTCATTGTTGGATAGGACAGAGAGAAATGGAGAGAGGAGTGGAAGACAGAGGTGGGGGGAGAAAAAGACAGACACCCGCAGACCTGCTTAACTGCCTGTGAAGCAATTCCCCTGCAGGTGGGGGCTGGAGTCGGGATCCTTATGTATGTGCTTGCGCTTTGTGCCACCTGCGCTTAACCCGCTGCACTAAAAAGCCTGACTCCTGCATTTGTTTTTTCTATTGAGATCACTTTAGTAATGGCACGAGGTCCTGACACATGAATGATCATTCAGTATGACTGAAATCAGCTTTGGTTGACTTCAGCTGCATTGTAAAGTTTTCTCTATTCCCTTTATTTATTTATTTATATATTACTGGATAGAGACTTAGAGAACTTAAGTGGGGTGGGGAAGATAGAGAGGGTAAGAGGCAGAGAGACACCTGCAGACTTGCATTACCATTTGTGAAGCTTCCCCCCTGTAGGTGGGGACCAGAGGCTCGAGCCTGAGTCCTTGTGCACTATAATGTGTGCACTTAATCAGGTGAGCCACTGCCTGGCCCACTTCTATTCCCTTTATTTACTCGTTCCCACTCTTGTGAAAATTATGACAACAAATTCATATTTTTTTCTTTTATATTTTTAATTTTTATTGTCACCAGGGTTATGACTAAGGCTAGGATTCACTGCTCTGGGTGGCCATTTTTTTCATATTTTTTTTTCTTTTTCTTTATTTTTTCCTTTCTATTATACTTGATAGGACAGAGAGAAATTGGGTTGGTGGAGCTAGAGAGGGAGAAATAAAGACACCTTCATGCTTAGTTCACCACTGGTGAAGCTTCTTCCTCCCTGCAAGTAGGGGGGAGAGGGGACTCAAACCTACTCCTCATGCATTATAATATGTGCATTTAACCAGGTATGTTACAGTGCAGCCACTTGACACATTCATTTAAATAAACGATAATCAGCCATATTTTCTTCAATAGTCAGCCAGTACTCAGTGTCTGAAGGAAATCATAACCTAATCTTGTACTTATATGCAGAAAGAAGTTTATTTCCTTGA
Organism: Erinaceus europaeus; assembly: GCF_950295315.1. Lineage (NCBI taxonomy): Eukaryota > Metazoa > Chordata > Mammalia > Eulipotyphla > Erinaceidae > Erinaceus > Erinaceus europaeus. Next base: position 34,861,536 of record NC_080175.1, read on the forward strand.
TACTAAGACATTATATAGTTTTCCCTAATCATAATTTATTATAAAAGATAGTTTAATAAATAAATCTATTCTTCCTAACTCAGTCATTTTTTTTCCACCAGAGCACGGCTCAGCTTAAGTGGTGTGGGTGATTGACCCTGGGATCTGGGAACCTCAGGCATGTGAGTGTTTGCATAACCATTATGCTATCTCCCCTGCCCTATTAATGTATTGTAGACTAACTGTGGTTTCAAGGCTCAATTTTTTAATTTACTTTCTCTTTTTCCCTCATGTGACTGCAGTTTAGTGGACATTGGAACATTAACAGAGTAATTAAGGTTAACTAAGATAATAATGATGAACCACAAGTACTGTAAAGCTAGTGGTTTTTACAAAAAAAAAAAAAAAAAAGGAACAGAGTGATCTGGGAGTAGCTCAACTGCTCAATCACAGGGCTTGCCTGACTGAGGCTCCTAATGAACTGGTAAAAACCCCAGTGTTACGCACACCAGAAGCTACTTTGGAATCTCTCTCTCCCTCTCTCTCTCTTCTCTCTCTCTCTCTCTCTCTCTCTCCCTCTTTTTTTTACTTTCTATCATGTTATATTCTATCTTATATGAAATAAATAAATCATTAAAAAGGAATACACAGAGTAGAGAGATCTTGTGAAGAGACAATGCGAAGACCAACATCTATAGACCAAGGAGAGAGGTCTCATTTGGAAACAATTCTAATGGTACCTTGATTTTCAGCTTTCATCCTTCAGAACAGTATGAAACAAATGCTTTGTTATTTAAGATTTAAGCAACCAGACTAAAATATTTTTCCACAAGAACTCAGAAGACTAACACACACACACACACACACACACACACACACACACACACACACACACACTGATGGCAGATATTTCCCTTGCATTGTCATTATATGTGTGGAGATTCTTGGAATTAGTGGAATATCTTTGGGAAACATTATTTTATTGTTAAGTAATAAGAATTCAAACAAGTTTAAATTTTGTTTGGTGCCTGAGCTCCACTGCTTCATACTAATTTTTCTTCTATAATTATTTTTTAAATATTAATTTACTTATATATTATTTATGAAAGAGAGATACAGCAAGAAAGAGAGAATGAAAGAGACTAGAACACTGCCAGCTCTGGTTTATGGTGGTGCTGGGATTTAAACTTAGGACCAGAGAGTCTCAGGCATGAAAGTTTTTTGTAGAACCATTATGCTATCACTCCAGCTCAAAACCAAGTTTTGACACTAATGTTTCTCAAAAAAATCTGATTTGTTTTATGAAATAGTCTAATTTTATATCCAGAAAGCAAAAATATGGTGTGAGGGGTTATACAAAGTTGAAGGGTCTGTACTCAAAAGAAGAATGGGGCAAGACTGTTAGCATAAACAAAAAAAAAGTATTATTTTAGAAAATGTAAACTTCCCCTAACCAGAAGATACCATTAAGATCCGTACAACATTTCTAGAGAAAGGTGAGACCATAGTTAGGCTAGGTATTAAGTTTAAGTGTGCGGGGGGCAGTACCACATTGGGTTAAGCACACATAGCATAAAGCGCAAGGACAAGCATAAAGATCCAGGCTCCAATCCCAAGGCTCCCCACCTTCAGAGAGGTCATTTCATGGGAGGTGCAGCAGGTCTGCAGGTGTCTGTCTTTCTCTCCTCTTCTCTGTCTTCACTTCTCTCTCAATTTTTCTCTGTTCTATCCAACAATGACATCAATAACAACAATAATAATAACAGCAATAAACAACAAAGGCAACAAAAACAAAAGTGGGTCTTTTCAGAAACATCTGTCTATTGAACCTAAAATGTTCTTTTCTAACACCAGCACAACTGCATAGCATTTTATTTTTTTGTTTTACTAAAATGTTTGTCTGTTTTCTCTAATTCTTAAAATTTGCTTTACTAATACTTTCAAAAGAATTCCACTCATTGTTTCTAGTTCAATGGTTGAATCTCAGTGCTTTGACACCTGAAATTAGAACAGTGCCACACATTTTTCTTATAAAATTCCTTAATGTAACATATTCTGTGAAAGTCACATAAATAGGGACTGTGGGCCTATTGGGGAAAAAAAAAAGTTACCCAGGACAGGTGATCTAACCACAACCTCACTAAGAATTTCAGAGAAAATCCTCAAGTAGAGAAAAGGAACGATAAATCTTAAACTGAAGTTTTCTTATGACGTTCAAATTAGACCACGTTGGATTTTAATGAGTGCAAACTGACCCGGAGGACATCTCAGAAAATTCTCTATCCACAAGAACATGGCAAGGGGAAACAACTAATATCTCTCAAAGTATACAGTGGTTAGTTCAGGATCTGAGGAGGCAGCCAGTGCAAGTCATGATGATGATGTTTATTCTTAGGGTTGTTAAGCACATCTTGCTAAATGGAAGCACCTGATGTAGTTCAGGATTTTATTAATTTATGATGATACACAGTACTGCTATCATAGATTTAGAGGAAAAGCCTAAACCCGATAAAGTACACAACCCTCCACTGTACATAGTACTTGTAGAGAAGGATCAAGAAGGAATAGAGAGCAGGTGATGACTAGCAATGTTAGGGGACAGCCAAAGGAAACACTCCTGGAAGGTGCTGGAAATATATGGACAAGGAAGTCATCCCCCTGTACATTACAGGAAGCCAGAAAGAGAGTAAAGAAGCCAAGATGTCTACATCCAACATGATATCTCTCTTCCCAATGGGTTAAGTCTATATGGATGCAGATGAATGCAAATGGGAGCACCTGGAGACAATGGCTAATCTCCTCATGGTCTACCTCAACATTACCAGAACCCACTTAAATGTAAGAAGACCAGGGAAGTTAGAGTTCTCTTTCTCACTCTTGAAAGCCTACATATCTCTGTGTGCGTATCTTCTACTCTCCTTTCTATAGCTGCTTTGCTCTAATAAATTCTTGTTTCCCTGAAGCTGATAGAGTTTCATGGGATTATTCCCTATGATTTTCGTCTAAGACTGTACCAGTGGAGCTTAAAGGGGATCTCTATGCCCTTTGCCCTGCTCCCTTAGCTCCCCTCCTCACCCTCCAATGCTTAGGCATCTGCTAAATAAGCTCTCTGAAATGCATTGTGTTTGAACTCTTGTTCCTTCTCCCCAAGTTCTTTATTATTATTTTTTTTATTTAAGAAAGTATCAATTAACAAAACCATAGGGTAGGAGGGGTACAACTCCACATAATTCCCACCACCCAATCTCCATATCCCACCCTCTCCCCTGATAGCTTTCCCATTCTCTATCCCTCTGGGAGCATGGACCCGGGGTCATTGTGGGTTGCAGAAGGTAGAAGGTCTGGCTTCTGTAATTGCTTCCCCACTGAACATGGGTGTTGACTGGTCGGTCCATACTCCCAGTCTGCCTCTCTCTTTCCCTAGTAGGGTGGGTCTCTGGGGAAGCTGAGCTCCAGGACACATTGGTAGGATCTTCAGTCTAGGGAAGCCTGGCCGGCATCCTGATGACATCTGGACCTGGTGACTGAAAAGAGAATTAACATACAAAGTCAAACAAATTGTTAAGCAATCATGGACCCAAAGCTTGGAATAGTGGAGAGGAAGTGTTAGGGGGGTACTCACTGCAAACTCTAGTGTACTTCTGCTTTCAGGTATATATTTTGCAGTAGTTTACGGATACCTGTCAACATATGCTCCCTCTCACAGAAACTGGTGTATATGTAGGTTTTGGGACTTTGTTAGAAAGTGAACCACCTGAGATGGAATTAGAGTATACTATGAAAGGAAAGGTCTCACCTGAGTAATGAAGCTGAAGGGTTGTCATTCCACACGTGAAGTCTCTGGACACAGTCTGAAGTGAAGCATATTGAGGTGGTAATCGTTGCGTTGGTTAGGTTGTGATCGGCAGATGCAATATAATTTGATATGGATTGGGAGAGGCATACGGGAAAGTGGGCCCTACCCAATGGTTCCAGGACTGGGTAAGTAGAGGCTCTATAGTGGAGATGTGAGGTTCCTGCTGTCTTAGGGTTCAAAAAGACAATCGATAGTTAATGTTATCATCACATTATTTGGTAATTGGGTTAACTTTGAAAAGTCCTTTTGTCAGGGTTTGCTGTATAGTACCCAGTATCTTGTATATAGCTGTGCTATTGGTTGCTTCTGATCTACTTGGTCTAGGCTTTTGAGAGAGTCTGCATATCAATTACACAGCCTATATATTGAAAAGATTCAGTTTGTGTTTTGAAAAACTTCGAGACATACAATTAATTTCCCTCCTCTCGTATTAATTAACTAGTGATTTATATGACTACATTTTACTAGGAGTGTACATAAACACCATTCCCACCACCAAAAGATTGTGACCCATCCCTCCCACTCCCACACCCCACTGGCCCAGAAAGCTGCATGTCTACCCCTCACCACAGCGTTTTTACTTTGGTGCCCTACTTACAATTTGTGACCTGCTTTTAGTTTCCCTTTCAGATCTTCTTACTCAACTTCTGTTGATGAGTGGGATCATCCCATAGGCATCTTTATCTTTCTGACTTAGCTCACTTAACATAATTTCTTCTAGCTCTTATCCCTACACATAAACTGTGTTTTAAGATCGTATATGTCACACTCATTAAATCCACCCTCTGCAATTATTTCCAAACTGTTGATTATAAACCTCATTAGGCAATTTTATACTTTTAAGTACTTTACTGGTTGTAATGATCTCACTTATAGGCAGAACTGAAAAATTAAGAACAGTAAGAGAAAACATAAGTTGAAACTGAGACTGGGAGTGGTGTATAGAACTAAAACAAAGGACTCTGGGGAAGGAGGGAGGGTGAGGGTGAATGGATATTAGGGTCCTATTGTGTCTCCTCCTAGACATCAATCAAGGGAAGATGGGAAGTTGTGGTTTGTGTTAAAGGCTATACTATAAACCATGTGCCTCCAATAAATTTTCTAAAAAATCTAAGTTTATGGTTTATTCAAGGCTTTTCATGAACTAAAAAGGGCCTTTTTGAATGACTTTCTTTCTCTCTTTGTACAACATTTTTCTTTACTGATCTGAGTTCTTTGTAAAAAGCTGGATATGTGATATGACCTAGACACCCATGTCTTCACATATTGGTCTCCAACCACAAGGACTATGGCTGTACCCTTGTCCTGAATTAATATAATTTTGTCTTTATGTATTTATTATTTATGTATTTAGTAATTTATTTTGTATTTTTAACTCTTACTCAGGCTTCAAACCTTTAGTCTGATAATGCCAATAGAAGAATCTATTTAGTCTGATAGTGCCAATAGAATCTATTTAGTCTGATAATGCCAATAGAATCTATTTAGTCTGATAATGCCAATAGAAGAATGCCATATAAATGAGTAATTTTCCCCCTATTTTCCTCCCAACCCTAACCCCAAGCACTGGTCAGCTCTGGTTTATGATGATGCCAATGACTGAACCTGGAACTTGAAAGCCATGGACATAGAAGTCTATTGTACAACTATTGTGCTGTCTCCCTCACCTTATTATCATTGTTTTTAAAAAGGAAATTGCTTTATTTACTTTTCATAATTTTTATCTTTTTCTTTTTTTCAACACTCCTATCACCAAACATCTGTGTCCCCAATCCCACCTCCATAGTTCCTTCATTTTTCCTACAGTCTGGAAAATATGTTGATATTTTGTTTTCATGTTTATATATTCCATTCTCTATTTACATTTCAATTCTCCACCTTAAACAAGTAGCTTGTATAAACATCTGAAATATTTAATTTTTTTTATGTTTTGCTGCCCTTGTTGTTTTATTGTTGTAGTAATAACTACAATAATAATTCATAATAATAATTATTGTTAGTGATGTCATTGTTGTTGGAAAGGACAGAGAGAAATGGAGAGAGGAGGGGAAGACAGAGAGGGGGAGAGAAAGATAGACACCTGCATGCCGCCGACCACCCAACTGGGGGCTCAGCAGGCCAATCCAGGGAGAATGAGACTTATAGGTGGGAGGTGGATTCGGCACGACAGACAACACTGAGACACATGAGTTTCAATGCTGCTGCAATCTTTTACTGATATAGAGATTCTTTTTATAATAGCATAACAAAGAAGCATAAATCAAAAGCTGGCCAAGTCAGTTGACCACAAAGTACGCAGGGTACATTTTTTATAAGTAACACAGACAGGAGGAACTGAAGGCATACAACTACCATCAAAACGAAAGCACAGCCATACTGTTCTTTCATGGGTTATTAACCACATCCCTTTGGTTTCAAACAAAAGTCAATTTATCAGTAAGAACTAAATGCTTTCACTGCTCTCATTTATCCAAAGGGCTATTCTTTCTCCTTCCAAGCACTGGACCTTAATACCCAGAATGGGGGGGCACTAGTGGGAACACGGCGTCTTGCTCTGATCCTTATGCCAAGCTCCCTTTCCTGTAATCTACTTAAAACAATATGCAGGTGCATTTCAGGGTTGCTATGTAACATGTTTCCTGGGAAAGCTAAAGGACCATTGTCTGTATGATTGAATGTAATATTTCTGAGAATAGTGCTCAGTTCTTGCTCAACCTGGATAGCCAAGTCATTGGGGCTTGAAGTGCTGGGATTTACTGTTGTAAGGGGCTTTTCATCCAGTGGGGTCCCATCTGGAATGTCCAGACTAGACTTGGGGGGTTGCACTGTAAGCGTCTCCGGAGTCTCCTGGACATTCCCTGGGTGGCCTGCATAAAGCATGATAAACAACAACAGTAAGCTTTCAGAAGCGAAACCAAGTCCACCTAGCCCTCCAAGGCCTTTCCGCCAACCGGGAGACCCAGGGATCCGTCCACACAAATATCCAGGCTTCTGTCCACCACCTATCTTGGGTACGGTCTTCCGTACAGGAGCTTGTAAGGCCCCTGTCCGGTTCCCTAACCAGGTCACCCACACTGTTTTGTCACACCGCGGTCGTGGCCTGCCTATCTGGCCAGACAGGTGTGGCACCTGCAGACCTGCTTCACCGCTTCCATGTCCCTGCAGATGGGGAGCTGGGGGCACCAACCAGGCCCAGTCCTTAAGCTTTGCGCCACGTGAGTTTAACCCGCTGCGCTACCTCCCAGCTCCCAATATCTGAAATCTTAATGATTATAAGGATCTGGATTCTATTTTGTCTTCTCATTATTTTAATCTCTGGATGACATAACTGAATTTGAAACGGTTTAAAAATCAAACCGGATTTGAATTGTCATCACCTTTTCAAACCTCTATTTTCACTTAAATAAGTCCAATCTTCCCTAATCTGTTAAAGGTAGAGAGATGAATAGAACAAAAATTGTCTTGAGACCCTAAAAATCTTTGAGAGTCTAGTTGCTGCTGAAATGAAAATACAAATACATTAGAAAACAATATAGTCTTTCTTTTATAACTTCTCTAATCACTTAGGTTAAAAGCCTTTCTATGCTAAATCTCTTCACTTTTTCAACCTCACCTGAATTCTGACTTACATATCCAGAGTGGTAATAAATATTATCACTTATCTAAGGATTGAGTTTTAGTTGCCATAGAAAACACAACTGAACAATGTTCCTGCAGTGTAAGATGATAGCTGATTTAAATTACAATAAGGCACAAAGTAAAGAAAGAAAACAAAAGCATTCCGTGAGTTTTGTTGACTCAAAAAACTGAAGCTAAGTACAGCTTTATTATCAATCTTAGCATCAACCCTATTGTCAAAGGGGAATTTCTGGTACAGTAAATACCAGAGTTAAATGCATTTCACATCCAGTGAAAGAAAATTAAATCACAAGATGTTAGAATTGAAAAGAAAATTTCATGTGACTGCAACAATCACTTGCCTTTGTCACTCAAGAAATTCAACTCTGGTACTTGCCCACCTCTTGAATCCTTGTTCATGTCCTGTCAGTCCATAGTAAGCACAATCTCCCACACTTTTTATCTATCATTGGTTTCTATAACACAAGTATCTCCTTGCATCAACTTGGAAGAGCAATGATCACTTATTACCTCATCCAGTTCCTGTGAAAGAAACTTACATAGATGGTTTTCATGGAGTTACGGTCAGGGTGCAAGGCCAGGTCTGCCATAAACTAAGGACTTGACTGGCATGAAGTTCTGCTTTCTGGAGGTTTGTTTGTGTGGTAGCAGGTGTTGGAATTGTAAGGGAACTAGTAGAAATTTAAAAGAGAAAGAAAGAAAGAAAGAAAGAAAGAAAGAAAGAAAGAAAGAAAGAAAGAAAGAAAGGAGGAAAGAAAGAAAGTGCAGCGGGTTAAGCGCAGGTAGCGCAAAGCACAAGGACTGGCAAAAGGATCCCGGTTCGAACCCCGGCTCCCCACCTGCAGGGGAGTCGCTTCACAGGCAGTGAAGCAGGTCTGCAGGTGTCTATCTTTCTCTCCTCCTCTCTGTCCTCCCCTCCTCTCTCCATTTCTCTCTGTCCTATCGAACAACGACAACAACAATAATAACTACAACAATAAAACAACAAGGGCAACAAAAGGGAATAAATAAATAAAATAAATATTTTTAAAAAAAGAAAGAGAAAAGAAAAAAAATTTAGCTAACATCCACTATTGTTAAAATAGAAACTATTACATCTATCATTGTCCATTATTATTAATGAAGGGATTTTAAATTATATCTATTAGTACTAAGAAATGAATAATACTTTGACCTTTAAACACTTGGATTTTAGAAAGGAATTCTGGTTAACATATACTAGTCAAGAAGAACATTCTAATTTAGAACTATTTTCATATCCTACATGAGAAAGAGTAATGCACAGCTTTACAAAATAGGCATATGATTGACTGTGAAGTCCAGGAATCCAGTATTAAAGCAGAAAAGAGGAATGAATATATTCATGTATGTTGTATGCTTTTTTCAAGGCTGGTGCCAACTTTAGAAGAATTTTCTTTTTTTTTTCTTCACCACTTAGACCCCTCATGCTCATGATACCATTGCTGGCTTTCTTGAAAGTGAGTAACTTGAGATTTGAAAAGGAAGGAGCCACAGTTTTCCAGGCTTAATCCTGCACATATTTTATTGATAACACAAGTCAGCCCTATTACCTGTAGTAAGGGATTACCTAATGGATCAAACACTAGCAGGCAAGTATTGTGTGGGCTATTGTGAATATGGCAGGCACGCTTTTATCACACTGAGGAGAATAAACAAGTCTCCATGCAGTGGAGGCATGCACTTTGTAACTGAGCCACTTCTTTTGCTATTATTTCTCCCCCTACTTTTCTTCCCTGTTCTTGTCTAGTCATCATTTCCACTGAAAACTTCTCAAATGTTAGCAATCCCTACCATCCTATTTGTAATTACTATTCTAAAACCTCTATCGATTAAAAAGTGGATTAGTTGGTCAAAACTGCCTTGCTATCTTCGGAAGCACATTTCTGCTGCTAAATTATTCCTCCATCCTCAGAAAAAAGAGTGTTCAGTGCCATTCTAGTTCTTCTTACAAAGAACAGGTCATGTATCCTTATCTTTCATAAGTTTTCTGCCATGTGCAATATAATATTTCATTGTACATCAAGGCCTCAACATTTGTTTGTGAGAATAGTGAACAAAATAACTATCTGATTTAGGACTTGACCTTTTTTGTTATCAAACAAACTAGACCATACTTACATTTTTTTAAAAAAACAGGGAGACACAGAAAGATATACACAGAGAGAAACCAGAATATCACTCAGTTCTGACTATTATAATGCTGGGAATTTAAACTTGGAGCCTCAGGCATGGGCATCTTTTTTTGAAGTTTTTTAAAAATATTTATTTATTCATTTTTGTTGCCCTTGCTGTTTTATTGCTGTAGTTTATTGTTGTTGTTATTCATTCTGTAGTTGTTGGATAGGACAGAGAGAAATGGAGAGCAAAGGGGAAGACAGAGAGGGGGATAGAAAGACACCTGCAGACCTGCTTCACTGCTTGTGAAATGACTCCCCTGGAGGTGGGGATCCAGGGGCTTAAACCGGGATCCTTATGCCGGTCCTTGCACTTTGTGCCACCTGCTTTTAACCCGCTGAGCTACTGCCCAACTCTCTGGATGTCTTTTGCTGTTTTCTCTGCCGAGGACCATTCTTAAAAATCACATTTATCTGGAGTGCGGCATTAGTACAGCGGATTAAGCGCAGATGGCACAAAGCTCAAGAACCAGCTTAAGGATCCAGGTTGGAGCCCCCAGCCCCCCACCTGTAGGGGAGTTGCTTCACAGGCAATGAAGTAGGTCTGCAAGTGTCTATCTTTCTCTCCTCCTTTCTGTCTTCCCCACCTCCCTCCATTTCTCTCTGTTCTATCCAACAATGATGACATCAATAACAACAACAATAATAACTACAACAATAAAACAAGGGCAACAAAAGGGAATAAACAAATAAATAAATAAATACAATTAAAAAATCACTTTTACCTGATAACAGGGCAGAAATCCCAAATCGCTCCGTGTTCCAAATAATGGCTTTTTCTCTTATTTGTTACCTAACTCTCTAAATATTTTTAAATATTTATTTATTTATTTATTTATTCATTCCTTTTTTGTTGCCCTTGTTGTTTTATTGGTTTAGTTATTATTGTTGTTGTTGTTACTGTTTTCATTGTTGTTGGATAGAACCAAGAGAAATGGAGAGAGGAGTGGAAGACAGAGGGGGGAGAGAAAGACTATACCTGTTGACCTGCTTCACAACTTGTGAAAAGACTCCCCTGCAGGTGGGGAGACTGAGGCTCAAACCAGAATCTTTTCGCCAATCTTTGCACTTTGCGGCACATGTGCTTAACCTGCTCTGCTACCGCTTGATTCCCCTAAATTTCGAATTTTATTTCTATCAATATTTCCATTAATACTCTAGAATCTAATCTAGGTACTGGACTGCATCATTTTATCCTTCTATCTTTTTAGACTCTTCTGGTCTTAGTTTTCCTTGTTTTTTGCTTTAAATGTCCTTACAGAAGTTTCTTATGTGTGTAATCAAGACTTTCCTCATGGTTGTACAGGATGTATGAAGTTTTGGAAAGACTGATGTAGATGCGATGCCTTCATCACATCATCTCAGTGAGCATATGTCACTCATATGGCAGCAGTGGTACAGTTAGCCTTAATCTTGGATATATATATATATATATATATATATATATATATATAGAGAGAGAGAGAGAGAGAGAGAGAGAGAGAGAAAGAGAGAGACATAGAAATTGAGAGAGGACAGGAAAATAGAGGGGGAGAGAAGCAGACACCTGATGCACTGCTTCACAACTTGCAAAGCTACTCCCCTGCAGGTGAGGACCAGGGGCTTGAACCCAAATCCTTGCACATTGTAACATGTGTGCCACTACCCAGTCCCTAGAAATGTTCCCCTCTCTTCCTCCTCCCCTCCCTCCTCCTCCTCATTTTTCTTTCTTTCAATGCTGTGTTCTTTGGAAATGAGTAACTAGATCCAGCTTGATTTGTGGATATTATGATCTATTTCAAGTAAGTCATTTTTTTTTGTAGAAGGGAATTAAGCATTCTCTACCATGTAGGTATCCATGTATATATGCATGTTTATCCATATGTATTTAAAATATAAGGGACTTGTGTATTTTTTATACTTAGAGTTGTTAGCTTTATTTTAAAAAATATATATCTTTATTTATTTATTGGATAGAGACAGCCAGAAATCTACAGAAAGTGGGAGATAGAGAGGGAAACAGACAGAGAGACACCTGAGCCCTGCTTCACCACTTGTGAAGTTTGTCCCTGCAGGTAGGGACCAAAGGCTAGAAACCAGGGCCCTTGTGCTTTGTAATATGTGACTCAACCAGGTGCCCCACCACCTACACCACCCCTTTCTTTTTCTTTTTTTTTTTTTCTATACCAGAGCACTGCTCAGTTCTGGCTGATGGTGGTGCTGAAGATTGAACCTGGGACTTTGGAGTCTCAGGCATGAGAGTCTCTGCATAATCATTATGCCACTTTATTTCAGTTGATTGGAATATCATTTTAATACAATGAATTAGTTTGATGAATTAGTTTCTACAATATATTGATTCACTCATTTTTTCCTCCATTCTCGCATATTTAAATTTATATCTTGTTCACCACCATTTCATTAACTTTTGAGTATCTTAATTTATCTAATATATTTCTTTTTGGTTGCATTGATATTAAACCTGAATAATTTCTTTACACTTTTTCTGTGCTTAACAAGCCTACTAAAGATACACAAAGAGACTGAAAATATGTTAAAAATGTTGTTATCTTTAAAAATGAATTCTCAGGGAGTCGGGTGGTAGCGCAGCGGGTTAAACTGACATGGCACAAAGTGCAAGGATCAGCGTAAGAATCCCGGTTCGAGACCCCAGCTCTCCACCTGCAGGGGAGTCTCTTCACAGGTGGTGAAGCAGGTCTGCAGATGTCTATCTTTCTCTCCCCCTCTCTGTCTTCCCCTCCTCTCTCCATTTCTCTCTGTCCTATCCAGTAACAACAATAATAATAACTACAACAATAAAACAAATTCAACAAAAGGAATTAAATAAATAAAAATTTAAAAAACTTAAAAAAATGAATTCTCAAAATATAACAATAAGCTTACTAATTTTCTCCAAATGATTTCCCCGTGTAGCTTACCAATGATTTATTTATTTATTTATTTATTGCCTCCAAGTTATCACTGGGGCTGGGTGCCTGCTCTAGGAATCTACTGTTCCCAGAGGCCATTTTTCCCACTTTGTTGCCCTTGTTGTTGCTGTTATTGTTGCTAATGTTGTTGTTGTTGGATAGAACAAGGAGAAATTGAGAAAGAAGGGGAAGACAGAAAGGAGAAGAAAATCATAGACTCCTGCAGACCTGCTTCACTGCCTGTGAAGTGACCCACTTACAGGTGGGGAGCCAGGAGCTCAACCCGGATCCTTATGCAGTCCTTGTGCTTCGCACCATGTGTGCTTAACCTGCTGCACTACTCCCTACCCCCGACTTATTTATTTTTAATACACATTATACGGTTGGTTAACTCTGATTTTGCAAAATAACTATGTAGAAATTACAGGGACTTTCTACTTTCTCCATCCTTTTCCTTCTCCCACACACTGTCTGTACTATTATTCTAAACAGTTGTGTTAATGTGGTACATTTACTGCAATGGATGAACCATTATTAATACATTGTTATTAACTAAAGTGCATAGTCTTCATCAAAGTGCTATGTATTTTTGACAAATACATTATATTATGTATTCACCATTAATTATTAAACAGTACTATTTCACTGTCTTAAACTTTCTTATGCTTTCACAGATATTAATACATTATTTTAAAAATATACAGTAAACACATTTATTTAATAACAGATTTTATGTGAAAGATGACCTACCTTTACATTTCTCTTGTTTTTATAGCAGGTGGATGTCTAATTTTTCCAATATTATCCATTTAATGGTAACTCCTTTTCTTTATTAGTTTCACTGCATTATTACAGTTTTTTTCTTTTATTTACATTGTTCTTTTTCTGGGTTCTATTTTGTCCAGATTTTTCTCCTATCCAACCAATTCCACACTGTCTTAATTACTGTAAATTTATAACAAATATTGAGTTAAATACTGCTTTGGTTTTGAACCTAAGTAGTGCAAATATAAATATGATATATGTTCATATTTAGTTCATGGAGAAAACATGGTAATTTTAATTTATTTATTAATTTTAATAAAGATAGAAATAAGTTGAAAGGGGAGAGGTAGATGGAGATGGAGTGAAAGAGAGACACCTGCAGACCTCCTTTACCACATCTGAAGCTTCCTTCCTACAGATGGGGACCAGAAGTTTGAAATCATGTCCTTAAGCACTATAATATGTGTTCTTACCTGGGCTTGACACCACCTGGACCCTGAGCACTTTATATATATTTTTATAATTGTTATAAATGATTTATATATATCTATGGAGAACAAGGCTAATGTTAATTGCTTTCTTCTAAAATGTTTTTTAATTTAATTTAGAATTGACTGAGTTTGTCATCAAGTAAAATGCAACATCATAGGAAGAGTCTATCAACTCAAAGTGTTGAAAAAATGATTATGAAATACTATTGTGCAGGTGAGATTCACCAGGTAGGGTTTCTGTTTTGCTATGCATGTATTTCAGTTCAAGTTTCAGCAGTCCTGGAAAAGCTCCAGATTTGCATTGTCTTTTCACTTTCATCTTTATTTGTCTATCTATTTCCATCTGAATGAACAAAAAAAAAAAAGGAAAGAATTAGTCTAGCAGAGATAAAACAGCACATGCAATAGAACCCAGCCATTCAAAAAAATTTAAATAAACAGAAAGAATATTTTTTCAAAGGCATTCCCAATATATTTTACTCCATGCTTTTATGTGGTTTTCCCATTGCACTGGAGTCTAGCTGTATGCCAATTCCAAATCGTTTTATCCTCTTCTTAATTAAGAGGTCTCATCTAACCACATATCTCCAGGTTAATGCTTCTCTGTGAAGGAATTTAACTTAAGTTTTGATCAAAAGAATACTTATTAAAATCGTTTATCATATTACGTGAGAAAAATAAGAAAGAGAAGGATGAATATGGAATGATCCCACTGATAGAAGTTAAGAAGTGAAAATAAAAAGAGAAACACAAAGCAGAAATTGGACTGGGTTTGGTGTATTTCATCAAAATAAAGGGGGATTTTCAGGTCCTGGGGCATAATGGTGGAGGAGGATCTAGACTGGGGTAAAAGTGCTTTGCAGAATACTGAGAATTTTTAAACATGCACCACCAACAACAGCATTTATTGTGAACCAGTAAATGAACAAATGAACAAATAAATAAATGAACAAATAAATAAATGTTTAATCTTTATGTTTCTATATTTTCTTATATCTTATCAAATCTATCTCTTTGTGCCTATCGTTTTATATAATAAGATTAAGAACAGGAAATCTGTGACAATCTATGGGGTAGATATAGAAAACATTTGGAATAATGCATGAACATTATACTGGTAATGATTAGGTGATCTCTAAATTATTTCTATTTTCCTTGTTTCATACAGGTATTGCCATTTCAGTGAGATCACATGAAGATATAAATCACTGCACATTTCACTCTTACCTAAAATTGGGGGGTAGTATATGTTTTGTCTCTTCAATTTTAGAGTCTAGATATATTCTGCTGTCTCTCACTTAATTTTGAATATGCCCAAGTAGTAAGTTGAACATTCTTTCCTAATGACAAATATGAAACTATTATACCAGAGTGAATATGATTCAGTATTTATTTCTATGCTGTTTATAGATATTTTGGAACTTAAAATAAACTGACACCCCTTCCACTGGCTACTTTCAGTAATTCTTGAAATGCAGGACTACTGATGGTAGAACTCAGGCTATTGTTGTAAAGGAAGAGAACAGAAACCTTTCTTCAGCATGTGCAGCATGGAACAAGAGGCCAAAATATTTCTTCAAATATAAGCAACTGTTTTAACTTTCTCCCATATTTGCAAGCTATCCAATAAACTTATATTTACAGCTGATGGGTCTCAAGCCAGGGTGTCTCCAAGATTCACTTTTTCTTTGCCATTGAGAAAGATATCACCTGTTGTGTCTGGCACTTGGTACATAAGAGCTGGCTGATTTACAGGTCAAGGACATTAGTATTCATCCCTTGATTGCAAATAGCAGGGGAATATTGATTTCTCCAGAGTTCACGCCACAATTCACTCCAGACACAACATTTACAATGTTTAAAGAAAAGCTGGAGACTACTATTAAATCTTTCAAGAGGTTTGATTGTTCCAGAATTTTTACTAGCAGTTAATAGAAAATAAATGTTTCCACAAATCTTCATTGGTGTTATCTGTAGTGTGGGAGTAGTCAGATGTCAGTGAGCAGACACTTGGGCCCAGGATCCAGGCATCAAACTAACTTTGTCAGTACAGGGGAAGTGATACACAAGGAACAATGACAAAAACAAAGCAAACAACAAGCAAATGAGGTACCACTTTGGTTTTCACTGAGGCACTGACCTCAAAGTATAACAGAACAAAGCAGGTGGGAACACAGCAGGAACTTCAGACACAGAGTAGTGGTATCACACCTGCCTGAGACCCTGGATTTATGCCCTGGAACTACTTAGCTTCATAGGTTAATTGTTGCTGCAGAACATGCCTTGGAAGTCCCTCCTTTTTGTGTCCTGTTTATATGTATTCTGGCCCAAAATGGAAATGTTTGATTAGTTCTAAAAATGAAATGCTAGTAAAACATAAAGCATTTAAAAATGAACTCTTACTAGCTGAGAGGAGAAAAAATCAAATTTTTTACTGTTCTTTTCTTCCTTCCCATCTTATCTCCCCCATTTTCATTTCATTGTTATTTATTTATTTATTTATTCCCTTTTTGTTGCCCTTGGTGTTTTTTATTGCTGTACTTATTATTGTAGTTGTTATTGATGTTGTCATTGTTGGATAGGACAGAGAGAAATGGAGAGAGGAGAGGAAGACAGAGAGTGGGAGAAAAAGATAGACACCTACAGACATGCTTCACTGCTTGCAAAGTGACTCCCCTGCAGGTGGGGGGCTAGGAGCTCAAACCACGATCCTTATGCCTGTTCTTTTGTTTTGCGCCAATTTTTCATTTCTTTTTTTATATTTTATTTAAGAAAGGAGGCATTAACAAAACCATAGGATAGGAGGGGTACAACTCCACACAATTCCCACCACCCAATCTCCATATCCCATCCCCTCCCCAATAGCTTTCCCATTCTCTATCCCTCTGGGAGTATGAACTTTTTCATTTCTTAATCATTTTTTTGCCTAAAGGGTTATTGTTAGGGCTTGGTGCCAGCACTAAAAATCCATTGTTTCTGGTGGCCATTTATTTTTGTTCCCATTTTAATGGATAGAACAGAGAGAGGGGGTATTAGAGAGGGAGAAAGAAAGATATCTGCAGACCTACTTCACAACTTGTAAAGCATCCCTCCTTGCAGTTGAGGAGCCGGAGCTCGAACCTGAATCCTTGCAAGAGTCCTTGCACTCAGAACTATGTGTTCTTAAAAAGGTGTGCCATAACCCAGCACCCCCCTTTCTTTTATTGTTTTCCCCTGGAGAGTTTTGCTCAACTCTAGCTTATAGTGTTGCTGGGGATATTGTGCCTAAAACCTGAGGACCTCAGATATGGAAATCTTTTGCAAAACCATTGTTTTCTCTCCCCATGTCCTTATTAATTTATTTAGATTTTTTTTTGGCTCAGAAAAACCATCTGACAATTGAGTCATACTTTTAACAACAATATCATCTACTACCTCCCTACTTACTTTCTCTCCACTGGAAACTGTTTCCACATGGTTTAATTCCACCTGTTGGTGTGTATTTATTTATGCATGGAGTTGTTATAATATTTTTCCTTATTGTACCAAATTGTTTTCTGCAGTAAAAAAACAATAATATATTTAGAAGCTTTCCATATAACACCCAATGCTATGCACAGCCTACATTGTTGAGGCCCTGGACTAGAACCCCAGCACCACATGAAGGTACAAGAGTTAAAACTAGAGGAATTCTATGGATGGTTAATTGACTTGGAGGTGTTTTTCCATTTTTCTCACTGTTCTATTCCTTCAACTCTTTCTACCTGCCTCTGAAATAAGTAAGTTTGTCATAGTTACATCTTCTATCCACTGAAACTGATGTATTGCTTTTTTTAAAATAATAATCCAACTTATTTTATATTCATTCAGAAATTCCGTTTCCACACTATTTTTATACAGAATATTAATCACAGAGGTATAATATCCCCTTTATGACTTAGCAAGTTTCTATATACATATATCTATTTGTAGATTCTATTTTCTATTTTATGCAAGGAATTATTTGCTAACAATTTATATAAATGCTAAATATAGTATGTAATACAAGAAAATTGCCTTGTTATCCCTTTTTAAAGATACATACATATACATATACATATACATATACATATACATATACATATACATATACATATACATATACATATACATATACATATACATATACATATACAATCTTCTGTCCCATTTAGGAGTTTTATCTTCCATATCAGATTGGAAGACTTCATTTATAAAACGCCAGACAGTAAGTATCCAAATTGTGCAGATCATATATAGTCTTTATTACAGCTACTCAGTTTTGTCATTTTAGTACAAAGGAGGCTCAGGCAATCTGTAAACAGATGGCCATGGTTGTGTTCCAATAAAACTCCATTTACAAATTAAGGCAGTGGGATGAATTTGACTCTACATCCGTAGTTTGCTGACCCATGTTTTATATAAAGACCTTGTTGGGTTTGGACATGAAATCAAATTAAAATCACAGATCAAGTCATAGAGATCATTAATAATAAAGCATTGAAAGCTCTTATTTTGAACATAATCTATTATTTTGCAGTCTTCTATGAAAGGACCCTCAGTAGAATTTTACATGCAGTCTCTACAAAACTGGATCTCTAATTTTATTTCTAGATATCCTGGACAAAGGTGGTCCCTTGGCATGAGCCTCTCCAGCTTCTGTGTATATTGCCTACCATCCCAGTCTTCGCATTTGCTCTTTTCAGTCAACTTCTGTACTCAGACCTATCCACAACTTACTGGTGAAGATCAATGCCTGGTCAGAAAATTCTTCAGGAGGCATCCCACTCACACCCACTGGACTTACATTTCAAAGTAACAAAATTCATACTATGTATTTATGCTTGTTTTCATACATTCCTCATATTAAATTGCACTGTTGGTATGGAATAACTGTATTTGGAATATCAACTGAAACAAGTATCTTATGCTGAGACATTCTGTAGGTGTCTGCTTCTGTGGTTCAATTAGTAAAGCAGAGCACATGGTTACCAAGAGCACAAGGACCTGGGTTCAAGTCGCCAGTCCCAATCTACATGGCAAAGCTTCATCAGTGGTAGTGCAGTACTGTGGGTGTTTCCCACATTTCTAGAGAAAAAGGAGGAAAAGAAGAAAAGAAATGGCCACCAGGAACTCTGAAGTCATGAAGCTACCAAATGTCAATGATAACTCTATTACAAAAAAAATTTCTGATGTAGGATTTTAAAAATAGTCATTGATTACAACTAAATTTTAGGGCTCATAAAGTAATTCACTTGGATAGTTCACAGTTCTGTCGTATGACCTTTGCCTCATTGAAGATTGAAGGAATCTGGTGCTGTCATCTCTTTCACTCTCTCCCTTCCCTTTTTATCTCTAAGTAAAAACACTTTTAAAAAAGTATTAGTGGGGAGTCGGGCTGTAGCGCAGCGGGTTAAGCGCAGGTGGCGCAAAGCACAGGGACCAGCATAAGGATCCTGGTTCGAACCCGGCTCCCCACCTGCAGGGGAGTCGCTTCACAGGCGGTGAAGCAGGTCTGCAGGTGTCTTATCTTTCTCTCCTCCTCTCTGTCTTCCCTCCTCTCTCCATTTCTCTCTGTCCTATCCAACAACGACAACAACAATAATAACTACAACAATAAAACAACAAGGGCAACAAAAGGGAATAAATAAATAAAATTTAAAAAAAGTATTAGTGACTAATAATGATCATCAAGACTGTGGGGTAAGAAAGGTATAATCCCATACAGTTCCCCCCACCAGAGTCCCATATCCCACCTCCTCCACTGGAAGCTTCCCAATTCGTTATCCCTCTGGGAGTATGGAAGAAAGATCTCTATGAGGTGCAGAAGGTGGGAGGTCTGGCTTCTGTATTGCTTCTCCACTGAACATGAACATTGACAGGTTGATACAAGGTATGTGTTTTTACTGTTACCTTTAACATATTCACACAGGATTATCAACATGTTTATTCTCTGTGAGAAAGCCAGAGATTTAGATTCATCACAAACAAAACAGAATAAAACAACCCTCTAAATAAAGTAACAAAGATAATACTAAGAGAAATGTTAACATTTAACCTAAGCAAACTTTTTTCCTATGAAGCTATTTTGGGAATAATATATCATATGTTTTAGGTGACATAATGGAAGTCACTCTGTAAATTATTATTTTAAGGAAAAGAAAGTAGTCTATTCTCAAATAGAAGCACTTTATTCATTTTTTCTTAGAGACAGAGAGTTAAAGAAGCAGAGAAAGAGAGGCCACATAAGGGAAACTACAACATGAACACTTTATTTCATGTGGTGGGGACCAGGCTCTAACCTGGGTTATGCACATGGCAAAGCAGTGCACTAAATGAACTGTATTATCAGCCCTTGAAGTGCTTTCTAGAATCAGATGAGGAGCAACAAACTCATTCTGTTTCCATATCAGCAAGTGTCATATTCTCTTTCAACTTATAGAAAAGGCAGATTCATCTCTGTTGATGCCACTGAGGCACAACATAGACAGTTCAGAAAGAAAAAAAAAAAAACACATTAAATTAGAAAAGAAAGACACACAGCTTTCATCCAGAAATGTATTTTGATAACACTAAAAGACCAAGAATTTTCCTTGAATTATTCAAGACCAATGATTAAATGTCTCCTATATGTCTGATTCCTGTGAGTGATACACATCACTGTGGCTATGACTGACTTGTTCCTGGAAATATCCTGCTGCCTATTTCACTCTGACTTAAAGACCTCCTCACCTGTTTATTCCTGAAGATTATTTATTGCTCATAATTGCAGAGGAAAATATGGCTGGCAGAAAATTCTATTGCTGATATTGATGTAACATAACCCTAGTAAATATATCAATAAATATACTTACATTCCATCACACATGTCTCCAGAGAATAAGCAGTGAAATTTGCTGCATACTAGTATATCGGTTAATATATTTCTCCTCATCTTTCTTCTATTGGACTCTTCTCTGACAACAGCTCTTTTCAAAATGACTTATAAATACTCCTTCCTTGTTTTGGGAAAGTGTGTGTGTTTCCATAAGTCTGCAATTATGACTTATTTGGTGCTACTTAGTAAATCCATTTTATTGGTCTAATAATAGCTGGATGCTTATCTGGGTTAATTCTACATATGTGAGCAAATTGTGTTTGGAAGGGGCTAAGGGATTTCCTAAATAAGGTCCTTTGCACTTTTAAATATATATATATTTGTATTTCACACCTGCATGATTTCCAGGCTCCCAGTGGATATTTTATCTTATTTTTTCAGAAGGAGTAAGACATAGAGAGAGAGGAATTGGGAAAGAGAAGTAGAGAGAAAGAGGAGAGATACCACAGGACTGCTTCACAGATTGTGAAGCTTCCCTTTTGCCTGACACTCCCATATGATGACTGGCATCTTGAAGCCAGGTCTTCTTTGGTGGTAAAATGTACTCTTTGCTGTGTGAACTACCTCCTGGTCTCTATGTAAACTTTAGCACCCTACCTAAGGAACTTTCATCCTTATTAAATCTCTTTTCTTGACATGCAATCTTTCTTGGTTATCTATTCCTAGGAGGTCAGTAGTACAGCAAGTTAAGCACATGTGGTGCTAAGCACAAGGACAGGCATAAGGATCCTGGTTTGAACTCCAGACTTCCCACCTGCAGGGGAGTGCCTTCACAAGCAGTGAAGCAAGTCTGCAGGTGTCTATCTTTCTCTCCCCCTTCTCCCCCTCCTCTCTCAATTTCTCTCTGTCCTAGCTAACAAAGACGTCATCAATAACAACAACTACAACAATAATATATATATAAAGAGTTATCTATTCCTGTACAAAGTCAGACTCTGACCAGCTCAGCTTTTAACAGTGGCATCATGATTTTCAAGAGAATTTCAATAGTCTTTATAAATATCTTCAGATAAGGTTTGTTTTATATCAGACAACTAGAATTATTATTGAGAAACTATGCTTTTTAACTAAAAAACTTAAATATATCAACTAAGATTTGATGAAGCTGTGGAATACAGGTTCCCTAGCTTCTTCTTCTTTTATTTTTTTTTATTTATAAAAAGGAAACATTAACTAAACGATAAGATAAGAGGGGTACAACTTGGCATAATTCCCACTACCAGAACTCTGTATCCCATCACCTCTCCCTGATAGCTCTCCTATTCTTTATCCCTTTGGGAGTATGGACCCAAGGACCTTATGGGATGCAGAAGGTTAAAAGTCTGGCTTCTGTAATTGATTCTCTGCTGAACATGGGCTTCTCTGCTGTGAACACACACCCTTTCTTTTGCTGTGCAGGAGACAAGCACTTCAGTACACCAATAGTACTTTCACAAGATAAATGATCCTCACAAACTGTCACACTTTCTTGTTTATTGTTTTTACAACTTTTCAGAAATCTTAAACCTTAAAAAAAATTTTTTTTCAACCAGAGCACTGCTCATGTCTTTGTATAACCATTGTGTTAACTCACCCTTAAAAGAATACAATTTCTACCAGGAGTGATGGATTGTACTGTAGACATTGCAGCTGAAAAATATTGCAAACTTCTTGTTCAAATTAAAGAGCTGCAGTTTGGAAGTAAATGGCATATTTTAAAGTAGGAACAGAGCTTTGGGTTCAAGTGGTGTGCACTAGGTTACTAGATAGTGAATGGTGTATGCTAGATCACCAGATTACTCTGTGGGACCATGCAAAGTTTAATTAAGATTCTAAATCAATTTGTCTTGAGTTAAGGAAATTATCTAAGTGCACACGATCTAATTACATGGTCCATTTTAAAGCTCAGAATTTTATATGTATAGTTGTAGAAAGGTTAATAAGAGAGTTCAAAGGTTAATAAGAGAGTTAGAAAGATTTATGGATGGAGATCTTGCCTGTAACTCATCCTCAAATTGGAAATAAACATATGGCAAGGGGTTTGTCTCTAGGAGTGTGTTGTTTTTGACAGGTTATGTTGTTTTCAATGGGCTGGCTTCACCGGCAGGTGACAGACGACCAGGGACTCATGGTTGAGCTGGAGAAATCCTCCATGTGACAATCAGCAAATAGATGGAATTCAGTCAATACAACTTTTAGAACCAAGGAAGACTGGTGAAAAAGCTCATTTTGATGGTGTGCTGTTTTGTTATGTACACAACTCAGGTTTGAGCCTGGATAAACATTGAAGGAAGCTTTGAAACCATGATATTCAGTGTGTGTGTGTGTGTGTGTGTCCCTCCCCAACCTCTTTCCCTCCTCCTGTTTCTCCTTCAATAATATATAATTTCTTTTTTCATTGAGAGAAAGAGAGAGAGAGCACTGCCCAACTCTGGCTATTGATGCCTTGGAAGTTCTGGTATAAACATCTTTTGCATAATCCCTATACCATATCTCTCTGTTTATCTGAAAAAAGTCAGCTCAGAGTGACTAAACACAAGATATAACAAAAAAAATCAAGATAATCTACATTTTATACTTTAAATAAAAAGTACATAAGAAAAAATAATTATATAAATAATTATATAAAATTATATAAAATAATATATTTCATAAATATACTTTTATGAAAAAAATTCTCAGAAAATGAGAAATTCGATCACCATAGTAAAGGGCATCAATAGAATACACAACAAATTCCTACTTGGTGAAACAGACAACATTTTCTTCTATGATTAGTAACTAAGCAATGATGTTCACTACCAATATTTTTGCTCAATATTATGTTGAAATTCAATTTCTTATATAAAACTTGAATAATAAAATTTCTACATATCAGGACTAAAGAAATGTAACTGATTTTCTTCACAGATGACATAATTATTTATGTTAAAGAAAGAAATCCCAGAGGAGTTGGGTGGTAGTGCACCAGGCTGTGGCTCACCTGACAGGTTAAGAGCACAAAGTACAAATCACAAGAACATCTGGATCCTGGTTCGAGTCACTGGTTCCCCATCTGCAGGGGGATCACTTCACAAGCAATGAAGCAGGTCTGCAAGTGTCTTTTATTTCTGCCTATCTTAGAAGTGGTAAATTTGTAGTTCCAGCATCTGGAGGCAAAAAGAAAAAAAAAAAAAGAACTCTTGGGTACATACAAAATACCATCTAAATAATTTTATCAAAGTAACAGGATACAAGATAATCACAAAATATATCTTTACATTTAAAGAAATTTAAAAACCAAATTAAAAATGTGGAAAAAATTAAAGATATTACTATTTATAGTAATTATGTAAATAATACTTAAGTCTAAGTATTCCAAAATATTAACATGATCTATATGCTGAAAACTATGAAATGCTGATAAAATGCTTAGCGTGTGTATAAATCGACATATTATTTAAGTGAAGTAGACATCATATAGATATCAAACATCTTACATTGAATAATAGATTTATTGTAATTCAAAATATAATGAGGATGAAATTATATAGACATAAACAATCTGATTTTAAAATTTATACAAAAACAACAACAAAAGAAGCCACTATGCTCAAAATTATTCTGAGCAATCAAAAAATAATGCAAGCATTCATTTGGCTTTAAGAATTATTATGTAGTTATAATAATAAAGACAATATGCTATTAATGAAAAGTAAACACATTGATTACTGGAACAGAACAGAATGTTGATAAACATATTCACAGAAATATAGCATTTGATTTCCACAAAGAAGCAGAGGTAATTCAGTAGAAAAGGCTAATCTCTTTAACAAATGGTGTTCACTCACTTTTGCAATTATTCACATGCACAAAAGCAACTTTTACCTAAGCCACAGGAAGTATATAAAGCCTAACTCATAGTCATGCATTTAAAGGTAAAATCAAAACTGTCATGTGTTTAGAAGGAAATGAAGTTAATATTGTCTTGCTTCAAGTAAAAAGTATGAGACATATAGGTTCCCATGCTCATGGGCCCTGGATCAGGCCCCCGGTCAGATGGGGACAGCTTCATGAAGGTGAAGCAGTGCTATGAGTGCCTCTCTTTCTTCCTCTCTATCTTCCCCATCTCCTCTCAATTTTTCTCTGTCTTATCTAAAAAGAAAGAAAGGAATAAAGAAGAAGAAAAAAGAAAATCCAACTAGTGCTATAGGTTCCACATACAGGTACTGAACCCCAGTGATTACCTTTGTGGCAATAAAAATAATAATATCATATAAGACATGAATATAAAGGACTATGTATTCAAACCAATAATAACAGATTTTATCAAAGCTAAAGCTGTGATTTTTGACATTCGTGTTGAGAAATTGTAAGGCAGATCTATAAATGGGAAGGGAAGAAATCTGAAATTTTATATTCAATAAATTTCTTACACATGAAATACATTAAAAAATATTCAGAACTCAAAGTCAAGAAGCAACAGCAAACTATCATAATGAGTGAAAGTGTTGAATATACTCTTTATTAAATAGTATATGTGGATTATTCAAGACAATAGTTAATTTCTATACATTCATTAAAAAATAAATAATCATCTGGAAAATGGCTCACATGACAGAGCTTATATGCTACTGCGCATGAAGACTGGAGTTAAATTCCTGGTCACCACAAAGAAGCACCTTCAAGGAGGAAACTTCACTAGAGAGTAACTGTTGCTGTAGTATCTCTCCTTCTTTCTCATGTCTCTCTCCTTGTGTATCTTTCTCTGTTTTTCACTATCTCAAGGAAAGAAAAAAGAATGGTTGCCAGACGTAGTAGAATCAGGTAGACTCTGAGCCCCAGAATTAATCATCATATCAAAAAATAAAGTAAATATATAAAATAAACACTGAAAACTCCACTGATGAAGGTGAGACACAACAAAACATGCACATTACTGATAGAAATGGAAAAAAAAAAAGGGCAGTCACTCTGAAAAACAGTTTGGGAATTCTATGCACATTTATACAGTCACTTTCCAGGAGACTTCATCATCATATCCTTCATATTTATACTGAGACAATAAAAACTATCTTCACAGAAAACTATCTTCATGAATATTAAAACAAAAACTCAATTTCATAATTGCCTCCAAACTTGAAAAAAATATCCAATCACTTTTAACAGAAAAATGCAGAAATAATTGTAGCACATTCATATAATGGAACAAAAGATCACTCACAGTAAAAAAAGGAAGAGAATATTGACATTCTAGAAACCTAAACAATTTCAAAGGCATTATATGAATAATAGGAGCTTATAGGGAAAGTTTAACGTCTTATATAACTCAGAGAACATTGTAGAGGGAAAGAGTTCCATTATAAAATAGTTAGATAAAATCTGGGAATGGAAATGAGCTGAATTGATAGTATAATGTCTCTCTAAAAAGACATTCATGCCTAAGGCACTGATGTTTCTGGTTCAGTCCCCAGAACCACTGTAAACCAGAGCTCTGGTAAAGAAAATGATTCTTAAGTATGTATTTATTTTGAATAGAGACCCTCAGAAATTGAGAGAGAATGAGGAGATGTGGAGACAGACAGAGAGAGAGAGAGAGAGAGAGCTGCAACATTGCTTTAATGCTTATAAAGCTTCTCCCCTTAAGGTGGGTGTCAGGGGTTTGAACCTGGATCTTTGCACACTATGATGTGTATGCTCAATTAGGTGTGCCACAAGGAGTTCACTAAAGGAAAAAAAAATCTAGGGCAAGGAATGTTGTTCTTATCATGGCATAACTTCATTTTTAAAGATTTATCATTGCTTATGTTTATGAGAGAGAGAGAGAGTGAGAGAGAGAGAGAGAGACTGAGACTAGAGCATGGCTTGAGGATTTGTGCTTCCAAAAACTATGTTCTACCTGTTGAACTACTTTTCTGTCTACATTTTTTTTGTTAACCAGAGCACTGTTCAGCTCTGGCTTATGGTGGTGTTGCACCTGGAATTTTAGAGCCTCAGGTTTAAGAGTCTCTTTGTATAACCATTATGTTTTCTACCCCTGCCCACAACTTTTCTGTCTAAATGACCATCATGGTGTGGGGGGACACTTCATGAGTTGTTTTGTAAATTGTAAAACTATGCACATAAAATTGAATTTTATTGTATATTTACTTAAATAATCCAACATTAAAATCCCTCTTATAAAACAATCCTCTCGACTCTATCCTAAAGATTTCTGGATAGCAATCACTGTTGCTCCTAAAATATATATTTTTGAAAGTAAATGGGTTCTTTATCTTTTTATATGCACTGACATATAAATAGAGCAAGATTCTCATGTAAGACAATACAGGACCCTACAAACTTATAATTTCTACAGTCCTTGAATGAAGGTCACAAGTAGAGTCTCAAACAACTTGATTTTGCTCTGCTTAGTGAACGACATTTTGCAGGTTGGACTTTTAATTTATTTTTTTCAAATACTCTAATGCCAAAATTGAATTCTGTCTCAGTCACCAGACTTCTCATCTTTACATCAAATAAGTCTGCTAATTGATCAGATCCCCCTTCACCATCTGCTGCACCTGCAATTCTCAGCATTTTATGAAAACAAACAAAACAAAACAAAAAAAACCCTACATAGTTGTCTCTCCTTAACAAGCCCATCAGACATAGAGAGCCCATGTGAATACAGTCAAAGAATCTAGTCCGCAGGAAATCTCAGAAGGTGAAGATTGAGGAGGCTGTCATCAGTGCAAGGGTGGTGGGCAAGAAGAGGTCCTGTCAGTGTACACAGTGTGGGACTGGTTTATACATCAATGGGGCTTCCTTCCTTCTATTAAGGCTCTGTTAGCAACTCCTTGATTTTTACTATACTGTGAACCAAAACAAAACAAATCCTCCTTCCCTGACATGAGTTGTGTCAAAATAATCTATTTTCTATTATGTTTTGCTTCTGTGTGTGACCCTCATGAGTGAAAGTTCAACGGGAGATAGTTCTGGTCTGACAAAAGTTACTTACCACCTTCTCCTGGAGTTAACAGGGTCTATATCTACCCTGCTGAAACCTAGTAACAATTAGTTCTAAGGGACTGGCTAACTAAGAATAACGTTTGGTAGCAACCGTTTCTATGTTAATTCTAAATTTAGCATTAATATGGCCTAGGATCTTACACAGTAGAAAAAGTCTTATACTCACAAATATGAGTCCTCCATGGTCTCTCTCTCTCTCTCTCTCTCTCTCTCTCTCTCTCTCTCTTTCTCTAGTAAAACTGGAAAAAAATTAACACTGTCATCTTCTACTCTATCAATGACCAAAATTAGGGCTATTTACTTTTCACAATAATGTTTCTACAGTTATCATCACATGTAGAAAGACATGAAATTAAACATTTTTATTTTCAATTTTCATCATTATCTTTATTTACTTATTGGATAGAGATAGTAAGAAATCAAGAGGGAAGCGGGAAGTAGAGATAGAGACAGGGAGACAACTGCAGTACTGCTTCACCACTTGCAAAGCTTTGTCCCTGCAGGAAGGGATCAGGGGCTTGAACATTGTGAGTTGTGCACTCATCCAGTTGTGCCATGACCTGGCCCCTGGAAATTAAACTTTATTGAAGCCCCTGAGTAGGGTATTTTTCCTGTATTATAGAATCTATCAACTGGACATTATTCACGGACACCAAGAACATGACATTTGACATAATTTAAAGTTTAAGTTCAGGAAAAAATACATTAATTTATCTATCTTTGGTCTATAAATATCTTCAAGACTTATGGTGATGTGAAAAATTGAATCTGGGACTTTGGAGAGAGGCATGAGAGTTTCTCTGCATAAACATTATGCTATCTATCCACGGCTTTGAATTGTTTTTTCCCTAGTCCATCACCTTCTTGGCTTCTACCACGTATTACCATTTTTTTTTTCTTCACCCTGTTTGCATGCCTTCAAGTCCTACTTCCAACACTATAGTCCACAAGTGAGGTTTACCTACCTCTTAGAACAGCTTGAAAACCTCCATGTTTATTTTAGTTTGTTTCAGTATTTGAAATGGCAACATGCTGCTAGTGTATTGTAAACAAGACCAATACACTGTGAACTGCAGAGAGTTTTCCACACA
The DNA here is from genome assembly GCF_950295315.1 of Erinaceus europaeus. Taxonomy (NCBI): domain Eukaryota; kingdom Metazoa; phylum Chordata; class Mammalia; order Eulipotyphla; family Erinaceidae; genus Erinaceus; species Erinaceus europaeus. The sequence goes on from NC_080175.1 coordinate 34,890,304, forward strand.
GCAAGGTATTACTTTGTCAAGAAGTGTAGACATAGCTCAGTGAAAAACCAAGGAATCAGCAAAGCAGTAATTAGTGAAAGTGTATTGTGTAACACTGAAAGACAGTTTACACAATGTCAAGACTCAAAGAAAATTCAAACTATCAAAGGACTCTTGGACCGTAAAGCAAGGAGATAGACTTCTCATTCATCATAGTGACGATCAGGAGTCTTCCTAAATGATAATAAATTGTCAATGTTTATATTAACCTTGGAAAAATTTGCTGTGTTTAGATATTAAAGAGGTATAAACTAGAGATCTCCCAGGTCAAGTTAGTTTGGGGAAAAAAATTTCTTGAGCAAGCTTTGTTTGTATGTTTCAAGGATTCTCTTCTTTAGTTTTTATTTGAAGAATTTGCTCCTATATCAAAGGGGTTGTGCAGCTAGGCAACACTGTAGAGAGAGTTCCTGTTTATAATTACCCATATGCAGAAGTAACTCTCTGCTTCCCATATAAACAAAATCATCCTGTATCATTGTAATCAATTGGACTTTCCATGGAGACAAATGTCATAGATGTTGAGGAAAGTTGTACTTGATTTCACTGCGAAATCTTAACTACCAGTCATCATCTATGGAAGAAAATCACATCACTTGAAGAAGTATTTTAGCTATTCTGAACTGATTTTGAGCAATGACTTGGTATGTAGCATCCCTTCCACCTGATCTGTGTGATTGGTCATTGATCTTGTTTGCAAATAAATATCTATAAAGCACACTCACCTTTTGAAATGCAAATAGTTAAACACCCAGTTCACCTCTGGGAGAAGTAATGTAGAAATCTTCAGCACTTGAGCTTAAGGCTGGCAGCATGCAGTAACTTCTTTCACAGTGTCATAAGGAGAAGATTAAAGCTGAAGAAAAGGGGATAAGAACTAAAATAAAACAAAACTCTGGGGTGAACTATACAACTAATTTTATCTCAGCCACTCTGTCCCAGATTTGGGAAGCCCCATCAAATATATAATAACAATCTCCCTTTTACTTAAACTTCATATCTTCTATATTAGTTTTGCAATTCCTCTAATAATATTTTTAAATACTTTACTAACTTATTTTCCCCATTTTGTTGCCCTTGCATTTTTGTTAATATGTGATGTTTTACCTTAGATATTGTTTTTGTACTAATGCATGATAGCAAATGATGGGTCAGGGAAAAGGTGAAAATGAGTGGTAAACTGAATGTAATCTGGCCAGAAATTGTGTGAGTGAACCATAAAATATACTGGAAAGTGCCCTCCACCAAAAGTATATACATATGCCTTTATATCAGAGCTCTTCTTACTAAATTTAAATTTTATGGGCTCTTCTGAAACCAATAGATTTGATATAGTGCACAGACACAATCTTACCTGTCAATACTTTTAGTATTACGAAATTATAATCTTACATTATTAAATTCAAAATTATGTCTGTGATTTTAGTTATTAAGTTTATTTTATAAAATGAAACTCAAAGGATAGCATCTCTGTATGTAGGAGTATATCAAGTGATACTGTAAATAGTTTTGTTGTTTTCTAAAACAGTGATGTTTTTCCCAGTAAAGTATCAAATTCAAATGAATACAAAAGTGTCAGGCTGGCTTCAGGGGTGGAGACAGATGACCAGGGACTCACAGCTGAGCTGTACACAGTATCTCTTTATTCATGCAGAACACAGTGCAATCCAAGCCAAGCTAAACTAAACTAAAACTAATATACGTGCCAAGTAGAGTATAAACAGGATGTGATGTAGAGAGGGTGGAGAGAAAAGTGACTGATGAAAATCAGAGTGTGACAAGGAGAGGGGGCGGAGCAGGGGAGAATTCTACCACTGAACCACCAATGCCCTGGAGGGAGGGTGGTGCTTAGTTAACAAAGGTTATGTAAATAGAATACAGTGTTAAGCAGGGGGGATTAAACCAAATGAAACAGAAGGGGTTTTTAGAAGCAGAATAAGAAGCATACCAACACAAAAGTTTTGCAATCAGTTATTTTGCTGGCTGGAATTATCTGTCTCTCTCTCTCTTTTTTTTTTCTAGAGAGAGTAGGGGAGACAGAGAGGGCTAGAAAAAGACACCTGAAGACCTACTTCACTGCTTGTGAAGCGACCCCCCCTGCAGGTGGGGAGCCAGGGGCTCAAAATAGTATCCTTATGCTGGTTCTTGTGCTTTGTGCATGTGTGCTTAACCCTCTGTGCTACTGCCGGACCCCCACAGGCTGGAATTGTTATTGAGAGAACCAAAATGCTGATGAATCCTTTGGGACACACACACCCCCAACACCCCCAGTGGTAATACTTTTGCATAAGCAGTGTTTAGCAAGTGGAAATCATTTGTTCAAGAAACAGAAAATATTTTTGAGGGGTCATCATTAGACCTGAAAAGGCATTTCATCCCCTGCTGCCAGTCCCTGTTCAGGGCGCCATTATGCCAGGCTAGCTTTGTGGGTGGGAGAGACCACCAAGGACTCATGGCTGCATGGTACGCAGTTCAGTCTTTATTCATGTGGAACACAGTACAATCTAAGCTATCTCTAATCACAATCCTGTCCTTATATATCCTGAGGCGGAAGTGTCAGTTCCAAAGAGGATGTACATAGGATAGGGGGTGGGGAGAAGGAAAAAGTATGAAAAACAATGAGGATTAAACCAATGCCCTGGAGGCAGGGTGGTGCTTAGTTAACAGTGGTTATGTAAATATAATACAGTGTTAAGCAGGGGGAATTAAACCAATGAAACAGAAGAAGTCTTAGAAGCAGAATTGAAAAGCAGACCAACACCTGCAAAATGGTATATACTGTCAAAGGATCTCTGATATTTGTGGTGCTGAGAAACAAGTTGCTTAGTTTTTAATTTCAGAGTCTGACTACAACTAATTATTCAGTCTTCTGGGTCTTACTACACATAACACTGCTGCTGTGTGCTACATTTGGGAATTTTCTTTAATGTGGATATTTCTGAACTTTCATAAAGCAGCCTTATTGGAGAAATCTGGGCTGCTCAGAGGTAAAGGGATAAAATAAAAGAGATTTCATTTTCCATTAAAATAAAAAGCCAGGTGCATGACCACAAATGAATTGCATCCTTTTGCTTTATTTCCAGTGGTGCACATGTGGAAATTCTACTTATTTTCAATAGTTCAAACACACAGAGCTCACAAAGATCACAGTTAAGTTCTAAGGTTCATGGGACAATAATTATAACTCCACCTCTTTGCCTCAGTGAGCTCATTCTTCCCTCTGTGTGAACTATACTGCAATACAATTTCATTTAGAAATTAAATGAGTCCCACTGAGTGTTCAGCATCATGCCAAACTTTAATCTTAAACAATCCTAACTTTTAAAAAGACCTGCTAAAAATGACTAAATAAAAAAATCTGCTACCAAAAAAAATATATTAGGGACTTCTGAGGTAGTAGATATTAGTTAAAGGAATATGGATTTTCTTTTTTTTTTAAGTACAAGAGATTGATTTATATCACTCTCATATGCAAGACTTTTAGTAAATTAATCTACTTCCTTTAGTTCAAAGAATCCTAGAGAATGGGCTTCCTCTAAGGGATCCACATGTATAGAAACATATCAATAAAATTATAATCCATGAAAACCACCATTATGCCACACCTGATGATGACATTGCTATTGTACATCTGTCTTCACCAGTATTATATTTGTGTAACATCCAAAGAGTATGTCTTCCAGAAGCTTCTTTTAAATCCTTACCCAATTCAGATGTGGTGTTCACTGTAGTTAAGCAGGATTAACATAGTAGTTACACAGTCTGAAGAAACAATCTCCAGGAAAGGAGCTTGGCAATGCCATTCATGGTGTGTTCTTTCTCTCTAACGGTTTCTAATGTCTTTGTGTATGAAAAGAATATAACATACCTGTGAAAACCCAGCATCACATGGGAGTCTCATGTCATCTGGAGAATTCCCAGTACTCAAGTGTCCCTTCTCTTTCTAGACCACCAGGGAGTGGATCTTCTTCTGAGTTTCTTGGTCAGTTCTCTTGCGTCCTGATGTCAGCACAGGGCCTCCCCTAGCTGCTCTAGCCTCTGAGGGAAATAGCAATGGAGACTCACAGTTGCATTTAGTGAGCCTTGAGGGAGGCCTTTCCTGCCTTCAGCAGTGTTTTTGTTGGTGGAAGAGACTGGAGGTGGTGCCTTGGCCTGTGGGCTGCCAGACTGTTACCAGCCACTCTGGAGTAAAAACTAGGAATGTGGATTTTGACTCAGGAAGTGGTATAATGACTAGAACTCTGAAACTAAAAAGTATGAAGTCCCAAATTCATGCCTCAGCATTGCACATGTCAGAGTGAGACTTTAGTACTTCTTCTTCCTGCCCTATCTCTTTCAAATCAAATCAATCAATCAGTCGATCAATACTTTTAAGAACAGAAACAAATCCTGTCTCTATAAGAAACCCCCTATGCTTTTTTATTCTTCAACCATGTACTCTGGTATATGAGTATATGGTGTATGGTAAATATATGTCTTTCATCTTGAACCATACCAAAGTACCAGCACTTAATTGCTGAGAAATTACTAAAAGAACAACAAATTTGTGATTGAATTCTTGAAAATGAAATTAAAAAATTGAAGTGACAGACATATAAAATATTTTGCAAATGAAAAATATAACATTACTGCCCTGCATGTTAGTTATAGAATTTTGATTGATTGAAAAACATACATAACAGCAAATACAGAAAGAAAAAAAAAATCAGTCCCCCTGTAGGGTAATGCTTTCTGTATAGGATTCAAGTAGTATCAACAACTACATGGTTTTAAGTGTGAAGAACTACAAATATGATTTATAAGAATTGTTCCCTAGGACAAAGAATCAATTCAATAAAAAAGAAAGGGAAAAAATTCTTCCTCAGAATGAATATTGATCTGATTTTAAATCTTCTGGTTCAAGTGGAGATAAGTTTAGTTTCAAAGTCTGTCATATATATATTCTTGAGAGCTTGTTTGGAGGTTCTAGCAGGGGAGCGCAGCTACTTGTATACCCTCGACCGAAGACCAGTCCGTCTCTATTTGGGGAAGGCCGTCCTCTTCAACGAGCGCGCAGCTTCAGGAGGGACACACATGGAGCGGTGAGGGAGGAAGGGGACACCCGCCTAGCCAGCCAGATCAGCTGAATCAACCCTGGCGATCAATGGGGTGACAGATATCGCAGCCAGATCACCCTCATATCCCATATATATATATTCTTAAATATGATACACTAGGTCACTTCAAAACCAACCACCTGTCTGGGGAATTTCTGTTTCTGGAAGCACATAAACAAAGAAAACACAGTTTTGTAGCTCTATATTCCTGTAAACAGATTCTACAAAGGTGTCTATTGAAGGACCAAATAATCAAAAAGTAAATAGTAACTAAAGTTAATGTAAGGGTTTATATACTTGTAGGTGAGTTATTTTTAATATTTACTTATGTATTAGATAGAGACAGAGAGAAGTTGAGAGGAGAGGAGGAGATAGTGAGTAAGGGAAAAAGAGACACCTGCAGTACTTTTTCATCTTCAGCAAAATTTACCTGCTGCAGGTGTGGACTGGGACTTGAACTACAATCTATGGGCATAGGAACATGTGCAATTAATTGAGTGTGATGTTGCCTGAGCTCCCTGTCATAAAGATTTCTAAAGTAAATTGTTTTAGAGTTAAAATAAAATAAATGAAAATAAGACTGGGTATATACATGGAAAAGGCAAGTGGAGAAGAAAAAAAGCTAGCAGAAAGATTAATTACATATTTCAAAACATAAATGTCTGAACAAAAGCTTAAAAAAAGAAACAAAAAACTACTTCTAAAAAGCATCTCTCAGTTTGAGAACTTTTTAAAATTTTAATTTAATATAGATGTCAATCACTTTACAGGCAAAATAAGTGAACAAGAGAATTTATAGAAAATAAGGTAATGATTTTGAAATAAGGATATGAGATTGTTTTGATAATGGCTTACTATGTTCTTTTTTTTCCTTTTTTATTTTTTATTTATAAAAAGGAAACATTGACTAAACCATAGAATAAGAGGGATATAACTCCATACAATTTCCACCACCAGAACTCTGCAACTCATCCCCTCCCCTGATAGCTTTTCTATTCTCTAACCTCTGGGCGTGGTGACACAATATGCCAGTGACCATGGACAGAAGCCCTGACACAGTGGTGATGTCAGCCTTGGTGACAGAAGGCTGACAGTATGTATGCATTGATCTGCTCAGGCGCATAGTGGACTGTAGGTGAATCCAGATTGTGCTGGTGTGCAAAGCATTGTGGGTAGGCTGAGTAGACTTAAAAGGACAGCAGCCTTAACTCTGGCTTTCTTTGCCTGCGGCTTCTTCTCCTGGTCAGAGGCATTTCGGTGGAGGTGCTCCAGGCATCCATCCACCATGTCTATTTCTCCTGAGAACTGAACACTTGTGACTCTGCTAGCTGGTAAACTTTTAGACCCTTCTACAGCCATGAGCAAACTTTACCAGAGCTGATAATTGTTTATCTTATGGGACTAAACTTTCAATGACTATACCCAGACTTTATAGACCGAGCGTACGCTTAACCCTTGATGATAAGTGCTTATTTTGCCTTTTACGTGTTTCACCCTAATAAATAGTGTATTGTTTAAACCAGTTCCCAGCTCCCGCTGTGAATCCTTCTATGTGTCGCAAGCAGCAGTAGCTCCTCTCCCCCACAAAACCAATTTTTCAGTTAATTTACAACAAATGGCACCTCAACATGTTGCAATTTTTGTCACACCCCTATTTTAGTTGTTTGACTTTAATTTCACCCTACCCATTTTTTGCTCTATGAGGTTTAACTTTATCTCCCACATGTTGAGTTACTATGGTCCACTTTGATTTTTTCTGCCGTGGGTCCCAAAAAGTGTTTCAAAGTTTTAACCCCACCTCCATGTGGCTCTGAATTTAATTTGCTCCAATGTGTTTCTATGGTTACCCACTTTTGTTGTTGTTGTTGTTAGTTTTTCTGCTCAAGGCAGTTTTTTTCCTTGACTCTTATTTACCACATGTGTTAAATTTTCTTTTTACCCCCATGTCCTTTACCACTTTACTTTAAGCTGATCAGGGACCCAACAATCATATGCTAATTCTTGGTAAGTGACCGACAATTTTAAGCTAATTTTTAAGCTAATTTTTGATTAAATGGGTATATTACATTCTAAAGAAGACAGTTTTCACCTCAAACAGTTGAAAGAAACTTTAAAGATATGTAAAATCCAGTGTTCCAGCCAAGAATTAAGAAAGTTGTCGAATGTTATAGAGGTGGTCTCTGGACCTCTTCCCAAGAATACAGCTATATTAGTTGAGATATGGATGCAAATTGGAGATTATTTACTACAAAATATTGGTATACTCACAGCAAAACAACTTTGGACTTATAAGTGCTGCCTTTCTGCTCTAAATCAATTACAGGCTTCTTTGCAGGACTATTCCCTGAATCCTAAAACTTCCAATTACAGTTCTCCTTCCTCCTCTTCTTAGACACAAATTGGTTCTGTCACACCTGAAACCCAAACATTCTCACATTTTTCTACTGAGCCTAAACCAGCTAACCTTTATATGGACCTTATCTATACTGTCTTCCTATTCCATACACCACCCTGCCACCACAATCTTTAATCCATGGAAATCCTTTCCTTAGCCAAGACCCCCCTGTTTCATCCATGCAGCCTCTTGAGCCTCCACCTCCACCCCCTCTTCCAGTGTGCTCACCACCCTCCCTTCCACACACACTTCAACAGGCTACCTCTGTGACACCACACCATTTAACCCATCATTACAACTACCACCTCTTCCTGCTGTGCCATGTGACTCACTCAACCCCTTCCTAATTCCTCCTCATTATTCCTTCTCTTCACATGTTATAGACTTGGATTTGCCTGCTACCAGTTATGAAAACAGAAAATTCCCTTTCAAAACTGCATTAGGGAGATGTTTAGAAGAAGGACTTAAGAAAAAAGGTTTGTCTGAACTTAATGCTTTTCCTGTCCTCACTACAGGGGAAGGGGATGAGATGAAATATGAAGCCTTGCTCTGTCAGGTTTATAAAGATCTTAAACAGTCAGTTAAGCAGAATGGCTTACAGGCTCCTTTTACTAGGGGCTGTGTCACATACATTGCAGACACTGTCTTCTCCCATATGATTGGAAACAACTGGTGGAAACTGTAATGCCAAATTCTGTGAGTGCTCTGTGGTTTCATGAATATAATAAGGAGCTCACAACAGCTTTAGCTATAGAGAACAAACCCCCCCCCCCAATCAATTAGTGGGTGAGGGTAACTTTGCCTCTTCTAGTGAACAGATGAACCTTGGATGAAACGGGATGTGGCTTGCTGCCCAGGCAGCAGTTAAAGCTTGGAATAAAATTCTTGATCCAAGCTCTCCAGCTGGTTCCTTCAGTGCTATCTTCCAGTATGCTACAAAATCCTACATGGATTTTATTGATAGATTACAGGAGACGATTGATAGACAAATTGATAACAAAGAAGCCACAGAAATCCTTATCAAGCAATTGGCTTATTATAATGCAAATCAAGACTATAAGGGCATCCTTGGAGCACTTAAGGGTCAAAATTTAAATATCGCTCAAATGATAAAGGCGTGTAGTGCAATTGGGACGCAAACCCATAAGGCACAGGTCATGGCGGCAGTAAATCATGCCACATTTGTTGCCTGCTCAGCTCAGGCTAGGCTGATTTGCTTTAAGTGCAACAATGAGGGTCATATCCAAAGAGAATGCAAAGCTAATTTCCTGCAGTGTAACTATAGATTAAATAAAAATGATAGATATTCAAAACCCCCATCTACTAAATGTCCATGCTGTGAAAAAGGCTTTCACTGGGCAATCCACTGTCCATCCAAAATTTATGCAGGAGATAATTCTCTGCCAGATTACAAAAAGCAGGGTCCTGGCCCTCCAGCCCGCAAAGCTATGAGAACTATTGGGTAAGTGATAGTCACTTACTACAGGCATGAATCTTAATAGCTTGCTTAACTGTGTAACTTGTCTTTAACCTTCTAGTCTCTAAGAAAGTTTTGAGTATGAGGTATTTAAGTATGTATGTATTGACACAAATTTATCCTAAAGCCATTGTTGTTCATGGTATGCTGTTATACACACCTGAGTCGTTTAACCAAAGTGAAAGAATAGAAATTGTATCCACCAGTGTTTGGTGTCCTCTCCCCATAGCTTTTAGAGATGTTTTGCTACCGTGCTCTAGTTAACCTCTCTAGTTCAAGCATATTCTAAAACCTAAGTGCTAAGCTCTAGTTAAATGATTGGATATTTCTCTGGTATAGCATGAGACATTGTTTCTTTATGCATAGACTGGTGTGACTCCTCCCTTTATGGGTGTTTAACTCATTATACCTTTTTAATGTTGATTCTGAAAAATGGATGTTTCACACATCCTCAGTATGCTAAGCTATTCCTATCTCTGTGGACACTGTTACAGGCTTTATATGCGACCTGTCACACAGAAAGCAACCCATGTTTGTGAATACTTTCTCTGCCTTTGCTGCTGAGGTATTCCTTATTAGACTCATGATTTGTTCATCAAACTATTTATTTTTATAATTTTTATTACCTTTATTTATTAATTGTGTAGAAACAACCAGAAATCAAGAGAATAGGGGAAGACAGAGAGGGAAAAAGACAGAGAGACACCTGTGACACTGTTTCTCCACTCCTGAAGAGTTCCCTCTGCAGGTAGGGATCGGGGCTTGAACCTAGGACTTTGTATATTGTAATGTATGTGCTCAAGCAGGTATGCTACTGCCTGGCCCCTTCTCATACTATTTGTTTCTGATCCACAATTCTAACATCTATCATCAGTGTTCACATGTGCTCACTTTCATATGAGATTTAGAGTGAATGTAAGGTGAAGTTTTTAAAAGTTTTATAAATGTCATATATTTTCCTTGTTAACTGTGTCTAACTTGTATTCTCAGTGAAATTCAATAAATGGACAAAGTTAGTTATCTGTTTAAGAATACAATTCCTTTCCTTGCTTCTCAACACACACACACACACACACACACACACACACACACACACACACACACACACACCTGCCTTATAAAGGTGTGTTCAGTTGTAAGTACAACAACACAATCACAAGAAGGGTGACAGCAAGAGTTCTTAACTCATATATCTCAAATCGCAAAGTAAGGGTTGAGGGAGTTGGGAGTGAGGAGGTGGTGTTTATCACTGAATGACTCAGAAGTCAAGTGTTCCTATTTCACTAACTTTGTGACTTTTTTTTTCTGGAGGGAGGTGGTAAGGGAATAATGTTTTCCTATTGGATGCATAGTAGTACTACAACTCTAACAAACACTTGCACTGGCAAGAAAACATGTGTATTAAGGAACTATTCTAGGAAAATATGAACATTGTTTTGAGAAAGTTCTCAAAAACACCTATATATCAGATAACATCGGATGATGAATAACCTGCTATTGATATATGAATGACCCTGAAGACTAATTCTCTTACACAAACCCAGAGGAAGATTCACTCCCACCTGTTGGGTGAACTTTATGGTTTAAATACTTCCGCACCACTCTTAGAAGCAAGTCTACTTACACATAAATAAAAAAGAGAAAGGCAAAAAAAAAAAAAAAAAAGAGAAAACTTAATGTTAATAGCTAAGTGAAGTGGCACTTTCTTGCATAATTAAAAAAGTTAAATGCAGAAATAAAATAAATATATATACTATGAAGAAAAGGAAATTTTTTAATTGAACATCTAGGCCTACAGCCAAAGCTATCATAGTCTTTCTGCCCAGAGTATATAGAAATATGAAATACTCTTACAGAGAATGAAACCTAATCATTTCTGTCCTTGAAGGGACTACGCACCAAGGAGGTGGTACAGGGTGTCCTTGAAACCAACTCCTTCAGAAACCTATCAGCACACAAGGCAGCAACCTTAGGAAAAACTCCCCAAGCCTGCCCACCCACCCCCAGGATTATCTGTTATGGAAAAGAGCTGACTTTATCAATTTGGTGAATTTCAATGCCTTCAAAACTAGGTTGAAGACCTAGAGGGGATCCTTCTTCCATCCTCTCTCTTCCCCTTCTCTCCCCTCCCCTTCCCTTCCCTCTCCTCTCTTCTCCCTTTCTCTAATCTCCTCTCCCACCACTCTGTTCCCCTTTTCTCTTCTTCTTCTCCTTCTTTCTTCTTCTTTCTTCTTCTTCTTCTTCTTCTCCTCCTCCTCCTCTTCCTCCTCCTTCTTCTTCTTCTCCCTCTCTCTCTTCCTATCATCATATCTGTCAATCATCTATATATCTCATCTTTACCTGGGTATTGCTTCAGATCAACTTTTATTTTCAGATAGGAAGAGAAATAAAACTGGACTGGAATAATAGCTCACTATTTTTGCAGTATACAGCTCACTATTTTTGCCTTTGCATGTATACAATCATGGCTCAGGTCTAGTCCCCACTTCATTGGAAAGATGCTTTGATACTGTGCCCTCTGTCTGTAATAGAAAAAGAGGCAGAGATAAAGAGAGTGTGAAAGAAGCCATAGCATCAAAGGTTTTTTGTCTTGTTTGTTTTCATTTTTATTTATAAAATGAAAACACTGGTAGTTGGGTGATAGCGCATCAGGTTAAGCATGCGTGGCATTAAACACAAGGATTGGTTAAGGATCCCAGTTCAAGCCCCTGGCTCCCCACCTGTAGGTGAGTCACTTCACTGATGGTGAAGCAGATCAGCAGGTGTCTATCTTTCTCTCTTCCTCTCTGTATTCCCCTCAATCCATCAATAACAACAATAACAACAATAATAATAACTACAACAGTAAACAAAAAAAACAAGGACAACAAACGGGAAAATTAAAATAAAATAAAATAAAATAAAATAAAATAAAATAAAAACACTGACAAGACTATAGAGAATGGGGTAAATATTTGTCTGTATTCATCTGTGGCTGAGGTGGTATTCTCTTTCTTTCTTTCTTTCTTTCTTTCTGCCTCTCTCTCTTTCCTTATTCCTTCTTTCTTTCATTTATTTTAAACAGTTGTTTCATTAAGTTGGACCCAGAAGTGGTGAACCTCAGCTTCTAAAATCCTAATCTGGCACTGCTCTTCCTGAATATGGCCTATTAGTCTTGGGAATCTTTCCCTCACCTTATTTTAGTACATAAACTTCACCTGTCTGTACTCACCTGCAGCTTGGTGGGTTTTTGTAGAGACTGGTCATATTTTGTTGAGTTTTCAGGTGATTTTTATTGTTTTTCCTAGTTTATAGGGAGAACAATAAAATGCTGCTGCTACTCCCTACTCCATAGCCATGCTTTCAAAGTCCTCTGAAAAATCCTTATTTTATCACATAAAACTAGGGCTTGGGAATAAACTGAACAATATAGTGAATGTGTTCCCTCAGTGAGGTCCTGAGCACCACATTAGAGCAACAAAGAAAAAGACAGGAGACAGGACACTGTTGTGCCTTCTCAAAATATATTTCTCCAAAGAAAAAAGTAATACCAATTATTTTTAATGATATAGTTTTATAAATGCTACAGTTAAAAATAAGAGCACAAGGACAAATAAGGTAGAAATAAGGCAATCCTGTCTACTTCTTAAATGATGAAAAAGAAAAAAAATACTTCAACTAAATGAAGTTATGACCTATTACCCATGGAATTACAGCTCAGTTTGTATGCTCATTGTTTAAATTAAAATGGAATTTTTTTCAGGTATGAAAATCAGTTCTATCTGATGTTTTATTGTTGATTTACCAGTTTTTAAACATGATCCATTTGCTGCACCTTTTGGAACTTTGATTATCTTTAATAAAATTAGTGAAGGAACATGAGGCTCAGAAAGATATGGTATATGTTTGGGAGGGACATGATATGTAATAAGAAGTTATAAGACTTAACTGTAGTTCAAGCCCCCGGCTACCCACCTACAGGGGAGTCACTTCAAAGACGGTGAAGAAGGTCTGCAGGTGTCTTTCTCTCTCTCTTCCTCTCTATCTCCCCCTTCTCTCTCAATTTATCTCTGTCTCTATCTAATAACAAATAAAATATTTTTTTTAAATACATGTGTCATTTAAAAAAATAAAAAAGACTTACTGTAAAACCTACCATTTACATTTGACTTTTGGAAAAACAAAATTTCATTTTATGAAAAGTCACTTCACAGCTCAAATAGGTCTTTGGTGGTGACTATTCTATACCACCAAACTATACTACCATTATAATACTGTAAGTTACTACTAAATCAACAATATGTTTTTAAAATAAATAGTAAAGATAACAAATAAGCAATAATTTAAAAGGTTCAAATAGTGACTATCAAAACTTTTGAAACTATATCTGCTGTTACTGCTTAGAGTCAATTTCATTTCTTATTTATAGTGAGTTCCTTTTTTATAACTGTTACTATCACTTTTTCAAGTTATTCCTTGATTTAATTATTTATTTGTTCATATTCACTGTAAACAATTTTGCAATAAACTTAATAGATGCTAAACAACATTTCATTAATAAGTGAAGCATGATAACAATAATGCCATAAATATGCTAACAAAAGAATATATTATCTGTTAAAGTTTATTGACATAATTAGTTATGTTTATTGATAGTTTACTTAGACAGTTTAACTTAAAGGATGAGTCAGTATGGATTCAGGGTTTTAACAAAAGTTTGCTCAATTCTGAAACATGCTATGCTCAGACTAAAGAAAAGAGAACTTTAATCACGATTTATGTAAAAAGTACAAGGTAAAAGAAAAAATTGTGCTTAATAATAAGGGGTTGGGCAGCAGTTAAGAGGGTAAAGTGCAAAGCCCAAGGACCTACTAGAGTCTCCAGCTCCCCACCTGCAGTGGTGTTGCTTCACTGGCAGTGAAGCAGGTCTATAGGTGCCTTTTTATCCCCCTTTCTGTCTCCCCTCCTCTCTCTCTCTCTTTGTCCTATCCAACAACAACAACAGCAATGACAACAAGAATAATAACAACAACAAGTGTAGCAACAAGGGCAACAAAAATGGGAAAAATAGCCTTCAAGAGCAATGGATTTGTAGTGCTGGCACCGAGCCCTAGCAATAACCCTGCAGGTAAAAAAAATAAGCTTAATAATGTGAGAAGTGCCTTTATTGTAGTCTTGTCATATAAAAATATCTATAAAGAGAATTTTAAAAAATAATAAAAAGAAATAACAAATTCCAAATGAAAAAATAGTAATATAAGTCATAAAGTTCTGGGAAAAATAAACTTATTTGAATATCTGTAAACAATTTAGTTTGATGAAAAATGCCATTATTACAGGGACATGGGATAGACAGGGACAGGGACAAAGGAAATTAATGTATTCTTTTTTAGATATTTATTTATTTATTCCCTTTTATTGTCCTTGTTTTATTGTTGTATTTATTATTATTACTGTTACTGATGTCATCATTGTTGGATAGGACGGAGGGAAATGGAGATAGGAGGAGAAGACAGCGAAGGGAAGAGAAAGATAGACACCTGCAGACCTGCTTCATTGCTTGTGAATTGACTCCCCTGCAGGTAGGGAGCTGGGAGTTCTAACCCGGATCCTTGCGCAGGTCCTTGCACTTCACGCCATGTGCGCTTAACCCGCTGTGCTACCGCCCGACTCCTGAAATTAATGTACTGTAAAATCTACATTAATCGAGTTAGAATTTCATGACAGGATAGACAGATTAGACAGCCTAAATAAGAGAAATATGTGTTCTCATTGTTTTGGACACTTAGAATACCAATGCTCTAGGACCTATACTACAGATGTTCAAATGAGAACTTTTTTACCATGTTCTTGCATAACTTTTTTTTTCCAGAACACTTCTTATCTCTAACTTATGGTGGTGCCAGGGAATGAACCTGAGACGTATGCATGATGTTATCTTCCCCACCTTGCCCAAGCATTTTTTTGCCAATACAATAGTTTAATGACCTTTCTTACAAGAACACTAATCATATTAAGCCAACATTCCACTCATATATACTCATTTTACTTAATTCACTATAGGCCCAATAATGAAGTATAGTTACTTTGAGGATTAAGTA
This sequence comes from Erinaceus europaeus, assembly GCF_950295315.1. Classification (NCBI taxonomy): domain Eukaryota; kingdom Metazoa; phylum Chordata; class Mammalia; order Eulipotyphla; family Erinaceidae; genus Erinaceus; species Erinaceus europaeus. The sequence continues at coordinate 34,905,388 of NC_080175.1, forward strand.
TTCAACATTTGAATTTTGGGAAGACACAATGCATAACATTTTATCTCTGGCTCTCAAAAGGCATGCTGCTCTCAAATGAAAAAAAAAAAATCTACCCCAGCATTTTCCAATGATCTTAAGTCATTCTAGTGTCAACCCTAATGTTCAATATCTTAGTGAGATATCATTTAAGTCATACATGAATGAAACAACATACCACTGAGAGTACCAGTAACCTTCTAATGACAACACAGGTTGTGTTTTTTTGACAAGTAAGATAGAGGGGATAGAGTAGTAAAACGTTACAGGTCTCAAGCTAATATAGTTAACAAGATTTAAGGACTAAATAGAACTGATGAATCAGAAGAAACAGAAGTTCATTAGAGCACCTAGATTTGCAAATCTGATGAGTTAGTGTATGATGTCACCATTAGTCATGCACAATGGAAGGAGAATAATTGTGGTAAAATAATGGATTTGATGAGAAAGCATATGCAATGGTTGCTTTCACTTTTCCCTATAAATCTCCAAATCTAATGCCTAGCTAATAGGGTACATCAATTTACATCTTGCTTTTATCTGTTCTTTCTGACCCTAGCCTTTCTAACTGCGGTAACCTCCATTTACCATATAGTTTCATAAGAACTATAATCATAGTCATTGAGAAAGTAAATGGCACTGTACTGCAAAACCTTGTCTAGAAGGTGAAATTTTGGAATTACTCTATTACCCAAGGCCAGGAATATGCAAAGTCAATTCCTGAAATTTCTTTCATAAACAAGCTCTAGTCTCCCTGTTTATGGAGCAGATTTCACTTCTGACTACTGAAGGCTTTTTCATCTCAGCTTGAACTGGAAGATGATTTGATGTGGCTGGACAGCAGCATTGATGGGATGACCCAGCCTTTATCTTTTCAGGATCTTACTTTGCCCCTCTCACTTTGGCTATATTTAGGAGTCTGTTTCAATGAATGTGCTAATTTCTATTAATCCTCTTGAACATCTTGAACACAGTTAAAAGCAGACACACACACACTAAACATGCAGACACAAGTTCTTCAACAAAAATGTTTCCAAATTCAGAATAATTGGCAACCCCTAGAAATAACACATTTTCAGAACACACTGAAATATATATACATTTTTCTTTTTCAATATTGCCTTTTTATTTAAATTGGTTAGGAGGAATTCTGCAGAACATCATGTATTAACTCATTAGTGCTAACTTTTTGAAGCTCCTCTAATTTCATTTCTAATTCAAATTAGTCAAAACCAAAATTGTACTGACAAAGTATACAGTAATTGATCCTAAACTGTTGTAAAAATTTAAGGGCTTAAAATTTAAAAGTTACCAATATATTGCATTTTTTTTGTTTTCGTAGTCAGTCATAATTTAATTCTATTTAGTGAAAATATTTCTATTTAATTCATATTTGTATATTGAGCTCTCCATAAATTTCACTTACTGTATAAATAGTAATAGTCACATATTTGCTTTTTCTTGTGTTTTCTTAAAATATAAACGAAGACTATTCCTTAACTTAATCGTATTAGAGCTTAAATTTCAGTGAATATGAAACCACTAGTTGATAATGCAAATAATAAATGTGTGCATTCATTTAAATATTGAAAAATAAACACAAGTAAATATTTTGGTTGATATGCATTGTAACACTTGCATTTGCATTCTGAGTTCACTGATTCTGTGACCAAGTTGATGATGGCACTAGAAGGCAAAGTATTACTATGAGTGTTATGATCTCATTTGGAATTATGGCTTCAAAGCAATTAGAATTCTAATAGTTGTTTCTATTCTTTTGGACTCAGGGTTATATAAAATAGGAATATTAATGAATTATGATATACCCTCTAGAAAATATGCCTTTAGGGTACAAGAATAATAACTACATTAACAGCAGGGGTACTGGTAAGATAGGTTGTAGAATAAGGTTATAATGGAGATGATTTTAATACACAATTTTTTGTCATTTGGTTAATATTTTGCCTGCTAAATGTTATGTGTATGATTATCTTTCCTGATACAATTGAATGTGCTTGATTGTTGCCAAAAAGTGTTCATTCAAAATAATACTAATTCTGCCTTCTAGTAACAAAAAAAAGGCAAAATATTAGGATAAAAGCAAAGAATAGGGACCGGGTCATAGCACACCCAGTTGAGTATACATGTTACAGTGCATAAGGATGTAAGTTCAAGTTCTCAGTTCTCCTCTGCAGGTGGAAACTTCACAAGCAGTTAAACAGAACTCTCTGTCTCTATTTTCCACTCCCATCTCAATTTCTCTGTTTCTGCCTCCAAAAATACATAAATCAGCATGACATTTTATAAAAAATAAAAAGCAAGGAATAAACTATAGTATGAACTATAAAAGCAGAATATTATGGAGTTTATTTCTTTATCTGAAGAGACTTAAGGCTGTAATAAGTAGCCTTAATGACATGTTAATTTTTTAGTACAGTCTTTTATTATTCTGAAAAAAAATTTCCAATCACACACAGGAGGGGTATGGGTAGGGGTAGGTATCTGTCCATCCAGCCTCCAGACCATGTGGTTTTGGCAGCAATAAGGGGTGTGTGAAAATGGCTCAAAAAATAAAAACAGTGTGTGTGTATGGGAGGGAATGGTGCGAAAGCAGTGAGAGGAAGGAAAGGATGAGGTCAGTACTGAGCATGACGCAGGTGGGAGGCCATTTCATAATATTTCTTGTTGATCATGCCACCGTGGACACCTTCTTTGTCCATCAGCAGGACTAGCGCCTTGGCAGTCATGGTGACAGTGATGTTGAAGACAGGGTCTCCACAGGTGCTCTTGGCAAGAAAGCCCATGGTAAATTCTCCATCCTGCAGCAGTGAGTCCCAGATCACAGAACATTTCTGGCCCTTAAGCATCAGCCCATTCACAAAAAGAAAAACAAAAATTGACCCGTCTTTACCAACCAGAACACCAGCCTCAGCTAGTGTAATGTTGACGAATGTTTTCCCTGTAACAGAGGCCCAGACAGAGGACGAGTCATTATAGCCCATGATGGCCATGTCCTGAAAGGTCCAGTCCCCCATTAGGTTGTTGATGTAGGAGTTCCACCATGTTGCTGCTGCTGGGGTTGTTTTCTGTGCTGCTGCTGCTGCTGCTGCTGCTGCTGCTGCTGCTGCTGCTGCTGCTGCTGGGGCCATAGGCTGGGATTGGCTGCCTCGGCCTGGTGGAAGGGGAGAGTCAGAGAGCTTGGGGCACTTGCTGCTGTGTGGACCCCCGCTACGCTAGCTGTGCAGCAGCCTTCACCGCCACTTCCTCGACATATTAATATTTTAAATATCTTAGTCAGAAGAAACCTACCAAGGACATTCTTGACTAAATGTATCTTTTTAGAAACGGTAAATTTAAGAACAAAAATGCCAAGAGGATAGCTACTATAAGGAATTTATGCTTAATGTTGAGCTTTTTGTTTGTTCAGCTTCATTTATTATCCCCAGTAATACCAATCTGAGAAGCTGTGAACACTAAGGTTTTATATAACACACACGCACACACGCGCACACACACACACACCCTTTTGGTAGCTTCAGCCAGACCTTGGTCTTTTTGCACTGAGAAATCAGTGTGTTTACCAGTGTTTACCTGTCTATACAGCTAGTGTTGGGTTACTACTACTCCAAGGTTGACTACTTCTCTAAGGGGACAAGTCACGATGGCTGGAGTTCCTTCCTTGTGCATTTAGTCTTGAGCAATAGAAAATATTTTACCAGAAGTTATTTGATGTTCTTTAAAGCCTGTAGTTAAAGCTCCCCAAGCCTATTCACTTTCTGACAATGTCACCTATTACTCATTGTCTATATTTATTTATTTTTTTAAATTTATTGATGTTTATATCACAGAATTACTTATTGACAGGAGGGTGAATCTACACAATTACCACCACCAAAATTCTAAATCTTTACTCTCCCTACTGCAATCTACCACAGTTCCCCTAAGGTTGTAGATATGGGCCAACCATCATCTCTACAACTATCTGTCCACATTCATAGATAGTTGATCCTTTCTTTCCTGACTCAATTCTGTCTTCCCCTCCAAACCACTCATGACAACATGATTACCTCCTTATGTCCCTCTCCTTTTCCTTCTGTCTCTCAGTATTGATGGAGATTGAGAGCAGAACCCTCTTATCTTCATCCTATCACTTTTCTTCTGCTAGGAGTATTGATCAAGGTTTGTTTTTTTTTTTTTTTTTTGGGGGGGTACAAAGGTAGGCATTCTGATTTCTGTTATTGCTTCTCCGCTGATCTTGGGGGATGTCGACAGGTCGATCCATTCCCCCAGCCTGTTTCTATCTCTCCCTAGTGGACCATAGCTCTCGAGATGTGAGGGTGCAAGACACATTGGTGAGGTCCTCTCTCTGCATAGAGAAGTTGGGATGGAGTCATGATAGCATCTGTAGCTTGATGTCTGGAAGGTGGCATGACCTAAATTGAGACAAAATGGCTAGTGAACAGGGACCAAAAAGTAGGATTAGAGCATATGAGATTAGGGATTTTAGGATAGAATAAAGCTAGGGAAACCATTTTAGGCATGTACCTGGGGGCACACAACTATAGTAGTTTTGCCTGAGTTTGGTAGCCTCATAGAATGTATTTGGGAGTGTTCCCTCTTCTTTTATTTTATGGAAGAGTTTGAGGAGGGTGACTACTAGCTCTTCTTTGAATTTTTTGTAAAATTTATTGGTATAGTCATCAGGGCCTGGGATTTTGTTCCTGGTTAGGCTTTTAATTATTGTCTCAATTTCTTTACTAGTGATGTGTCCATTTAGTTTCTCTACTTCCTCTTGTGTTAAGGTTGGCAGTTGGCATGACTTTAAGAATGTGCCCATTTCTTCTAAGTTGTCAAATTCAGTTCCATATAGATACCTGTAATATTCCTGCATAATATTTTGAATTTCTGCCTCATCTGTTGTAGTATTGCCTCTTTAATTTTTGAGTGATTTTATCATAGCATTCTCTCTTTTTTGCTTGGTGAGTGTAGGTAGTGGCTTATCTACTTTATTTATTCTTTCAAAGAACCAACTCTTGGATTCATTAATCTTCCTAATGGTCATCTTGTTTTCTATTTCATTGATTTCTGCTCTGATTTTACCTATTTCCAGTCTCCTGCTAACTGCTGGTTCTTTTTGTTACTCCACTTCTAGTTGATTGAGGTGTGTTGTTAGGTGGTTTACTAGTAATTTCTCCTGTTTATTAATGTGGACCTGTATTACTATGAACTTCCCTCTCTGTACTGCTTTTACTCCAACCCATAGGGTCTGATAACTGGTTTCTTCATTTGCAATGGTATTGAAGTAATTATTAATTTATTTTTTCATCTCTTTGGTGACACATTTATTGTATAGCAATATACTGCTTTGTCTCCAGGCTTTGGGGAAATGTATTTTCCTTTCTTGGTTGATTTATAGTTTCATGCCTTCATGGTCTGAGAAGATGTATTTTTTTATTTTAATATTTACATATTTATTTAGAGTGCCTTTGTGGCCCAGCATATGGTCAATTCTTGTAAATGTTCCATGTGTCCTTGACAGTGAGAGGGATGTGCTACTTCTAGGATGGAAAGTTCTGTATATATCTATTAGGTCAATTTCTGTTATGGTTTTATTTAAGTTCACTATTTCTCTATTGATTTTTTTTGTCCAAATGTTCTGTCTTTTGCTGTGAGTGGTGTGTTTAAATCTCCTACTATTATTGTGTTGCTCTCAATATCTCAGTTCAGTAAGAGTTTGTTTTATATATTTTGGTTTTATAACTTTGGGCCATATATATTTATGATGGTTATAACTTGTCGGATTGATCCTTTAACTATTATGTAATATCCTTCTCTATCTTTGATTACTTTCTTTGCCTGAAAGTCTATTTTATCAGAGAACAGGATAGCTGTCCCTGATTTTTTTTTTTTTTTGAGTTATTATCTCAGGACATCTTGCTCCAACCTCTTATATTCAGTTTCCACTTGTCTTTTCTTTGGATGTGTGTTTCTTGAAGACATGTAATGGATGGATCCTGTCCTTTAATCCATTTAGCTACTCTGATTATTTTGATAGGTGAATTTTGGCCATTTAGACTTAGGGTGATTATTGATATATGTTGTTTACTTATGCTCATTTTGATTTTTGTTTGAGTTTATCTTAAATTGTTGACTTTTCCCCCATTTTTTCTATATGACCTTTTGTGTGGATGAGTTTCTGTGGTGAATTTCTCACTGATTTTTTCTTGTGCTTTCTATAAGTCTCTGTTCCATGTTTTGTTTTGTGTTTACCATGTGAGTAATAACTAGCAATGTGTATCTAGAGAAGTTTTTTTTTTTTTAATTTCTTTATTGAGGAATTAGTGTTTTACATTCGGCAGTAGAAGAGCTTTTTTTAAGTTGATCTTGAAAGACAAAAATTTGATAGGGCTTCTTTGTCTTTTAATTCCTTCTCCTATTTGCTTGTTGTTCTTTCCTATTTTATTGTGTTCTTGTTTCTAGTCTACTGCTGTGCACCTCGCTGAGAATGTATGTTCCTTTGCTTCCTCCTTTTCTGTTAGACTCTATTCAGTATTTCTTTCTCCCCTCACCCAGGGTTATCTTAAGTCTCCCTGCCTGCACCATGAATCTACTTCTCCTGGAGGCCATTTTTTTTCCAGTTTGTTGCCCTTGCTGTTGTCATTATTGTTATTACCATTGATATTGCTTTTGTTGGATAGGACAAAGAGAAATTGAGAGAGGAAGGGAGACAGAGAGGGGGAGAGAAAGATAAACATCTGCAGACCTGTTTTCCTGCAGGTGGGAAACTTGAACCAGGATCCTTACGCTGGTCCTTAAGCTTTATGCCATGTGCACTTAACCCATTGGGCTACTGCCCAACCCCTCAGTATTTCTTGTAGGTGAGGTTGATTGTGGTAAACCCCTTTAGTTTTTGAATATTGGCGATACCTTTATTTCTGCCTCATACTTGAAAGATATGGAGTTGTACCCCTCCTACCCTATGGTTTTGTTAATTTATCCTTTCTTAAATAAAAAATAAATTTAAAAAAAGAAAAATAATTTTGCAGGATACAAAACTAATGAATGAAATTTCCTCTCTTTTAGTGCCTTGAATATGTCATTCCTTTCTCTCCTTGTCTCTAGTGGTGTTTAAAAATCTGATGAGATTCTGATAGTTATTCCTTTCTATGTAACTTCTTTCCTTTTCCCTAGCAGTCTGCTTTTTTTTTTCCTTGTCGTAGAGTTTAGTTAATTTTACAATAATGTGCCTTGGTGTTGATTATTTTGGACTTATGAACTGAAGTGATCAGTCTGCCTCCAAAATAAGTATGTTTTTGAGGATTGACTAGGTGAAGGAAATTTTCAGCTAAAATTTCTCTGAAAAATTGCCTTTGGACCTTTGACCCTATCTGCCTCCTCAGGTATCCCTATAACTCATATATTCCACCTTTTTATGGAGTCTACAATTTCACGGACAGGTCCATTCTTTCTAAACCTTTCCTCTCCCTCATCTTTGAATTGAAAGAGTGGGGGCTAATGGTGTCTTTTAGACTGGAAATTCTTTTTTCTGCATGTATGAGTCTATTTCCTAAACCTTCTACTTGAGTTTGAACTGCACTAAAGGTGTCTTTCAGTCCTTGCAGTTCTGTTTAAAATTTTTCTTTCAAGCATCCTAACTGCTTAGTGAACCCTGCTTGAAGTTCTTTTTTCAAACTTTGTAGCTTCTTATCAAATTCTGTTCTGAGTTCCTCTTTTGCCTGTCTTAATTCCAAAGTAAAACACTTAGTTCTTGCTTAAGTTCTTGTAGAGTTCTCATAAGCTTTCTATAGCTTGTCTCTGATAGACTTTCTGCATTTGAAATTTCTTGAATTTCCCGATGTACTTCTCTCTATTTGTTGCAGCTTATTTAGCTGTTTGCCTGTTTCTGCATGTATGCTGTTGGTGTTTGTTTGCCAACAGGTGATGCTGTTGTGATCTTTGGGATTGTCTTGTTTTGAATTATCCATGGTGGTGCATGAGGGAGGGGTGTTTTGGGCTATCTTGTGGGTTATTTCATTTTTGTGTCTGTCTCAAATTCAGATTGAGAGAAAAAAAAAACTGAGTCAAAGATTGAGAGATTTTAAGCTCTGATTTCTTTTCTTCTGAGCGGGGTCTGATAACTATATTACTGTCCAAGATGGTGCGGGTCAGCATGGAGCTTCAGCTTCCCTGGAGCAATGGATTTGACCTTGTCTTCCTACCTACTCCCCTACTTTTCCCAACTGCACATGTGGGCACCCACTTGAGGCTGTAGATTTTTTCATCTGTAGATTATGTGTCCAACTCAATCTCTTGTTGCATTCAATAGTTGTTTCAGGGAGAGCAGAGGTCAGACCGAGCTACTCCATAAACCAAGCCTCCCCTTTACATTTCCTATGTTTTTACCATGAAGAATTCTTATAAGTTAACTGGCTGGTTTAGTTGGATTTAATTAAATCATCTTAAATAATACAGAATTATTACTTCTGAAATTCTTGAGAATAGGTTTAGGTTTCCAGATATCACTGAAGAAGAAGAATGTTATACATCTCCACTGTACAAGGTAGATTAACACAGTGACAAAAGCAATTTTAATGTAGTTCACCTTTGTAAAGATAAAATCTGAATTATTGCTTCTATTCAAATTCTTGAGACACACAACCTTGAATATGTCATATAACCACCTTCTTCATTTTCTCTTAAGGAAGAATACCAACAACATTTACTATAAAATAGTATATTTCCAGCATCTTAGGACAAACCTTTTTTTTTGCCAATGATAGAATCACAAAAAAAATGGTATTCCTGTGAACATTTAGTATATATTAAGATTTTAGTGAGCAACAATCATTTATTTATTTATTTATTTTACTTCTTGCCTTATTACCTTGTTGGGATAAATAACACATCACATATCCTTATCTAGGAGTATAAATTAATATTGTGGCCAGCTGAAAGGCAGAGAACAGGCAGTGTTGTTGTAGGAATTATAACATCACCGAAAACACTCAGAGTAATGTTAGTCGTGGTTCCAGTGTCGCATGGTAAAAAGGGAACTCTGGTTGATCTGCAGCTTTTACTTACACCAGTATTTGATACAGTGGTGAAAGCAGTGTATATAGCAAAGACCATGGTGAATTCTACCTGTGATGTGAGTGACTGAGGTAGCTCTGTAGAACCTGACTCTAGTTTTTTCCAGTCCTGGCACAATGGTCAAAAGCAGATTTATATTAAACACAAAAATACACACAAAACTCTATTTTCACAGTTCTGCCCACTCCTTTTGATGTGATTGATGATGATTCATACCTTCCCATACTATGTACTCATTAACATAGGTTGGTAGTTATTTTGTGCTCTTTTACTTAAAAACCATGAAGAAATAAAATTTGAAAATATATGGCACAATTAAAATAATGCATGTTTCCATACTAATGCATTTACCTCAAATGATATATATTCTTTTTTTAATGTATTTATAAAAAGGAAACATTGACAAAACCATAGATATAAGAGGTGTACAACTCCACACAATTCCCACCACCTGAACTCTGTATCTCATCCCCTCCCCTGATAGCTTTCCTGTTCTTTATCCCTCTGGGAGTGTGGACCCAAGATCATTGTGGGATGCAGAAGGTGGAAGGTCTGGCTTCTGTAATTGCTTTTCTGCTGAACATGGGCATTGACAGGCTGATCTATACTCCCAGCCTGTCTCTCTCTTTCTCTAGTGGGGTAGGGCTCTGGGGATTCGGAGCTCCAGGATACATTGGTGGGGTTGTCTGTCCAGGGAAGTCTGGTTAGCATTATGCTAACATTTGGAACCTGGTGGCTGAAAAGAGAGTTAACATTCAAAGCCAAACAAATTGTTGACCGATCATGAACCTAATATACTCAGTGTGTGTGTATGTGTGTGTCCACTCGGGATTTTATGAGGCTTTCAAATATGCACTACTCTATAGCTCCCAACATACGATGATGATAATGATACTGAATTATATAGTAAGATACAGAAAGAGAAGGAGAGAATCCATAGCGCTGTTCTGCTATTCGTTAAGATTCCCCTTTGCATGATGTCTTCATGTGGTGACTAGGGGCTCCAACTCAGGTCCTTGTGTATGGTAAAGTGTGTGCTTTACAAGGTGGGTTACATTTTGATTTCTTAATAGAATCATTATGATTTCTTGCCACATTTATTGTAAATCTCCTTTATTATATCTTATGTGTGTTTTTTCAATGTACCTCATTATATATAAATAAATTATAGAAATTTCATAGAATCCAGAAGTATAATATTTAAAGCAAATAACTGTCAATTACCTAAGACCTGTGGCTTTGCTATGCAAGAGAGAGATATTTAGATCTTGGGGTCTTAGTCTTGTTCTGTGTTCCACAAACACTCATTTTTTCTGATATTACTTTTCCTTTTTATCAATATTAATTTTATAATGTAAAAAAAGGGAATTAAGTCATTTAAATCATTTTGTCTAAATCCCAAAACACTAGAGTTGAACTCCATGAAGAAAAATAAACAAAATGAAAACTGGGCCTAGAGCAGAGCCAGAAAAAGTGACTTGTAAACAGATGAATGATATTATGTCAAAAGGGAAATTAAACAGTAATAATTGCAAGAACATACAAAGAAAATTAATGACAGGTGATAAAACTGTAATCTTGGGGACAAATAATGAGACAATTACAATGGAAATACTTGGTGAATTGAAATACCTGTAGGGGGAGTTGTGCTTTTAAATAAATACTAAATAATTGAAATATGTTTCCCTATTAAATGGGTCTTTATTTATTTTATCTGGTGCTAGGTATTTCTAATCTAAAAATATAAAGTAGAGATTTTCTACAGCAATCAGTGTAGATCACCTATGAAGAAAGTGAAACAGAAAGGTGACCTTTTTTCTCCAAGGTGAAACTGATTAGTAGGAGAATTACAGCCACAGAGCTGCATTGTATCAGACTCTACAGCATTTTAAGCATAGTTTGCTTTAAATGGGGAAGTAAGTAGTAGTCAAAAACTTTAGAATGATTTTAGAATAGCATACATTTCATTTAATGGCAAGTATATTTGAGATTACACATATTCAAGCAAGAATACCATTTATAGAGGTTGTATCTGCACTGAAACAGCTTATGTTTATTTTCCTAAGATACGTTAACTGTTTCTTCTAATCATTTTATAGAAATCAACTATAATTAGAAGTCTCCACATATCGTAAGGACCATTCAGTATTACATCACATCCGTATTCAAGTATATAATTCTACCCTACAGGATAAAATAATTACACCAAGAAAAAAATAGACATCTTCAGCTACAAACAAAAGGTCATTTCCCAAAAGTACATATTAAATCATACAAAAATAACGCACCACACCAGAAAAGAAAAACACACCTGAGAGAACAGGATATTAAGGAAAAATTTCTACATCTTTAAGTAAAACTAGCTAAAAATGGAATTATCATTGTATATATAGAAAGAAAGACCTGCTAAACAGTGGCAATATTTTTCAGTATTGTGCCTTTCCAGAAAGATCAAACTTCACCAGAAAAACTCTTATAAATGAATGGGTAGAATCACTAAAATAATTTACTTTAAAGGTCAATATTCAATTAATGTAATTGCTAAGATACTGACATAGGACTTGATTTATGGGTATCTGTAGGACGAAAATGCAGTTTTTAGAAGCCAAAGCAGTTTTCATAGTTTACATCATATACTACAACCTCATATCCAGAGATTCGGATAAAAAGCAAGTGTGTGATCTAGAAAGAAACAATCATCTATGTATAATGTATAATAGATTGTATCCAACATATATATATATATATATATATATATATATATATATATATATATATATCACTTTATTAACAAGTGTTAAGTTAATTATCATAGTTATATGGTAATAGCTTTCAGTGGAGGCAGAAAGTTCACTTTTATGCCTTGAACAAAGAAACAGATTGCATTTTTGTGCTTTAACTAATAAAGGTATAAGTCTTCTCAGAATGTATAAGTCAAGGCTCTACAATACAGCTTTGGAAAGATTGTGAAGTGATTCATTCATATCATTTAACAGCATATCATAAAAAGCTGAAATAGGGTAGCTTCAAGTTAAGGGGCCTGGTCTGATCCAGACCTATTTGTTTCTGTATCTTTGCTTCTTTGCACAATTTCCTGAAGCCCTAGATTATGAGAGGCAATAACAATAATAATAATAATAATAATAATAATAATAATAATACAAAAGGAAGAAGAAGAAGGAGGAGGAGGAGGAGAAGAAAGAAGAACTTTTTAGGGATTTATCCATTTTAATTCTCTGACAGTCGATTTTGCCTCATTAGGCAAGCAACAAATCCTCTGGTGTCTACTTTAAAGAAATGAATGGAATCAAGTACTGCTCACTGGATAATCTCTAAAGTTTATTTGTAAGTTCTATTCTGTTTTATTAAGTAAAGAATCTGGCAAATTTAGACAGATTTGGTTTCCAGTTGCTATCAAATTAGGGCATCGCTATAATTCTTACAAAAAGATGACTGCCTTGTGTATGCTGTTGCTAATGAATTCATTGCTCCCTGGTGACCATGTTTAACTTTCTTTCCTCCCTCCCTTACTTCCTTAGAAACATGAGTGTTATGCTTGGAAAATCATTGGTGCCAAAAATTAGATCTTATTTTGTCTTTACATCATAGGATTAATTTCTAGTCCTTAATATGTATATAACATTCAATAGTTATAATCCAAATTGAACTGATACTATTTTTATAATCAATATACTAAGAGAAGATGCCAACAAAAACAGGAAAAACTAGAGACTGGGGACAGAAAAAATGAAGTTGGCTGGAGAATAATATTAATTAAATATGCATGGGAAAGAAAGAATAAACAATCCACAGATCAAAAATTACCACAAAATAAGTGAGTGGAAAGAAATGAAATGACTATGTGTCTAGTTGTACCAGATTCTACTCACCATATTCCATCATGACATTCAGTATCTAATGTAGGAGGAAGAAAGAATGTGGCCATAGGAACATGAATAACAAAATATAGAGGATAGTACACTTTTTTAAAATGTATCTTAGGGGAGTCAGGCGGTAGCGCAGTGGGTTAAGTACATGTGGTGCAAAGTGCAAGGACTGGCTTAAGGAGCCCGGTTCGAGCCCCCGGCTCCCCACCTGCAGGGGAGTCGCCTCACAAGATGTGAAGCAGGTCTGCAGGTGTCTATCTTTCTCTCCCCCTCTCTCTCTTCCCCTCCTCTCTCCATTTCTCTCTGTCCTATCCAACAATGATGACATCAATAATAACTGCAACAATACAACAACAATGGCAACAAAAGGGAATAAATAAATAAATATTTAAAATGTATTTTAAATATGTATAAGCATATCTGCAATTGAATTTTCCTTTATACCTCACAATCAACAATGTAATTCCTAAGCTTTCTGTTTTGATTTGTTGAAATTAAAGTTTCTATCAATTGATACTTTTCCAAAGCTGCTGTGGGCTTAGCATACAGAAAGACAATTATTTTCATCTTCAGAATAGTCACATAGGTAGATCATCCATTTCACAGGTAAGTTTTGAATGGTTCCCAAACCAGTGATTTTCACTAGTAGATTATTTTTCATTTGTTATGGTCCTGAATAATCTCTCTGAACGAATGAATTTGTATTAACCGAGTGCATTGGTGTTTGTACTTCGAATGTTCATTTTGATAATTACATGTAGTTTCCTCATTTTTGTTATTACAAGCATGTGAGAGTAAATAAATGGGACAAAATATGTCCTAGCTATTTTTGGAAATCCTTAGCAACAGTAACAGTACCAGGAAGATCTGTATAAGACCATAATTATTGGTGAATACACAAGGCATTGCTTCTTCAAGTGGTAAAGATTAATGCTAATGCACTAAAGGGATTTAAGCCGAAGTATCACCTTAATTCCCACTTGAAAACTGAGAAACTGGTGTGTGGATGGTGGTGGACTCAGTTGAGTGCACATATTATAGGCAAGAACCAGGGACCCAGTTGAGTGTACATATTACAAGCAAGAACCAGGGTTTCAACACCCACTCCCCACCTGCAGGGGGAAATTTCATATGTGGTAAGGCAGGCCTGCAAGTGTCTATCTTTCTCTCTCCCTCCCTATCTCCCCCTCATCTCTCAATTTCTCTCTATCTTATCCAATATAAATAGAAGGAAAAAAGAAAAAATAGCTACTGGGAGCTGTGGATCTGTCATGATTGCACCAAGCCCCTGAGATAACCCTGGTAGTAATAAAAATACATACATATAAATAAATAAAATAAAGATGGAAGGAAAATTAAGAAACAGAGTTTATGAGCATTTATTCATATTTAATTACTAATGAAAAGTTATTATAGTATAATAAATAAATGCAGAAATCATGACTCATTAAGCTTTAGTTGACTGAATCTGTGGAATCTTAAGTGTATTGACATATCTTTCATGAATTACCCTTTAGGCCTGGGAAATGGTATGATGAACATAGAAACACCTCTCCTGCCTGAGGTTTCTTCATTCCAGATCTTCTTTGGAAGCACCATAAGATAGAACTCAACAGTATTCTAGTGAAAAAAAGAAAGAGTGAAAGAAAAGAAAGGAAAAGAAAATATGCTGAAACCCAATCCCTCTTTCACAGTTCAAATGAGTTTGTCCTTTTCTACAATTCCCTGTACTCTCTTCTGTGACACAGGATATTTTTCTGCTCTCTGTAATCCTATAAGACATTGCTCAATTTTTTATATCAAATGTAGAAAAATTATTGAGAGGGTAGACTTGTGAATCAGAAAGTATTTTCAGATCACAAATTCAGTGCTTCCTAGATCTGATATATCTGAGGGAATATAATATCCGTAACTCAGTACCTTTCACATCTTTAAAATGTAATAAATAAGAATTTATTTATTAACCAAACTGATAGGTATATCAGCATTTAGTCTATTAAATAGGATCTGTCTAATTGGTTCTGTCATTCCTGTTGGCTAAGATCACTTAATACTTGCTTCCCTGACAAATAAAGTGTGAGTAGCTGGCACCTGGTTTAGGGTACCTAGATTTTAATCTTTTGACTAAAGGGACCTTGCCTTATGCACTGTTAGATATTTCAAATACTGTGTTTACTTTCTATATATATAAAGAATAAGGGCTAAATATAGCTTATACGGCACCTTGTTTAGGGTACCTAGATTTTAACCTTTTGACTAAAGGGGCCTTGCCTTATAAGTTGTTAGATATTTCAAATACCATATTTACTTTCTACATATATTAAGAAAAGGGCCTAAATATAGCTCATCCAAGGGACTTCCAGGAGGCATGGCCATGGGATAACTGAAATTGAATTGCCTCTCCTCCCAAAACAACAAATAAATTCAAGAGACCCCACTGTAAATCATACAGCCAAAATATCAGCAGCCTCAGGTGGGTGCTTGTGTGTAGGTGGGGCAAAAAGGGGCATGGCTTTAAGAATAGCAAAGCCAAACTAGAGCTCCTGGCAGCACAGTGCTGATCTGTACCTTTCTGGCGATGTCACTTTAATCACAGCAAAGAGTGATGGTTGTTCTGAGTGCCTAAACAAGAGAGAAAAGTACTTAAAACCTCTCAATCTTTGTTTGACTCAAAGGGTTTTTTAGTCTTCTGAATTTAAGTCAAAGACACAACATAAGACAGAACATTTGTGATCACAAGACATTGCAAAGCAACCACCCCCCCACTCTATCCCACCCACCATGGATCATAAAACAAGAGAAGCCTAGAAATCACAACAGAATCACCTGCTGGTCATCAATAAACAGCACAGAGTAGAAGCAGCTGCATCTATCTACTCTCCCCAGTGAACTAAGAATAACAAAATCAACTGAGAACAGAGCAAGACAAGATTACATAACTGTAAACTCTTTGAGTACCTTACTTAGACAATCCAGGCAAATGTGATTAGTAGATTAAATAGTACTGAGAGAGGGACATCATAACACACTGTATACAATGGTTAAACCAAGAAGAAACATTGGACAGGATAAATGTCTAGATAAAACCCCTAAAGGATTTTGAGGACAAGATCCAAACATTAATTAGTCACAGGAGTGAGGAAAGAGTTTGAAATTAATAGCATCATAAATGAGGAAAAAGCAAATGGAACTCTGAAAGTAAACACTAACTCTCCGGAGGTAGAGATCTAATATCTGAGCTAAGAGCACAGCTAGCTGAATAGATAATAAAGTATTGGAACAGGGTAACAAAATATCTGAGCTATAGAAAACAACAGAGGGGAGGAAGAATAGAATAAATGAGGCAGGAAACAGAACTAGCAAGATTGAGGATGAATTAGAGAAAAGCAAGAAAGAAATAAGAGATCTCAAAAAGATAAAGAGATACTGAAAACAACAACAGAGACATATGGGATGACTTCAAAAGAAATAATATACACATTATAGGCCTACCAGAGGAAGAAAGAGAGGGAGGGAAGAAACATTCTATGAGACATAATAAGCTGAGTACTTCCCTTGTCTAGACAAGATAAAAGCCATAAACGTTTAAGAAGCTCAGAGGGTCCCAAACAGAATTAACCCAGACTTAAAGACACCAAGACACAGAATATTTAGAATGAAAACGAATAAGGATAAAGAAAAGATCTTGAAGGCTGCAAGAGAAAAAACAAAGAGTCACCTACAGAGAAAAAAAATGATAAGATAAGCAGCAGATTTTTCCACACAAACACTACAAGCTAGAAGACAATGGCAAGATATATATTGAGTACTCAGTGAGAAAGACTTTCAACCAAGATTACTGTATCCTGCTTGACTGTCATTCAAACTAGATGGAGGCATACAAACCTTCTCAGATAAGCAAAAGTTGAAGTGTAGGGAAGGAGGGTTCAGGTCCTGGAGTATGATGACAAAAGAGGACCTAGAGGGGCATTGCATTGTTATGTGTAAAACTGAGAAATGTGAACATGCATAATGGTTATGCAAAGAAACTCTTATTCCTGAAGCTCTGAAGTCTCAGGTTCATGGTGAATTTTTCTTCTTTACCCTATCTTGGAGGGAGCTCAAAGATATCATGTTAAGTGAGACAAATCAGCAACAAAAGGGTGGATATGGGATTATTTCACTCATAGACAGAAGTTGAAAAACAAGATCAGAAGGGAAAATTCTAAGCTGAACTTGGACTGGTCTGACATCTAGGTCTTTGATCCATTTGGAGTTGATTTTTGTTTCTGATGAGATAAAGTGGTTCAATTTCATTCTTCTGCATGTTACAACACAGTTTTCCCAGCACCATTTATTGAAGAGAGCCTCCTTTTTGCATTTAATCCTTTGTGCCCTCTTATCAAAGATTAGCTGTCCATAGGTGTGGGGATTTATTTCTGGGCTTTCAATTCTGTTCCACTGGTCTGTGTGCATATTTTTGTGAATCCCACTTGGTCATGATGAACAATCTTTTTGATATGTTGCTGTATCCGGTTGGCCAAGATCTTGTTTAATATTTTGGTATCTATGTTCATCAGAGATATAGGTCTGTAGTTTTCCTTTTTTGTTCTGTCCCTATCAGCTTTTGGTATCAGGGTGATGTTGGCTTCATAAAAGGTGGAAGGGAGTATTCCTGTTTCTTCAATCTTATGGAATAGCTTAAGAAGTATGGGTATTAACTGTTTCCTGAAAGTTTTGTAGAATTCGTTTGTGAAGCCATCTGGTCCAGGACTTTTGTTGTTGGGGAGATTCTTAATAACGGTTTCAATTTCTTTGTCTGTGATTGGTGCATTTAGATTTTGTAGTTCTTCTTGGTTCAGTTTTGGAAGGGCATATGTTTCTAGGTATTGTTCCATTTCTTCCAGATTCTCTAGCTTGGTGGCATATAGTTCTTTATAGAAGTTTCGCAGGATTCTCTGGATTTCTGTGGTGTCAGTTGTGATATCTGCTCCATCGTTTACAATTCTATTAATTGGAGTCTTCTCTCTTTTTTGTTTGGTGAGTCTGGCTAGGGGTTTTTCAATTTTGTTAAATCTTTCAAAGAACCAACATTTGGCTTCATTGATCTTTTGTATGGTTCTTTTATTTTCGATGTTGTTTATTTCTGCTCTAACTTTCGTGATTTCTGTCCTTCTGGTTGCTTTAGGGTTCCTTTGTTCCTCTTCCTCTAAGTCCTTGAGGTGTGCAGTAAGGTCATTAATTTGAGCTTCTTCTTGGTGTTTAATATGTGATTGTATGGCTATAAATTTCCCTCTCAGTACTGCTTTAACTGTGTCCCAAATATTTTGATAGGTTGTGTCTTCATTTTCATTAGTTTCCAGGAACATTTGAATTTCCTGCTTGAGTGAGTCTCTGACCCAGTGGTTCTTAAGGAGTATGTTGCTTAGTTTCCAAATTCTGTGACTTTTAATAATTTTCTATTTGTTGTTAAATGTTAGTTTTACTCCACTGTGGTCTAAGAAGATACTTGGGATGATTTTAATGCTCTTGAATTTATTGATGTTGTCTTTGTGGCCAAACATGTGGTCTATCATTGAGTATGTGTTATGTGGATTTGAAAAGAAGGTGTATTCCAGTTTTGGGGGGTGGAGGAGTCTGAAAATGTCCAAGAGATCTAGTCTGTCAATCTCTTCATTCAATTTTATTGTATCCTTTATTGGTTCTCTGCTTTGTTGATCTGTCTAAGTGTGAGAGTGGGATATTGAAGTCTCCCACTATTATTGTATTACTATTGATGTATTTTTGAAATTCTTTCAGTAGGTGCTTAATGTATTTAGATGGTCCCTCATTGGATGCATAGATGTTAATAATTGTTAAGTCTTCTAGGCTGATTGATCCTCTAATCATTATGTAATGTCCTTGCCTATCTTTTATTACTTTATTTAATTTAAAATCTATCGTGTCTGAGATGAGAATGGCTGTTCCTGCCCTTTTTTGTGGTCCGTTAGCCTGTATGATAGTTTTCCATCCTTTCACTTTAGGTCTGTGTTTATCTTGTGGTGACAGATGGGATTCTTGCAAGCAGCATATGGCTGGATTGTGTTTTATGATCCATCCCCCCACCCTGTGCCTTTTGATGGGTGACTTCCATTGACGTTTATTGATATTATGGATTTAATGTATTGTAGTGCCATTGTTCAAAAAAATTTTTTTTTGTTTCCTCTGATATATCGCCAGTATTATAGTGATGTTCTTGTTTATAAGAGGTCTTTTCGAACCTCTTTCAGGGACGGCTTGGTGATGGTTGCCTCCTTTAAATGTTGTTTATCTGAGAAGATTTTGATCCCTCCATCTAGTTTGAATTAAAGTCTAGCAGGATATATTATCCTTGGTTGAAACCTTTTTTCATTCAGGGCTTGATAGATATCTTGCCATTCCATTCTGGCTTTTAGAGTTTGAGTGGAGAAGTCTGCAGATAATCTTATGGGTTTTCCCTTGTATGTGACTTTTTGTTTCTCTCTTGCAGCCTTTAGGATCCTTTCTTTATCCTTACTTCTTCTCATTGTGACTATGATGTGCCTTGGTGTCTTCAGGTCTGGGTTGATTCTGTTTGGTACTCTCTGGACCTCTTGAATCTTGATGTCCTTTATGTATTTCGGTCTGGGAAGTTTTCTTGTATTATTTCCTCTAGAATGTTTGCTTCCTCTTCCTCTCTTTCTTCCTCTGGCAGGCCAATTATGCGAATGTTACTTCTTTTGAGATCATCCCATATGTCTCTGTTGTTGTTTTCAGTGTCTCTCAATCTCTTTTTAAGCTCTTTCACCTCTTTCTTAGTTTTCTCTAACTCATCCTCTGTCTTAATAATTCTGTTTTCTGCTTCTGTTAGTGTGCTTTCCCTTGCCTCAGCTTCTTTCTTTATTACAGCTATTTCAGCTTTCAGTCCTCTAATTGCCTCAAGATAATCAGTATTTTCCTTGGGGGTCTCAACTATTGTTTCCCTAACACTGCCATTCCTTACCTCCAATGTTGTTTTCATTTCTGGGATTGATAAGTTTATTATTGCTTGCATACTTTTCTTATCTATGTTACTTCTGGCTGATTTGTAGTTTCTTCTGGGCTCTTGTTTTCATTCATTGGAGTAACAGTTTTATTTGTTTTTGATCTACCCATTTTTTTGATTTATATGTTTCTTTTCTATGCTCTGTTGTTCCTCAGTTGTTGTGTCTTGAGTACAAGTAACACTGTACTAAACACCTTTATGACAATTGCATTCACCAACCTCAGGAATAGCAACTGAAGCAAGTATTGAAGTAGTTTTATCGTTACCAGTTAGCCAAAAAATTTCTCCAGTCCGTGAAAAAATAGTGACCGAATCCCAGTGAAGAAAGAGAAAAGAAAGAAAGGATAGCAAGAATAGACAGTTATGCAAATCTACTATCCACTGTATATTCTAGGGGTAACAAGAGGGGAAAGGGAACTAGAGCAGAGATACACACATAGAGTCCACTCTGAGTCAGATTTCTTCCCCCAAATAATTCACAAATTCAGTAACGCAAAGAAGAAGGAAGAAGTGTATGACAAGATTAAAAAAAAAAGAGTGATAGAGAGAGACAAGAGAGAGAAAAGGGAAAAGATAAGAAAAAGAGCTGTAATTAATTAGCAGTGAAAGGAAATTCCCAAATGTATATCAGTGAATTAAAAAAGCACACTGTTTGTTGGTGTGGGGGCTGGGGGCTGTGACTTTGGAAGCTGTAGGATTAAGGAAGAAGGGATGACAAGAATGAGAAAAAGAAAAAAAAGAAAGAGAGAGAGAGACAAAGAAAAAGAACAGTCATAAATGGGCAGTGAAAGGAAAGTTTTTTTAATGTATTTATTTTTAATTATTTAATTAGCTATGTGGGGTGAAGTGGGGGGGTGGCTACTTAGAAAGAAAAAAGGCCAGAGGTTTCAGAAGGGTATAGACTTAGAATTAATGATAATCCCTGGTGGGACAGGAATTTGGTAAAGAAAAGGACTGCTTATGGGGGGGGGGGCGGGGAAGGAGGTATGCTTGAAAATTAAAAGGAAGAAAAAAGAACTTTTTTTCCCTTTTTTTCTCCCTTTTTTCCCTATTCTAATTCTTAAGCCAAATTAAGTTATAGTCACCTCCTTGGAGTTGCCGCTAGGCTTGGCTGGCCTGCTAAAGGCAGAAAATCCTACTGTTTCCAGGAGATGTGGTCAGAGCTCAGCCACTAGCAGCTTCTCAGCCCGCCAACTTTTTCGGAACCCCCACCCCTTGAAGTTTTTTTAAAGGATTTCTCAAAGATGAAAACTAGCTCCAAGTCCTTTTGATCCAATGAGAGCTGTACTCAAGGATGTCCTCGGATCCGCCATCAGGGTCGCGGTGGTCCCCGGAGACTCCCAAGATAAAGCCCCCGAGCTACAGTGCTCCCTCCCGGTCCTCTGCCGGCCACCAGGCAGCGCTCTGCAACCGGCGGAGGAGCCGCCTTCCCAGGCTGAGGATAATGCCTGGCGCACCCGCCTTGCCTGCCACAGCCTCGGAAGTCTGGAGCAGCCCACACACTAGTCCACGCCACCTCTACTCTAAATCTTAACCCAAATTAAGTTATAGTCACCTCCTTGGTGTTACCGCTAGGACCCTTTATTGACTGGCCTGCTAAAGGCAGAAAATCCTACCATTTACAGAAGATGTGATCAGAGCTCAAGCCACTAGCAGCTTCTCAGTCCACCATCTTCCAGGAACCCCTCATTCACTGCTCTTTTATGACTGTTCTTTTTCTTATCTTTTTCTCTCTCTCTCTCTTTCTTTTTTTTCCTTTTTCTCATACTTGTCATCCTTTCTTCCTTAATCCTACAGCTTCCAAAGCCACAGCCCCCAGCCCCCACACCACCAAACAGTGTGCTTTTTAAAATTCACTGATACACATTTGAGAATCATTTGGGGGAAGAATTCTAACTCAGTATGGACTCTCACTGCGAGTGTCTCTGCTCAACTTCCCTTCCTCCTTTAGCCAACCCTAGAACATACAGTGGGCAGTAGATTTGCATAACTGTCTATTTCAGCTATCCTTGTCTAGTCCTGAGGTTTTTTTTTTTTTTTCTTTCTCATTCTTAACAATCAGCTGCCTCTGATCACAAGGTTTGAGGTAATCTGGGATGGGGTTTTTATTGTATTTTATTTTATTTTACCCTGATCTATCTTACTATTAATATTATATAAAGCCATATATCTTCCCCCCCCTTTAAGTTGATCAGAATTAACTCTTAGCATATATTTCAGCCCTAGGGTAGTGAACATCTTATCTATTGTGGGAGTAAATTTTCTCCTTAATCCACATCCTCTACAGACTCTCTCCTCCCTCCCCCTCCTAGCTAATCAAAAAAAAATTAATTTAATTTAATTTAATTAAAAATAAAGTAATAAAAACTTTTCCTTTAACTAATCTTTAATTACAACTCTTTTTCTTATCTTTTCTCTTTTCTCTTTCTTGTCCCTTCTTTCTTTTTCTTTTTCTTTTTTTTAATATTGTCATACACTTCTTTGCCTTTCTGAATTTGTGAATTATTTGAATTAAAGAAAGAGGTGAAAGAGCTTAAAAAGAGATTGAGAGACACTGAAAACAACAACAGAGACATATGGGATGATCTCAAAAGAAGTAACATTCGCATAATTGGCCTGACAGAGGAAGAAAGAGAGGAAGGGGAAGCAAACATTCTAGAGGAAATAATAGAAGAAAAGTTCCCAGACCTGAATAAAATAAAGGACATCAAGAATCAAGAGGTGCAGAGAGTACCAAACAGAATCAACCCAGACCTGAAGACACCAAGACACATCATAGTCATAATGAGAAGAAGTAAGGATAAAGAAGGGATCCTAAAGGCTGCAAGAGAGAAACAAAGAGAGAAGACTCAAATTAATAGAATTGTAAACGATGGAGGAGATATCACAACTGACACCACAGAAATCCAGAGAATCCTGCGAAACTTCTATAAAGAACTATACACCACCAAGCTAGAGAATCTGGAAGAAATGGAACAATTCCTAGAAGCATATGCCCTTCCAAAACTGAACCAAGAAGAACTACAAAATCTAAATGCACCAATCACAGACAAAGAAAGTGAAATCGTTATTAAGAACCTCCCCAACAACAAAAGTCCTGGACCAGATGGCTTCACAAATGAATTCTACAAAACTTTCAGGAAACAGTTAATACCCATACTTCTTAAGCTTTCCATAAGATTGAAGACACTGGAATACTCCCTTCCACCTTCTATGAAGCCAACATCAACCTGATACCAAAAGCTGATAGGGACAGAACAAAAAAGAAAAACTGCAGACCAATATCTCTGATGAACATAGATACCAAAATATTAAACAAGATCTTGGCCAACTGGATACAGCAACATATCAAAAAGATTGTTCATCATGACTAAGTGGCATTCATCCCAGGAATGCAAGGCTGGTTCAACATCCGTAAGTCAATCAATGTCATTCACCACATCAATAAAAACAGAGTCAAAAACCACATGATTATTTCAATAGATGCAGAGAAAGCCTTTGACAAAATCCAACACCCATACATGCTCAAAACTCTACAAAAAATGGGAATAAGTGGGAAATTCCTCAAGATAGTGGAGTCTATACATAGCAAACCTACAGCCAACATCATACTCAATGGACAGAAACTGAAAGCATTCCCCCTCAGATTGGGGACTAGACAGGGCTGTCCACTGTCACCACTACTCTTCAACATAGTATTGGAAGTTCTTGCCATAACAATCAGGCAAGAGAAAGAAATCAAAGGAATACAGATTGGAAGGAAAGAAGTCAAGCTCTCCAGATGATATGATAGTATACATAGAAAAACCTAAAGAATCCAGTAGAAAATTACTGGAAGTTATTAGGCAATATAGCAAGGTATCAGGCTACAAAATCAATGTACAAAAATCAGTGGCATTTCTTTATGCAAACACTAAATCAGAAGAAGAAGACATCCAGAATTCACTCCCATTTACTGGGAGTGATTCAACAAAATCAATCAAATACCTAGGAATAAATTTGACCAAAGAAGTGAAAGACTTGTATGCTGAAAACTATGAGTCGCTACTCAAGGAAATAGAAACTGATACCAAGTAATGGGAAGATATCCTATGCTCATGGATTGGAAGAATAAGTATCATCAAAATGAATATTCTCATTCTTCTGCATGTTTCAACCCATTGTTTCCAACACCATTTGTTGAAGAGACTCTGCTTCCCCCATATAATAGTCTGGGCCCCTTTGTCAAAGATTAGATGTCCATACGTGTGGGGCCTCATTTCTGGGCTCTCAATTCTATTCCACTGGTCAGTGTGTCTGTTCATATTCCAGTACCAAGCAGTTTTGATGACAATGGCCCTATAATACAGTTTGAGATCTGGCAGTGTGATGCCTCCGGTTCTGTTCTTTTTTCTCAAGATTGTTTTGGCAATTCTAGGTCTTTTCTGGTTCCAGATAAACATTTGTAGCATTTGTTCTATTCTCCTAAAAAATGTGCTTGGGATCTTGATGGGGATAGCATTAAATTTGTAGATGGCTCTGGGTAATATATTCATTTTGATGATGTTAATTCTTCCAACCCATGAACATGGAATATCTTTCCACTTCTTTGTGTCTTTTTCAATTTCTTTGAGTAGTGACTCATAATTTTCAGTATACAAGTCTTTCACTTCTTTGGTTAGGCTTATTCCTAGATATTTTATTGTTTTTGTTGCTATAGAAAAAGGAACTGATTTCTGGATTTCAATTTCTTCTAACTTAGTGTTTGCATAGAGGAATGCCACTGACTTTTGAATGTTAATTTTATAGCCTGACACCTTACTGTATTGCCTGATGATTTCCAAAAGCTTCTTGCTGGATTCCTTAGGTTTTTCCATGTATACTATCCTGTCATCTGCAAATAAGGAGAGTTTGACTTCTGGGGAATGTTATGCATGTAAAAAAAAAAAAAAAAGGAAGAAGAAGTAGAAACGCAAAGCAGAAATTGACTGAGTTTGGAGTATGGCACCAAAGTAAGAAAGCAGAAGTATACTAGAGTTTGCATCACCAGGTTCCAGGTGTCATCAGGATGCCGGCCAGACTTCCCTGGATTGAAGACCCCACCAATATGTCCTGGAGCTCAGCTTCCCCAGAGACCCACCGTACTAGGGAAAGAGAGAGGCAGACTGGGAGTATGGACCGACCAGTCAACGCCCATGTTCAGCAGGGAAGCAATTACAGAAGCCAGACCTTCTACCTTCTGCAACCCACAATAACCCTGGGTCCATGCTCCCAGAGGGATAGAGAATGGGAAAGCTATCAGGGGAGGGGGTGGGTATGGAGATTAGGTCGTGGGAATTGTGTGGAGTTGTACCCCTCCTACCCTATGGTTTTGTTAATTAATCCTTTCTTAAATAAAAAAATAAAAAATAAAAAATAAATAAAAAATAAAAAAATGAATATTCTCCATAGAGCCATATACAAATTTAATGAAATACCCATGAAAGTTCCACCAAGCTTCCTTAAGAGAATACAACAAACACTACAATCATTTATCTGGACCTGAAAACACCTAGAATTGCCAAAACCATCTTGAGGAAAAGAAACAGAAATGGAGGCATCACACTCCCAGACCTTAAACTATATTATAAGGCCATCATCATCATCAAAACAGCATGGTACTGGAACAAAAATTTGCACACAGACCAGTGTAAGAGAATTGAAAGCCCAGAAATAAATCCCCACACGTATGGACATCTAATCTTTGATAAGAGGGCGCAAAGGATTAAATGCAAAAAGGAGGCTCTCTTCAATAAATGGTGCTGGGAAAACTGGGTTGAAACATGCAGAAGAATGAAATTGAACCACTTTATCTCACCAGAAACAAAAATCAACTCCTAATGTATCAAAGACCTAGATGTCAGACCAGAAACAATTAAAAACTTAGAGGAAAACATTGGTAAAACACTTTCCCACATACACCTCAAGGACATCTTTGATGAATCAAACCCGATTGCAAGGAATACTAAAGCAGAAACAAACCAATGGGACTACATAAAATTGAAAAGGTTCTGCACATCCATAGAAACTATTAAACAAACAAAGAGACCCCTCACAGAATGGGAGAAGATCTTCACATGCCATATAGCAGACAAGAAACTAATCACCAAAATATATAAATAACTCAGCAAACTTAGCACCAAAAAAGCAAATGACCCCATCCAAAAATGGGCAGAGGATATGAAAAAAACATTCACTACAGAGACCAAAAGGCTAGCAAACATATGAAAAACTGCTCTAGGTCACAGATTGTCAGAGAAATGCAAATTAAGACGAACACTAAGATACCACCTCACTCCTGTAAGAATGGCATACATCAAAAAGGACAGCAGCAACAAATGCTGGAAAGGTTGTGGGGACAGAGGAACCCTTTTACATTGCTGGTGGGAATGTAAATTGGTATAGCCTCTGTGGAGAGCAGTCTGGAAAACTCTCAGAAGGCTAGACATGGACCTTCCATATGATCCAGTAATTCCTCTCCTGGGGTTATACCCCAAGGACTCCATAACACCCAGCCAGAAAGAGGTGTGTACTCCTATGTTCATAGCAGCACAATTAATAATAGATAAAACCTGGAAGCAACCCAGGTGCCCAACAACAGATGAGTGGCTGAGAAAGCTGTGGTATATATACACAATGGAATACTATGCAGCTATCAAGAACAATGAACCCACCTTCTCTGACCCATCTTGGACAGAGCTAGAAGGAATTATGTTAAGTGAGCTAAGTCAGAAAGATAAAGATGCGTATAGGATGATCCCACTCATCAACAGAAGTTGAGTAAGAAGATCTGAAAGGGAAACTAAAAGCAGGACCTGACCAAATTGTAAGTAGGGCACCAAAGTAAAAACCCTGTGGTGAGGGGTAGATATGCAGCTCCCTGGGCCAGTGGGGGTGGGAGTGGGTGGGAGGGTTGGGTCACAGACTTTTGGTGGTGGGAGTGATGTTTATGTACACTCCTAGCAAAATGTAGACATATAAATCACTAGTTAATTAATATGAGAGGGGGAAAATCAATTGTATGTCTCAAACTTTCTCAAAACACAAACTGAATCCTTTTAATATATAGGCTGTATATTTGATATGTGGACTCTCTCAAAAGCCTAGACCAAGTAGATCAGAAGCATCCAATAGCACAGCTATATACAAGATACTGGGTACTGTACAGCAAACCATAACAAATGGACTTTTCAAAGTTAACCCAATTACCAAATAATGTGATGATAAAATTAACTATCAATTTCTTTTTGAACCCTAAGACAGCAGGAACCTCACATCTCCACTATAGAGCCCCTACTTCCCCCAGTTCTAGAACCCTTGGATAGGGCCCACTTTCCCGTATGCCTCTCCCAATCCATATCAAATTATATTGCATCTGCCGATCACAACCTAACCAACGCAACGATTGCCACCTCAACATGCTTCACTTCAGACTGTGTCCAGAGATTTCACGTGTGGAATGACAACCCTTCAGCTTCATTATTTGGGTGAGACCTTTCCTTTCATAGTATACTCTAATTTCATCTCAGGTGGTTCACTTTCTAACAAAGTCCCAAAAACTAGATATACACCAGTTTTTGTGAGAGAGAGCATATGTTCACACATATCCATAAAGTACTGCAAAATATATACCTGAAAGCAAAAGTACACTAGAGTTTGCAGTGAGTACCTCCCTAACACTTCCTCTCCACTATTCCAAGCTTTGGGTGCATGATTGCTCAACAATTTGTTTGGCTTCGTATGTTAACTCTCTTTTCAGTCACCAGGTTCCAGATATCATCAGGATGCTGGCCAGGCTTCCCTGGATTGAAGAACCCACCAATGTGTCCTGGAGCTCAGCTTCCCCAGAGACATCCCCTACTAGGGAAAGAGAGAGGCAGACTGGGAGTATGGACCAACCAGTCAACGCCCATGTTCAGTGGGGAAGCAATTACAGAAGCCAGACCTTCTACCTTCTGCAACCCACAATGACCCAGGATCCGTGCTCCCAGAGGGATAGAGAATGGGAAAGCTATCAGGGGAGGGGGTGGGTTATGAAGATTGGGTGGTGGGAATTGTGTGGAGTTGTACCCCTCCTACCCTATAGTTTTGTTAATTAATCGTTTATTAAATTTAAAAAAATAAAAAGAAAATGTAATGCATGGGGGCCTGGGGAAAGAGCATTTCTTCTTCTTCTAGCGTTTGCCCTTCTTCCGTAGCCAGTCAACAGTGTCAGGTTGTGCCTGATGCAAAGTTTCGAGACCTTCTTTGAATCTGGAGAGGTCACAGTTGTTGACTATGTGGGTTATAGTCTGTCTGTAGCCGCAGGGCCAGTTTGGGTCGTCTCTGACTTCCCAGCGATGGAACATAGTGGCACACTGGCCATGGCCTGTTCGATAGCGATTGAGGAGGGCCCAATCCTAACATGCTAGGTCAAAGCCAGGTTGACGCCTGCAGGGATCTGTGATGAGGTGTTTGTTCTTTACCTCAGCTGACTGCCAACTCTGTTTCCAAGAGTCTGGAACAGAGAAGATTAGTGTAGGTGTAGGAGACCAGATTGGATGACGAGACGTGAAGCATTGAACAGGGTGGGCGAAGATATCCGCTTTTATTGGCAGGTCCATTCGAGGGTAGACGTGGGAAATGAACTTACATGATGCTGCATCCCAACGAATATCTGGCGGGGCGATGTTGCTAAAAACTTGCAGCCATGGAACCGGGGTGGAATGGATGGTTCCAGAAATTATCCTCATGGAAGAATATAATTTGGAATTGACCAAGTGGACATGGGGGCTACGGAACCATACTGGGGCACAGTATTCTGCAATGGAATAGCATAATGCCAGAGATGATGATCGTAGTGTGGAAGCACTGGCGCCCCATGAGGAGCTGGCCAGTCTTGCAATGATGTTATTCCTCATGCCCACCTTTCCTGCAGTTTTTATGAGATGTTCGTGAAATGACAGGGTGTGATCGAGAGTAACGCCAAAATTGACTGGCTGGGCTTCTTGCCAGATTCTCATTTTGTCAAGCTGCACATTAAGATCAAGCGAGGCCGAGGCATGGTGTAGATAGAAAACAGATGATACCGTTTTTGCAGTGATAGGGATTAGTCACCATTTTTTACAGTAATCAGATATCAGAGACATGTCTTTCGTGAGTGTTTCCTAGAGGATGTCAAACTTGGATGCCTGAGTTGCACAGCAGATGTCAGCCATAATGGTTGTTCAAAAGACTTTCATGCCTGAGGCTTTAAGGTCCTAGGTCCCAGGTCCCAGTCCTTAGACCAACACAAGCCAAAGCTGAGCAGTGCTTTGGCCTTTCTCTCTCTCTCTGTCTTTCTGTCTCTCTCCCTCTCTCTTTCTCTCCCCCTCCCTCTTTCTCTCTTTACATCTCTCTGTATTCTTTACTCTATTTCTCTTTCATTAAAAATGAATAAAATATTTTTTAAAAGCATACCAAAATTGCACATTATTCACTTACGCAAAAGTATCAGAATTGTTTTATGTTAAAATAATTTTAGTTGCAAGATACCCATTGTTTTAGGATATTGTTGACTTTAAGTAGATAAAAAGGAATTTTTTTTTAATTTATGCTATGAAAGCAGTTTTCTCTGGTGAACATATTTTTTATCTGAAAATGTTAAAATCACTTTATTTCACAAACTAAAGCTAATCAAATTACTTTATTTCACAAAATAAAGCTGACATCTTCTATATAACAGAGACTGTCCCTGTATCCCCAACACTTCAAGTAAATAATATATATTAAATATTTCATTAAAATATTAGCAGACATTTAAAAAATATGTACATGAGCTGATAATGATGATATCAAAATTTGTGCCCTATTTGGTTGATGATATTTCCCTTTATTTTCTATTTAATTTTCATTGTTATGCATCAACTGACTTTTAAAGCAAATAATTAATTTTTAGAATATTTTATTTTAATGAGAGATAAATAGATACAGAGAAAGATAAGGATAGAAAGACAAGGGCACTGGTCAGCTATTACTATGGTGGTGTTGCGTATTGAACCTGGAATCTCTATGCCTTAGGCAAGAAAGACTTTTGCATGACCATTATGCTGTCTCTCTGGACCTAAATAATTCATTTTTATACAATTTTTTATATTATTATTTTTTGTTAAATTAACTTCCTTTAAAGTGCACATGGAATGTTAGATCATGTGAAGCTATCTAGAACTCTGTGTTACAAATTTTATTTATTTACTTTTAAGATTTTTTGTATTTATTTATTTACTTTCCTTTTTGTTGCCCTTGTTTTTCATTGTTGTTGTAGTTATTATTGTTGTTTATATTGATGTCGTCGCTGTTGGACAGGACAGAGAAAAATGGAGATAGGATGGGAAGACAAAGAGGGGGAAAGATAGACACCTGCAGACCTGCTTCACCGCCTGTGAACTTACTCCCCTGCAGGAGGGAGCCTGGGGCTCCAACCGAGATTCTTATGCCTGTCCTTCAGCTTTGCACCATCTGCGCTTAACCCTCTGTGCTACCACCCGACTCCCCCCAATTTTATTTTGTCAGGGGGATTTATATACATGACACAGATTTTATAGCAAGAGTATGTAAATACTAATTTACAACTGAGAATTTCATTTTTTAAAATCTTCTTTATTCATGTGTTCACTTATTTTTTAAATAATTTATTCCTTTTTGTTGCCCTTATTTTATTTTTGTAATTATTGTTGTTGGGTAGGACAGAGAGAAATGGAGAGAGGAGGGAAAGACAGAAAAGGGCAGAGCGAGATAGACACCTGCAGACCTGCTTCACCACTTGTCAAGTGACTCCCCTGTGGATGGGGACCCGGGGGCTCGAACCGGGAGCCTTCCGCTGTTCCTTGAGCTTTGCACCATCTGCACGTAACCGCCCTACTTCCTACAACTGAGAATTTCTTAGATCATTTTTGCTGTGTCTTTCTTGTTACATGAAATCAAGTTTTTGGAAACTTCTGATTACTATAATCTACTAATATATTTTTACACCCACTATTATCTACTCCTTGTTTACCTATCCAAGTCCATTGTCTGGGCAGGTGGTTAACTATTTAGAAGTGATTATTCCTCATTAATATTAGCACCTGACTCTCTTCTTTCCTTCCTTTTTCTTTTTCTTTCTCTTTCCTTTCTTTTATTTATTTATTTTTAATACCAGAGCACTGCTCAACTCTTGATTATGGTGGTGAAAAGGATTGAACTTGTAACCTTGAAGCTTCAGGGTTAAAGATCCTTTGCAATAATAATCATGCTGTTTCTCCAGTTCACATAACTCTTTCTAAATTTGAATTGAATAAGTGGGTCACAAAGCAAATAATCTTGACATTGATATATTATCGTGAGAGGAAAAAAGAAACTCTGAAAATGGTAGTTTCGTGTTAGTCCCTCTGGCTAGCCTTAACTTTCCTTCAAAACATATTTCTTCATCTGTCATCTACCTATATATTTATCAACTATCTTTCATCATCATCTGTATCTACATATCATAGCATATCTATCATCTGTCTCTATGTATACATGTGTATTATGTATAAGTTGCAGGAGACAGAGAGATAAATAGTGCACTTTGAATATAAGATGAACACAGATCACTGAAAGTTTGAAACATAGGCTAAAAATGCCAGTCAACGCCCATGTTCAGTGAGGAAGCAATTACAGAAGCCAGACCTTCCACCCTCTGCAACCCACAACAACCCTGGATCCACACTCCCAGAGAGATAGAGAATGGGAAGGTTATCAGGGGAGGGGATGGGATATGGAGATCGGGTCATGGGAATTGTGCGGAATTGTACCCCTCTTATTCTATGGTTTTGTTAATGTCTCCTTTCTTAAATTAAAAAAATATATACTAAAGTAAAAAAAAAAATGCCTTCACATCTTCTATGTCACTCTCCAAAATGAAATATGAATACAAGCTTGAGAAAGCAAACTTTGATGCTGCTTTTTAAAATGCCAACCTTCCAATTATTTTAAAACTATAGGCAGTTTCTTCTAGAATGAACTTCCCCTAAGTGGAAATGATCAAAAGCACAGCTTTGAGTGGTAATTGGAAGTGGGTCAGCTGTTATCCACCATCTTTTAGAGCCCTAAAGGACCAGTGACCTGATGCTGTCAACTGTTCCTGTCTAGTTTGAAAAGTAATTGATCACTGTAAAAATATATATACTGATGTTCTTAGAAAAAAAAAATATATATAAGTTCTTTTATTTTTACCAGAGCTACTCAGCTCTGGCTTATGGTGGTGCAGGGGATTGAACCTGGAACTTGATGAAGCTTCAGGCATGAGAATCTGTTTGCATAACCATTATGCTATCTACCCCCATACTGATATTCTTAATGCAGGTGTGTATCCATTTTTAAGTTGATAAAGCTTTATCTTGGTGTTCATCTAATTAACTATACATATTCACTTTAAGATTAAGAGGCTAAATTTCAACTCAACTTAGGAGCACATCAATTATCAGGTTGTGGAGATGAAATGAAATTACTTTTACATATATGTAAACACAAGCTCACTCAAGAGAGGTTTCTGGAGGGTTCTGATGGTGTTATTAGCATGTATGTTCAATTCATAGACAAAGTCCTTGTGTTTACTTGCAGAAGAGGCTGGACACTTTTACCATACTCCATCCTGTTTTACTTTCTCTTTTGGGCATCCAGTTATCAATCTTTTTCTCCATAGTTACTTAGTTTTTTTTTTTTTTTTCCACTTATTTTCTTCTCTCATCTGTTAGGTGTATATCTCTCCTGTGTTTTCCAAGATACTGGTAATAATCATACACAATAGATCTTGATAGATCTTGTTTCTGTTTCCCACTGTATCAAATCTGAACCTGTAATTGCTTTTAATATATCTCTCTCTTTCTCTCTCTCTCTCTTTATTTTAACACAGCAACTTTCCATTATAATTTTCACATTCTTTCCTTTTTTCCCACAGGAGTCACTGTTTACTCAAATTAATCTGAATTCATAGTGCAGTTAAAGGATTAAAATAATTTTCTCTAAAAAATAACCCCCTGCCAATATGTCTTGTTCCTATTGTTGCATTATTCCATATATTAGAGAATAGTTTCACAAATATGAACTTTTCTTAATTACTTTTGGGGAGGAAAAATTTATTTCAGTGGTTTTTACATAAACTCAGAGCAAGTGCATTTACCATTAGTCTTTTCAATACTTCAAAGTGTGTAAAGGAAAAAAAAAAGAATAATAATTTTAAAGGATAGATGCTTAGTATTAAAGCCATTAAATGAAGAATTTGGCCTACTTTTATGTTTAAGACATAAATTTAAATCATAAAAGCTATTGAATAAAATACAATGCATTTAGATAAATTGGTTTAAAGTTCAACATTAAGTAACTGCTAGTAAGAAGTGGAAGAAAAGGAAATACACTTTCTTTTTGTTTAACTAGCTTTACTTTCAGAGAAGATAACAAGCATTTTTTTATTCACTCGAAAAAAAAAACTCATACTGTTTCTTTGTTAATAACATAGTATGTCCCTCCAATTTTTAACTACACAATAATGTAGTCACCTGAAAACAAAGTTGAAGAAAAACAATGTAACAACCTAGACATTCCGGTGAATTTCTTTCTGTATGAATCAATGTTTCTGTATGAATCCCTTTGCTTCTTTTTGTTCTTGTATGTATTACACAAATATTTGCCATCATATTTATTTATTTATTTATTCCTTTTTGTTGCCCTTGTTGTTTTATTGTTGTAGTTATTATTGTTGTTGTTATTGATGTCGTCGTTTTTGGACAGGACATAGAGAAATGGAGAGAGGAAGGGAAGACAGAGAGAGGGAGAGAAAGATAGACACCTGCAGACCTGCTTCACCACTTAGTGAAGCGACCCCACTACAGGTGGGGAGATAGGGGATCGAACCAGGATCCTTACGCCGGTCCTTTCACTTTGTGTCACCTGAGCTTAACTCACTGCGCTGTCACCTGACTCCCTCACCATCATATATTTTTAAGTAAATAGACGCATGCATGCAGTGGATAGAGCACTCATGTGCATACGCACGTACTGGTGCGCACATGCACACACACTGAACATAAATTTCTACTTAAAAAATATTATTCCTACTATGTATTGGATACTATTTACAGTTTTAATATATGCTAATTTTTCTCAAAATATCATAAAAGAAATTACATTGAAGCTATTTAAAAATTATGTGTACTATTATTTGGTAATATTGTCATATGTGCAACTACATGAGCTTATTTGATTACCCACATTGGACAAATTTTAAGAAGGAAGCACCTGAAGCAAAATAAGGTATCTTTTATGTCTTTAGATAAATGTTTTGAAATATCAAAGAAAGAAAAGGGAGACATGGTGGTGGTGTACCTTTCTGAGGGCACATCAGTACCATGCAGAACATAGTTTTAATTCCCCAGCTCCCCACATGTAGCCGAGGAGCCTCAGGACCAGTGATGCAGGTGTCTCCATGTCTCCACCTCTGACTATCCCTTCTCTATTTCTCTCTCTTTTTTTAAAAAAATATAAGAAAGAAAACAAACAAACAAAAAGAACACACCCCCCAAAATAGTCTGTTAGAGCCCATAGTGGTGCATACACAGGCCTGAGTCCCAGTGATAATCCCGGTGACAATAAGAAAAGAAGAAATTAATAAAACTGAGAAATATTATTCTTATAGAAAATGGTTCTAGAAAAATACATCAATATTCCAAAATGAACACAGAATTTACATAACACACAAAATTGCTAAAATGTATTAAAGACTAAATGTAATATGTAAAAGTATACAATTTCTAGAAAGATGATCACCTTGCATTTGTTATGAGACTTAGATATAACATCAAAAGTGTAACTCACAAAAAAGATTGAGATTGTTAGCATGAAACAAAACTTTTGTGTTATTTTTTAGTGTGTGTGGGAGGGGTGGTAAAAGACTACAGACCCAGACTAAGTTTCCATTTTCTGTTCTTATTTCTCAAGTTCTGCCCATGAATGAGATCATCCCAAATTCATCCTTCTCTTTCTGGCTTATCTCACCGATATGGTTCTTTGATGCTACACTCAAGATGAGGTGAAGCAGGTAACCTTGTTATATTTTTGTTTAAATACTCTTTAGAAAGAGTTTGATAAAATGAAAACCAATAGCAAAATAATGTAAAGAGGTGAAAGACAACTACCAGATGATTTCACTCATGTGGAATCTAGAGAGCTGATTTACATAAACTTGCCAAGAACAAATAAACAAAAAAAAATCCAAACAAAACAGAAATAAGTAAACTGGGAGGTGGGAGGGTGAGGATACAGAACTTGGGTGGTGTGTGTGGCATGGAACTATCCATTATAATCGTAAAACATTCTAACAAACTATTAATAAAACGTAACATTATTTATAACAGAAGAAAGACTAAAGCTAAGTTTATAAATTAATACTCTGGCCCAAATATGGTACAAAGTGCTAAGAAAAATACGGATTCACCATGAATCAACTAGGATCCTGGTTGGAGCCCCCAGCTCCCCACCTGCAGGGGAGTCGCTTCACAGGTTGTGAAGCAGGTCTGCAGGTGTTTATCTTTCTCTCCCTCTCTTTGTCTTCCCCTCCTCTCTCCATTTCTCTCTGTGCTATCCAACAGCGAACAACATCAACAGTGGCAAAAATAATAACCACAACGTGGCTACAACAACAAGGGCAACAAAAAGGGGGGGGGGGATGACCTCCAGGAGTGGTGGTGGATTCATGGTGCAGGCACGGAGCCCAGCAAATAACCCTAGAGGGAAAAAAAAAAAAAAAAAAAGTGGTGAAGCAGGTCTGAAGGTGTCTCTCTTTCTCTCCCCCTCTCTATCTCTATCTCCCCACCCCTCACAATCTCTCTCTGTCCTATCAAACAATATAGAAATGAAAAAACAAAAGGAGGAAAAAATGGCCTCCTGGAGCAGTAGATTCATGGTGCAGGTACTTTGCAAGCCCCAGCAATATCACCAGTGGGAATAAAAACATTAAAAGAGATAATATAGATTACACAATTAATTTTTTTAGATTCAAGAGATATAAATTCCACTACAATATATATATATAATCAAAATAAACAATGTATGAACGCAGAAAATATTTCAAAACTTACACATTTTCATTATTGCTTTATATGTAAATGTATAGTTCAGAGAATTATTCCCTCTACTTAAAGATTCTATTGTTCATTGTACAACCATAAATAAACAAACATTTATGAAGAAACTAGTGATCACCACATTAAACTCCTATAGCACACATCTTGAGTGAATGAGCAACACTTACATAAACATTTAATCTTTCTAGGTAACTTAATTGCATTGACTTTGTAACAATGCTACCCTCCAGGAGTAATTTTTATATAATGGTTTTGTGTTTTGTCTGAATGAAAATTATAACAGAGAAGACAGTATTTCACAAAGATATATTGTACTGAAATAAGAGATTTTAAAGAAATTCTGGCAAACACAAAACAGTGGAAGTGGTAAGTGAAATATCAAGCTGAAATACCAAGTGAAATACCAAGGAAAATAATGATGTATTTCAAAATACAAGTACAATCCTATAATGTGACCATTTAATCTGTAAACTTATAGTTGTCTTTATAATCTTTTCTATGACATTTTATGTATTTATACACATAAACGAGAGAAATTGAGAAGGAAATGATAATAGAGTGGGAGAGAAACTTGCTGCAAGACCATACTCTCCATGAAGTCTCCCTCATGTAGGTGGGGTCTTGGGGCTTGAACCCTGGTATTTGTCCATAATAATGTATGCACTCTAGAGGATGTGTCACCTCCTGGTCCCCAAAAAAGATTTTTCAATGGAAGTATATGATATCTATCAGTTTTCTTTTTGTAAAAAAATATTTATTTATTTATTCCCTTTTGTTGCACTTGTCATTTTATTGTTGAAGTTATTATTTTTGTTATTGATGTTGTCATTGTTGGATAGGAAAGAGAGAAATGGAGAGAGGAGGGGAAAGCAGAGAGGGGGAGAGATAGACACCTGCAGACTTGCTTTACCACTTATGAAGCGACTCCCCTGCAGGTGGGGAGCTGGGGGCTCAAACCAGGATCTGTACACTAGTCCTATCATTTTTCTATTCATGAAACTCCATCAATCTCATCAGTCTTATTTTATGAAAAATATTATAGAAATCATTTCAGAATATTTTAAGTATCCTGTGGTTTTTGTTCACATGCACAAAATAAAGATCATCAGTTGAGTCATGATCAATTATGGGGTACATTACCATTGCCTATAGAAACACCAATCTTCCGTGTGTGAATGTTTTACTAATAACAATTGCAGTTTATAAAACCTTAATAAAATTTTTGTCGCAATAAACAGATTGACAAAAAAGGCACACATTTATTATGTCTATTCAAGATGGATTTAAAAAGTCAGAAGACATCTAAGAAATATATATTCCTGGCTTATCTATCTACTGTGTAACAGTATCACTCAGAGAAATGGAGCAAAATTGAAGACAAAAGCCAGTGCCTTTGTTTTTCCCTGTCTGAATGCTATATATTTTGGGATTATGGTTTTGATCGTTAGACTTTAAGTTTCACTTTGGCTTAGGATGAGTTTTTTTCCAATTACCTACTCAGAAGTCAATAAGCACCTAGGAATGTCCTTCAGTGCGTAAATTGACTTTGTTTTCAGGTCTATATTTTGAGTCTAAGTGCACCACACACTGTAGACCAAAACTTACATACAGAATTAATCATATTCTGCCTAATCCCTGCCACGACTTCTGGATATGATTGCATTTAGAGAGAGAGAGAGAAATAACAGAAAAAGAAAACACTCTTTCCGTTGGATCTGTTTGGTTGAATGTGTCAGTATGAGGGACAGTATTTTAAGAATCAAAATCACCTCTGATGGAAAAGTTTGACTTGTAGTGCCCCAGATATTTTGTACAATATATAATAGCACTCTTTAGAAACTAAACAGAAAATATAGGTGTTCAGTGTTGGTTTTTAATTTCACCATTTAAAAGCCAGTTGTGATATCACCTATATCCCTATTAACAGAGTGGGTAGGAACAAGGAAACCAAAATTATAATACATTAACTTGAATTTGAATCAACAACTTTTCTTCAATGTGGGATGTCACAGTTGGGAAAAAGTATATGTAAACTTGCTTACCATACAGATTGACATTCTTCAGTCAGATTATTTGCTGTTTTCTTTTTCTTTTTTTCAATCAAATGATTTTTCCTATGATTTAGACATTACAGCTTCTCAGTGTCACCTTTGCTCTACATTTAATTAGATTTTTCCCTGACTGCATCACAAATCACCATTCCCTCAATTAATCCGAAGAGGTTGAAGCTGCTGATATTTTTTTTAATTATCTGAATAACAGAAGTTCTCTGTCTATGTCTTTTTTTTTTCTGGCTTGCTAAATTACCTCTACAGAAAGGAAAAAGTACTTTTTTTAATGGTCACTTGACTTTATTTATTTATTCCCTTTTGTTGCCCTTATTTTATTGATGTAGTTACTGTCATCCTCATTGTTGGATAGGACAGAGAGAAATGGAGAGAGGAGGGGAAGACAGAGGGGGAGAAAAAGACAGACACCTGCAGACCTGCTTCACCACCTGTGAAGCAACTCCCCTGCAAGTGAGGAGCCGGGGGCTGGAACTGGGATCCTTAGCCAATCCTTGCACTTTGTGCCACATGCAATTAACCCACTGCGCCCAACTCCCTAGGGCAAAATATTTTTATGAACAGCATTATTTAAAATGAAAATAAATGGATGCAAAAAAAATACTGGAATCTTGAGAAGATTTATTCAATCAAAAGGAGAGTAGACATTTGGCAAGGTTCTGACATCTAAAAGAGGAGAGAGAACTCTTAGAAAAAGCAACAAAGCTTTGTTCAAGCCTCTCTGTGTTTTCTGGTGTGAACAAAATGTAAACTACTACTTCTAGAGGGAGATAAAAGAAAACAAAAATGAAAAATGTTATATGGTCCTCCCTTTAAATAATGAAGATCAGAGCAAAGGGTGTTGCTATATTTAACCCTCAGATTCGTTGCCTGTCTGCTTTTCTCTTAGTAATTTTCCAACTTTGATTTGTTGTTTATCTTCCAGTGGTGAGAGGAAAAAACATGCCTCTTTTTCTCCCAGGCTTTTAATACTAACTCTAAAAATAAGCCTGCCTTAATTAAATTGCAAATGCAATCATAGAGATTGGATTCAATAAAAGCAGCATGTGTTTGCAGTACGTAAAGTCCCCCTGAATTTCACACAAGACTTGAGAAGAACCTCTTGCCTATGGTCTCTCTGAGCATGGGTGCATTCACTGAGCTATTCAGTGACCTCCCTGAGCGTAGGCTGTTTATTTCTAGAAGGAAGGGATAAGAGGTGCAGGCCAGTGTCAATCTAATTGCTCCCAGAGCATCCTCAAAAGTCTTCACAAACTTTTCCAAGAATGAGCAACATCCCAGGAAAACCTTGGAAGACTGGTGGTCCTGCTAAACCCACCCATGCCAGAGGAAGGAGCGCTCCAGGCAACAGAGGTCCTGTTGTAGCCAAAAACGTTTCCTTTACAGCTCCAGAATCCAGATACCCTTTGAGACACATATAATATGTGATA
Source organism: Erinaceus europaeus (assembly GCF_950295315.1). Classification (NCBI taxonomy): domain Eukaryota; kingdom Metazoa; phylum Chordata; class Mammalia; order Eulipotyphla; family Erinaceidae; genus Erinaceus; species Erinaceus europaeus. The sequence goes on from NC_080175.1 coordinate 34,945,036, forward strand.
AAACAGGTTGTTGGTTGAAGTGAGTAATAAAAACATCAGAGAGTATCTTGCCTCAGGTAATCAGCAAATCAAACTTAAGAAGAGGCAATAAGAGATCAGTGTGTGGATGTTCATTTTGCCTCCCTGCAAATAGGGACTGGTGATCTGTCTCATGCTGCTATTTGTTTTAACACATTCTATTCTCATGTGTTTTAAAGTGAAAACACATTTGCTAACAGGGTCTCTTGAATTGCATATGGAGTCTGAAGTGCACTGTTTGTAAGGAACATTGCAGTGTTAAACTCAGATTCCCTGAGACTTTAAAGCCTGAGTGCATTAAGAATTAAAATAACAGTTGGCTACCGGAAATGGAACTCAATAGACACTGATTAAATTACCTTATGCGAAATCTGCACAATAAGATACACAAGGATGCCCAGTTAAGATATTAAGAGAGGTTGGGGTGGGTGGGGGGATTAGGCATAAAATTAAGATTATACCTAGTCTTGCTGCACAAGGTTTGAGAAACAGAGTCAGAAAAAGGCTTCATGATGAAGAGGAACATGATTACTTTTCTTTTTCTAGAATTTATTTAATTATTCATGAGAAAGACTGGCAGAGAGGGAGAAAAAACTACACATCACTCTGGTACATGTGGTTCTGGGGACTGAAGTCAGGACCTCATGGTTGAGAATCTTGTGCTTTATCTGCTGTGTGACCTCCTGGACCACTATGGATTATTTTATAATTAAGACCAGTTGACCTTTAATTTTGACAATCTTGAAAAGTCAAAGAAGCCTAAAAATGATTTGTGAGTATATACATTGTGAAATAATATGTGTTTAATGAATCAAAAGAGTTCTATCCTTGCCTCATTCATTCCACAGTTGGCCATAACTCTGGTCTTGTCCACACTCAGGAAGGGGTCACTATCAACTGACACACTTGAGGAGGTAGACAGACGATTAGAATAGGCGATTAATCCAGGTAGAACAACAAAGCTTAGAAAGCCCAGGCGTTTATTAGGAAGGTTGGAAGGAAGAAGAGTCTATCCAGGTCTGTGATAATCTTTCAGCACAATGTCAGTAGAATGAATTGAAAAGATTTGAGGTGATATCTATAGGCAGATTCGGGAAGAGTGCTATGGAGTATTAACTGCTTTTATTTATTTTAATTTATAGGCCATTCTGTACTTGCTAAACTTGATTCCAGGTTCTAGACTATAAAAGTAAACAAACAAACAAAAAATTTGCTCACAGTAGAACTGATGGCACAGTGGAGAGAATAGGAAAATGAAGCAAAGTGTCTGTTCCTGGTATGGTCTGCAGGGCTTCCAGCTGACCGCAGCCCTGATAGTGGAATAGGGAGCCCTGTGAATCTGGTTTCAAAAGAGGTGTCTGTCTTTTAGCATATGTCCTTCCTCTCCACCACAGTGCCCAAATGCATTTTCTGTGCCACTTAAAGGTTGGTCAGCACATCTGATTGTCTTAGATAGGACCATTTAGATATTGATGCAAATTCAACTTATGGAACCTAAAAATTTATATCCCTTATGTTATCAATACCTATGAATGTTTTAAAAATTCTGTTTTTTTTTTTTTTCTGCATGCTGCTTCTTGACTTAGGGTTAAATCTACTAGTAGTCTTTTATCACTTCTGCACATTTTCCAATTCCCCTGGTTGACTTTCAATTGAGCTGCAGTATCCTTGCATGTTTAGCTTATCTTTACATGTGACTTTGGAACTAATAAACAGTTAGTACTTTTAAATTGCCTATCTCCATGAATGTGACTTTTGGAAGGTGATGGAGTATGTGTGTGTGTGTTTTAATTATTATTACCTTAGTTCACACTTGTATTAATTTTTGTTCATTTTTGTTTGGTGACTTCATATAAAATCCAGTGTCATATGTACATATAATTAGTTTTATATATAAATTCTACAGTTATATGTGTTATGCTGAATGTAGATTCCTTTTCTCTCTTTCTTTTTTTCTTTTTATTGCCACCAGGATTAATGTTGAGGCTTGGTGTCAGCACTATGAATCTACCATTTCATTCATAGACTATTTTTCTTTCTATTTTATTGGATAGAGCAGAGAGAAATTGATAAGGGGAGATAAAGAGAGGGATAGGGAGAGGGAGGGGGAGGGGGGAGGGGAAAGGGGGAGGGAGAGGGAGAGAGAGAAGACTACAGATCTACTTCACTGCTCATGAAGCATTCCTTCTGCAAGTGAGGAGTGGGGGAAAGTTTATTTTCTAAACAATTAAGTTCAAGAATATCCCTAGAGGGACTGATAACTCATCTAGACAGTGTTCTCCTTTGCCATGTGTATGATCCAGGTTCCACACAGGCCCCAAGTGCACTGAAAGAAGATTTAGTGTAGTTCTGTGGTCTGTTCTTTCTCTCTGTGTGTGTCTCTCTCTCCCTCTCTTAAAGGTACATCTCGAGACTCATGCTAAGTTCACCTCATTAGCATTATCATTTTGGCATATGTGTTTCTTTTGCTCATGAAGATCCTAGAAGAAATTTTAATAGTAAATATGATAATTTCAAAGAAATATTATCAGAAAGACTGAGCAAGAGGAAGAAGAAAGTATGCAAACTCCTTGAACAGAATTCAGTTATTAGCAGAGGCTGCTCATGAAAACCTAATGCAGTATTGGCAAGTCCACAGTGGGAAAAGCACCCATTCCTATTCATCTCATAACCACAGATTGAGAGTTTCCAGTTAAACCTGTGGGGTGTTTGAGTGTCTACCATAGTTCCTGAGTATTGTATCAAAGGAGTCTGTTGTTTACAGTGCCATTTTTGCAATTTATCTTCACATTCAAAGAATGTGTTTAGTGTGCCTTAATACTATTAGCAACCCCAACCTTTATTACACCATAGGACATAATTACCCTGCTTTACTTAATTTATAGACCTCATTACCACCCTCCCCTCTCCACCCGGATTACAAATCTCTTCAGAATGGAGAACTCGCTGAACAGTTGGAGAATCACTGTGATTTATTTGTCCCTTGGCGGTCCAGGTCACAAACTGATTTATTATAGCAGATCCCCACTGAGGTGAACAAGCTTTAGGGTAGGGAAAAATGGAACTATGGTAGGAACTCACTCTTCACATACTAGGGAATTACAGTTTAACATGTCTCTTCACAGAAGTATGGGAACATCTCAGGAGGACAGAACCTTTAGCAATATCCATCTCAAAATTGTTATTTCTGCCATAGTGAACTTAATCAGATACAATTATTACGAGTAAAAAGTATAATCTAAGTCCTAAATATCCCTGAATATCCTTTTGTCTCCTCCTCATGGGATGCTATTCACCTGGAATAGGAGTTGCAGTCTAATTTTCATCCCCCATCTCACACACCCCCCTTTTTTCTGGCAAAAGATGACATCTCCACAATAACAACACTGATTTGCTGAAATGATTTTTTAATCAGAGGGTCTAATGGACTGGCATCACAAATGACCTTAAGTTTGAGAAGAGATAATTAGGATTTTTAGAGTCCAAGCCATCATGTTGTCATTAACAGTGGCTGCAATTTCTACACAGTCCAAACTATTGAATAGAATTTCAATTCATTCTCACAAAGGGCTTACAAAACAAACTCTAGGGTAAGAATAAGGGACTTAAGATGGATTTATAACTTAGATTTGTAGCATAGGAATTAGCATTTTCCCAAACCTGATCATTCTCTAAAGGCAGAGTGATATTGTATTCAATAAAAATAAAGAAACCTCTCTCCCTTTCCATGTCCCTCTTCCCTCTCAAGTTCTGGCTGTCTCTATGCAATAAATAAATATTTAAAAAAATCATGCAGAACTCTCAAAAAGGTGTCATCTTCTTTGCCTATCTCTGTCCTAAAAGTCTGGTTGCTTTGAGACCAAAGTTCTACCTAGAGATTTAGAATAAGCAAATGACAAAGCTTTTAACATTTTCACTTTGAACTCATTCCCATCTGCTTTATTTCAGTTGCTGGGGAATGAGTAAGGAGAAGTAAGGAGCTCTATTTGATACGTCTTGCTACTGTTTTTTATAGATGGAAAAAGGAGCTAAAGTTATTTATTTCATGAATTATTATTAGTTGTCAGCTGCCTAGAGTTCAAGGAGAGAAGAAAAGATCTTTGCTCTTGGTATATCTTTTCAGTTTCATAGCAAAGAAAAGCAGCTGGGACTCATTCCTGGTAAAGAGTTAATGGATTGAGTACTAATTGGGGAGGAATCTCTTAGGTAGCAGAACCAGAGCTGTTCTCCTGACACTCTCATAGCTTTATACCTTGTCTCCATAGCTCTTTACAAATCTTCATAAAAGAGAAATGATTTCAGAAGCACTTAGAACCTTTTCTACACCCACTTTTCCAATAAATCTTCAACACATCTTTCATTTTGATCACAGAAATGCAAATTTTCTGACAGGCAAAGGACAGCATGCTTAAGTCCAAATCGAGGATATTTTCTCAAGTGGAAATGATAACAGTAAAACACAATGTGATAAAGCGTAATGGAATACACTCAACTTCAGCTTCCAAACAAGGTATGCCTTACATCCCCAGTTTACTAGTTGGTATTGATTTTACCCACATTATTTACAAATTATTAAGCCAATTAGAAAGATGGGTAATGTTTACACACTGCAGGTAATGTAATGTATGTGTTTCTCCTTAAGTCTATTTTCCCCTGTAACTCTATAAAGACCTGATAGTAACAAAATTATTCCTAGCTAATAAGAGATGTAATTCCAGATTTTTATTAGATTTTGTCATAGGCACAGAAATGAAAATGTGTACTATAGTCTCTCCTCAGTGTGCAAGAAAATGGTTGCTAGGCAGCCTCCTATTTGCAGAGAGAAGAAAGAGTTTCTTTATTCACAGACTTCTTCAAGGATACCTCAGTCCACATTTCTATTTGAATATCCAGGGTGGGATGGGTCTTTCTGAGCAGCAACCATCTTGATAGATGCAGAATGTGAAAGCTCACCCAGTGGGCTGTACTCTTTGCCATGTGTCAGAGAAATGCAATTCCTCTCCTGGGGATTAACATTTTACATTTGAAATAAAATACAATAGTTTGTACAATGCATAATATTTCTCAGTTTTCCACATAACAACACAATCCCTGCTAGGTTTCATGCTCTTTGGACCTGAGTCTCCCCTTCCCCCCAGTCTTTTACTTTGGTGCAATTCACTAACTCCTGTTTAGGTTCTACTTGTGTTTTCTCTTCTGATCTTGTTTTTCAGCTACTGCCTGAGAATGAGATCATCCCATATTCATACTTCTGTTTCTGACTTATTTAACTTAACATAATTTCTTCAAGTTCCTTCCAAGATGGGCTGAAAACAGTGAAATCACCATTTTTAATAGCTAAGTAGTATTTCATTATATATATATACCACAACATGCTCAGCCACTCATGTGTTGTTGGACACCTGGCTTGCTTCCAGCTTTTGGCTATGGCAAATTGTGGTGTTGTGAACATAGGTATATACAAATCTTTTTGGATGTGTGTGTGGGGTTCCTTAGGATATATCCCCAGGAGAGGAATTGCAGGGTCATAGGGTAGGTCCATTTCTAGCCTTCTGAGAGTTCTCCAGACTTTTCTCTACAGAGGCTGGACCAAGTTACATTCCTACCAGCAGTGAAGGCAGTTTCTTTTGTGTCCACAACCTCTCCAGCATTTGTTGCTGCTAACTTTTCGGATATATGGCATTCTTACAGGAGTGAAGTGGTGTCTCACTGTTGTCTTTATTTACATTCTCTGACAAAGCCTTGGAGAATTTTCTCATGTGTTTCTTGACCTTTTGGAACTTTTTTTTGTGGTGAATTTTCTGTCCATGTCCTCTATCCGTTTTTCAATGAAGTCATTTGAGATTGAAAGCTCTTTATATATTTTGGTTAGTAAACTCTTGCCTGATGTATGGCATATAAAGCCTTTCTCATTGAGCACTTGATAGATAGCTTGCCATTATCTTCTGGTCTGTAGTGTTTGTATAGAGAAGTCTGCTGCTAATATTATGGGTTTTCCTCTGTAGGTGACTCTTTGCTTTTATCTTGCAGCCTTCAGGATCCTTTCTTTATCCTTATTCCTTTCCATTCTAAATATGATGTGTCTTGATGTCTTTAAGTCTGAGTTAATTTTTTTTGGGACCCTCTGGGCTTCTTGAACCTTATGGCTTTGATGTTGTCTAGACTAGAGAAGTTCTTAGCTATTATTTACTGAAGAAGGCTTTCTTCCCCTCACGCTCTTTCTTCCTCTAGTAAGCCAATAATGCATATATTATTTCTTTTGAAGTCATCCCATAGGTCTCTGTTGTTGTTTTCAGTATCACTTAATCTATTGTCTATTTTAATTCATCTGTTTTCTTACCGTGTTCTGATACTGTTTTAGCTTGTTCAGCTAGTTGTGTTCTTAGCTCAGCTATTTCAGCTTTTATTTCTCTGATAATTTTGAGATAATTAGTGTTTTCTCACAGAGTCTCATTTGTTGTTTCTGCATTTCTGATGGCAATTCTTTCAAACTCTTTATTTACTCCTGTGACTATTTCCTTAACTAGGGTTTGGATGTTGACCTCATTATTTTGTGCTTCAACCTTTGGGGGCTTTTAGCTGGACTCTTGTCCTGGTTCATTTCTCCAGTATGTCTTCTTGTTGGTTTAACCATTCTATACAGTATATTATGAAGTCCCTCTCAGTACTTTTCAAATTACTCATCACTCTTATCTGGATTGACTTGTGTCTAAGTAAGGTACTTAAAAAGTTCACAATTGTGTAAATTAACAGTTGTTTCAATATTATTTAAATCCCTGAGTTGGAGCACAGAGGCTATTAAAACTTCTTTTGTGGGGGTTGTATTGCTAAATGGGAATCTGGGGAATGTTATGCATGTAAAAAAAAAAAAAAAAAGAAGTAGAAACGCAAAGCAGAAATTGACTGAGTTTGGAGTATGGCACCAAAGTAAGAAAGCAGAAGTATACTAGAGTTAGCAGTGAGTACCTCCCTAATACTTCCTCTCCACTTTTTCAAGCTTTGGGTCCATGATTGCTCAACAATTTGTTTGGCTTTGTATGTTAACTCTCTTTTCAGTCACCAGGTTCCAGGTGTCATCAGGATGCCGGCCAGACTTCCCTGGATTGAAGACACCACCAATGTGTCCTGGAGCTCAGCTTCCCCAGAGACCCATCCTACTAGGGAAAGAGAGAGGCAGACTGGGAGTATGGACCGACCAGTCAACGCCCATGTTCAGCGAGGAAGCAATTACAGAAGCCAGACCTTCTACCTTCTGCAACCCTCAATGACCCTGGGTCCATGCTCCCAGAGGGATAGAGAATGGGAAAGCTATCGGGGGAGGGGGTGGGATATGGGGATTGGGTGGTAGGAATTGTGTGGAGTTGTACCCCTCCTACCCTATGGTTTTGTTAATTAATCCTTTCTTAAATAAAAAAAAAAAAACTTCTTTTGATCTTTTTCTTCCCTGTAGGCTATGGGAGCCTGAGGGCTTTTATACTATAAGTAGGCTTCTTAGCTTAATAAGTCACTCCTGACCAAGAGATAAATCAAGGTGAGGGAGGAATAATACATTGGTTATGCAAAGACACTCTCACACCCCAAGAATCCAAAGCTCCATGCTCAGTTCAGCTTATCAGCCAAACTGGACAGCACTGCTGGGCCCTGTGAGTTTCTAAACAAGTCCCATTTATAGTCTGTAGGTTCTAAGGCAATTATTCATCATGTTCTCATCAGGAAAGCAATGTGTAAGGGATCCCACTATACAGTCCCACTGCTTGGCCACTGAGGTGTAGATCTTCTCCTGAGTTTCCTGGTCAGTTCTCTGTTCCCACATGTCAGCACAGGGCCTCCCCCTGGCTGCTCCAGCCTCTGATGCAATACCAATGGAGACTCACAGTTGCATTTGGTGAGTCTTAGGGGAGTACTATACTCCTTTTAGCAATCCTTTTATTGGTAAAACAAATACACCTTAACAGCAGACAGAAAAAAAAAGTACCAATCTATTGTTTATCAAGTTTGTGAATGGCATACATTTTATGTGGTGAGTTGTGTTTCTAGTAATAGAATTACAATTAATCTAGATTCAAAATATGTTATAGATCTCTACCTAGACTGACAGTATTGTGATTAAAGTTCATAATAGACCTTCCTATTTCATTGCTTAATCTCCAGTATCCTATAAGCTTCATGGAGTTTTTGTTTTGTTTTTAAGGACTATGAATAATTGAGTGCTAGGGAGTTGAGAGATCATGCTTTAAACTCATGAACTCTAGATTTTATCCCTGATATCACTTGGAAACAGCAACTAAAGCATCATGTATGGTGAAGGTGAAGGTATTTTGTTGTTTCTCATTCAAAAAATTAATTAAATTTAAAAAGAAATGTTAGGCTTGTGACATCACTGGCTCAGTGGTAATGTGTATGCACATGATTTTCTGTTTGATTTCAGACATGATATTATTAAAGGAAGCAAGAGTTAAAAAATTTAAAAGTACTGATTAAATACTATTCTTTCTTGACTCAAGTCTGGACCCTTAGTTAACTCTAGTATATTTTTTGTGGCTTTTAATTTTTTCAAGTCATGATCTTTCATGTACCCAAGGCAATTCTTATTCTGGTGAGAACGTTGCATTAGTAATAATTTACATTCCTCAGGCAGTAGAGGAGAAGCTTCTGCTAAAAGGAATAACATTTGTTATTACTCTTAATGTTGTCCAAGAGAAAAGAGGTTGTTATAAAAATAAGTCAATATATTGCTGGAAGAATAATGCTTGAAAATATGCCCATGGACAATAATTCATCTATTAGAAGAAGGAAAATAACAAAGCCCTATAAATGCTGGAGTATGACAACTCTGCTTTTCATCGAGCAGCTCCACTAGAGAGGAAAAAAATGCTGAGCTTCTGAAGCAATCTTTCTAAAAATATGTACAAGAAGCCTTTTCTGACTCTTTTTTGAAGTGACATCAAGATCAAGAAACTACATTGTGATCTATATAAAATTAAATCATGGCAGTAATATCAGCTGAGATAAATGTGAGGATGAATTTATAATTAAATACAAACAATGTGCAAATATAAGTACAAAACATCCTTTTTAAGAACATTCAACACTTAACTTCAAAATTAGAGGAAAACATCAGATATATATGTTTTACCTATAAAATTCAAAAAAATATTTTTATTTTTATGTTATCTTATGAATTTTTGATGCTTAAATATAATGCAGTTTATATAATGTCTCTCTTATTTTATTTATTTATTGTATAGAGGTAGTCAGAAATCCACAGGGAGGAGGGAGATAGAGACAGAGTGACATTAAGAGCACACAGTATGTAGCACAAGGATCCTGGTTCCAGGCCTGGGCTCCCCACCTACAGAGAAGTTGCTTCACAAGTGGCAAAGCAGGTCTGTAGGTGTTTATCCTTATCTCTCCTTCTCTATCTTTCCCTCCTCTCTCAAGTTCTCTCTGTCCTATCAAAAAAAAACAACATATGGTCACAGGAACAGTGGGTTCATATTGCAGTCACTGATCCCCAGCAATAACCCTGGAGGCAAAATTGAAAGAAAATAAAGAGAGAGGTAGAGGAAGAGAGCAAGAGTGAGACAGAGAGAGAGAGAGAGAGAGAGGGAGGAAGAGAGAGAGAGTTCTACAAGTGGGGAACAAGGCTTGAACCTGGGTCCTTGTGCATTATAACATGTGCATTCAGCCAGGTGCACCACCACCCAGAATCTCTAAGAATCTCTATCTCTATTAACTTAATCTTTCAAATTCATAAACTGATAGAATTCTTACACTTTACTTAAACTGTTAAAGTATTTCTAAAAATAACTTTTTTCCCCAAATATTAAGTTATCTACGACCTTAGACCACATAGATTAGAAACATCTGGTCATGTCAGTATCTAAGATATAGTTATCAATAGATAGCATTAAATTACACAAATCATGGTGAGACCAAGTATATTATGGTAAATCCTAACCGTGAGATTTCCAAAGTAAACCAAATTTCCAAGTAATTTGGGTATAATGATCTCTTGCCTTCTTAAACTCTAAAACTGTAAATATCCTCCACTCTCTTTAAAATCCATACTTCTCCCAGTCCTGGAACCTCTGGGACTCTGCTTCTATTTCTTGATGCCTCTCCTCTCAATCCCTTACCCTGTTACACTCCCTCCACTGACTTCAATTAAATTAGCAGTGCAGTCAGTGTCACCATGCCATGCTATTCTGACTCTGCCTTTTAACTTCGAATTGTATTCAGACACATCAAACCTGAAATGTCAACCTCCCAACTCCAATAGTTTGTGAGAGCTTAATAACACATGAGACTACCTGGTTATATTTCAAACTGCACATTAACAAAGTTATAGGTACAGGCTAGGGCCTTGGTTATTGGGTACATGTATGTCTGTATCCATAATTTATCTCAAATTAAACCTGTTTAATAGTTCACTATGATTATACTTTGACCCAATACACTCAGAAAGCAAGTAGGAAGGCCTGAAGTAGGCACCATAAATGATATAATCCAATATTTACTACTTAGGCCTAGATACCCTCCTCTCATACCCCCTATTTCACTCCCCTGAGTCACTCTATCTACTCAAATAACTATACTAAATAAAGCAAGTAAGTTATATCTCCTAATCTATTCCAACAGCATCAGCATTACTGTCACCACTCTATAATCTTTAGAAAAAACAGTGTATACAATTGGCTAAGAGATATACTGGCAAAAATATATAATAACTAAAGGACAATTACTATCCCTATGGCAACCTTCATTAGAATCATCAAATAAGGATTGCAGTAAAACTTAAGGTTCACTTACACTCCATGAAAACCCAATTTGCATTTCCTCCCTAACTTAAGACCAGTCCCAAACAAACCTAATACTGGCTTGGATACAGCAGATGACACTCAACACTGTAACAACTACCAACTACGAGAAAGTCTTAGATCATCAAATAAAGAAAGCACTACAAAAGTTGGATAAGGTCAAGAGACTATATCCTTTAATAATGTCCCTCTTGGTCAACTATATCCTTTAATTATGTCCCTCAGGCCACACCATTATCTGGAGTCCTAGTCAGGGAATCCTGGCATTCCCATAATATATGATGGCCCAAGACCTTTAATAGATCCCTCTCTCCACTGTTAACTAGTCAATTCCACCAGGAACATCATCATAAATTTTCTTGTGGGTCTCTCCAAGAGGATCTTGTCATCACTATAACACACTTACATGTCATATTACACCATTTTCCAGGTAATAAATCAGCCATTTTATAGCAGGGGTTTTATTTCAATATTGAAATTAATACCATTGTGTGCCAATAAGGAAAGAATCAAGCCTTTATTCTTAATGCTTAGGCACTCTGGATTTGGATTTTCTTTCTTGAACATAATATGTCTACCAAAATAGCCCTCTTTGAACATACAGACTGTTTTGCCCACAATTGGACTAGTCCACAAAGCATTTCTTCTTATCATTTCTCAGCAAATGACGGTTTGCAGTGGGTGTTTTCCAATGAAATTCACTGGTTTTCACATGTCTTCCATGATCCTGAAGCTACATGTTTGCAGACTAAGAAATAGCCTTTTGGAGATTCATTGTCAATGACAACTAGATGGCAATTCCATCAAGTGTTGGGGTGGGTCTCCCCAAAACTGCACAATTAAAACAGTCATTCATATGTGATGTTTTCCCCCCATAATTAAGATTCATGGGCCAAGAATCAAGCAGTATAAATGGGAGTGACATCACTCATTATTATTTCTAGTGACCCACTAGAAGAATATTTGCTTCCTGTCCTCATGAATTATCATTACACTGCTGCCGTAAAGTTCTTAATTCCAAAAGGAGGAATGTTCCCACCAGAAGCATAATAAAGAATCCAGTGACCTGGAAGTGAAGACTGCCATCCAATAACTTTGCTTTCTTCATACATCTGAATCACCAGTCAGAGAAGGGAATTATTATGTTGGCTGAGATGACTGACTCAGATTATCAAAGGGAAATTTAATTGCTACTCCACAATGGAAGTAAGAATGAGCATAGTTATAATACTAAAGGTCTCAGTAATATCATGCCCTCTGACTAAAATCAATATAAAAATATAAGAAACACAGTTACATAGGACTGAAAATGACCCCAGACTCTTCAGAATCAATGGCTTGTCATCTGAGGTGCTTACAAAAGGAGCATAGAACACATACTTAGAAAAAGTAGTTATAAATACTAGCCATTACTACATGAACATTTATATAAATGAGGACTATAAACGTAATCATCTCCTGGTAATTTTGTTAGAGATATATGTGTCTTAAGAAAATTGTTTAGTTGTCTTACTTCATTATCTTGTTATCATGCAACATAAAATTTTTGTTTGTTTGTTTTTGGCAGAATTTTACCACTCTAGGTCAAAAACTCCAGATAGGAAGAGATGTGAGGCAAAGATAGAAAAATTGAGGGAGAGAGAGAGGAAATCACTGTAATACTAAAGCTTCCCCTAGTGTGGTGGACACCTGACTCAAACCTGGGAGGCACAAGTGAGAGAGCTAGCTTGCTGTTCCAGTTTGTACTGATTATAAATCACACGATTTAAGCATTGCAAACTTTATCTTCTAATATTTAAGGTACTGAATTGAAAAGAAAGGACAAGCATCATTCAAGAACTTTCCATCTTCTGAAAATCAGTTGGAGTGAATTTAGTTCGACATAGGGTATTTCTATCATGTTAAGTGAAAGTATAACTTTGGCAGTTAAATATGGTTTAAGAAGAATGTATGGGTACCAGGTTGACATAGTTTGCTGGTTAACTTGAAATGGCTAATTTCCTGCATTATCTTGGAGGGTAATTTGGATTGCATATCTAAACTGTTTGGCTTTCAGAAGGTGGCTGTCTACAATGTGTGTGAACATCATCTAATTAATGACAGACCTAAATAACACAAAAATGATGGCCACACCAAGCAAGGTAAAATACTCTGGTAGACTGCCTTTGTGTTTCATCTACACCACAATCTCTCTTGGGCATCAGTCTGATGGCCTACACTTTATATTTGAACCAGCCTGCTTCTATAGATATATGCATGGATTCCTTATAAATAATGTATTTCTCTCTATAGACAAACACTCTATTGATTATGTTTCTCCAAAAAGGTATAAATAGTCGTGATACATGCACAGAAAGTATAAGTTATCAACTGTCCTCCCTTCACACAGTCCATCTTAATTGTACTACAGGCCACTCCAGTTTTTTTTAATTATTATTATTATCCTGTCTGCACATTAAATAAAAAAAACCTAGTACATTCCTTTCATGCTCATCACAAATCCTCATGATATCCATGGTTTGTAACCATTCTCCCTGACTCTTATAATTTTCCAAGATCTTAGCCAAATAAAATTTCTGAAGTTTTCCCTCCTCCCTGTTTAGCCTCCTAAATGGCATAATGCTTTTCTCTTGTAGCTTATCACACTCAGTGATCTTCTCCAGCTCTCTTTATTTTTTCTAAGTTACTTTCTTCCAGTAATATCCCCTTCTTGTAGCCCTTCATTGATTCTTTCCATATTAGTTTGAATTTTCCAGAGAAAATAGAAGTGATGTACAGGGATAGAGATATATTGAAAATAATTAACAATAAAGGACTGATTCCTATGATTATGGAAGTTCTATAACCTATTGTCTGAACGTTGGATACCTCAGAAATCTGTTAATGAAGTTCTAAATCAATCATGAATCCCCCAGACCCAGGAAGCTTATGATATTAATTTCAGTCCTACACGTAGTAGGATGACCACATACCAAGTAGTCTGGTATGCAAGTGTAGCGTAGAAGTATATTCCAATCTAGACACTGAAGACATTTGTCTTTGTCTTTCTGTTGTGTTCATGAACTGAACAGATTTGATGATGCTCATTTGCTTAAGTGAAGGAATTCTGTAATAGGTCTTCTGTTTAAAATACATATATCTCTGAAACATTGAGAGGTAACATCCAAGAAAGATATCTGAGCATTTCAGGCCTCTACTGGTCACAGGCTTTTAAAACCCATGGCTTAAAAATTCTTTATGGGTTGCAGAAGGTAGAAGGTCTGGCTTCTGTAATTGCTTCCCCGCTGAACATGGGTGTTGACTGGTCGACCCATACTCCCAGTCTGCCTCTCTCTTTCCCTAATAGGGTGGCAACCCACAATGACCCTGGGTCCATGCTCCCAGAGGGATAGAGAATGGGAAAGCTATCAGGGGAGGGGGTGGGATATGGAGATTCGGTGGTGGGAATTGTGTGGAATTGTACCCCTCCTACCCTATGGTTTTGTTAATTAATTCTTTCTTAAATAAAAAATTTAAAAAAATTCTTTATGGTCAGCAAAGAGTTGTAACTCCTTGAGTACAGATACACGTTAATTGAGTTAAGGAACCTGGCTACCACCAATTGGTGCTTGGTGTGAATGAGTGGGTACTTAATTTTCCTGGTGACTTCAGCCATAAAGTCTACTGAGATCCCCTTCACAATGCAATTTAGAATAGACCTTGAATGCAATTTAGATTAGATCCTGAAGGCTACTACTTAGAAAAGTCTTTCTTTATCAGTGGCTCTACCATATTCAGATTTCTTCTCCCAGCTATTCCCACTTACCAAACTGTTCTGCTGATATGAAATTTCATATATGCCCTTTGGGTGATCTTTATAACAAACTAATGAATGATAAGGAAGCCCCATTGTGATACACTGCTTCTAGGTTCATCTTCAGGAAATTGTGTATGTTTCAAACTTGGCCTCTTAAGAGCAAACTAAAGTCTTCAGTAATATTTTATTATTCCTGGAACAGATGCTAAAAGTCACCCCCCCAAAGATTCTCACAAACAAGAAATAATTACTAAATAAATTTATAATTACTATTATTCTGAAAATATCTCTCATCACAGGCAAATTGACATATATAAATAATAGGAGCATAATGGGCTTGTTTTGTTTTTTTTTTCCTCCTGCCTTCATCTCAAAATATTTTGCAGTCCTTTGCACACTATCTTAAACCAAATTTTTCTTTGTCTTGTCTTAATATATCTGGCAAATGTTGCATCACACTTCATTGTGATCATCCATCAACTGCTTCTTTAACTAAGCTCTAAACTTTATAGTCAATAGTTCCATATATATATATATATATATATATATATATATATATATATATGTAAGTTTATATATATATATATGTAAGTTTTATTATTTTATTTGTGGTAGATAGAAGATACAAATGACAACTTTAAATGAGAAAGAAATATTAGCCAGAAGTCATGAATTGTACTTTATAAAATTTTTCTGGATTTTTTAATTTAAGTTAATTTATTTATATAATACAAAATAGAAAATATCAGCAAACCATAGGATAAGAGAGGTAAAATTCTACACATATCCCACCACCAGAGTTCCATATCCCATCCCCTCCACTAGAAGATTTCCTATTTTTTATATCGCAGGGAGTATGGAGCCAGGATCATGATTGGGTGCAGAAGGTGGAAGTCTGGCTTCTGTAACTGCTTCTTCATTGAACATGAACATTGGCAGGTTGATCCCTACTGTCAGCCAGTCCCTATCTTTTTCTAGTGGGACTTGGCTCCAGAGAGATGGGGTTCCAGGCTACATTGATCAAGTTGTCTATCCGGGGGGAGTCGGGTTGGCTTCTGGTAGCATCTGCAACTTGGTGTCTGAAAAAGCATTAAGATATAAAGATGAACAAATTGTTTAATAATATGGAACCTAAAGGCAAGAATATAGTAAATGAGATTTAGGGTTTCGATTTTGGAAAAAGTTAGTAGGTTTACTTTAGGTATATTCGAAGGGACCCATGACTTTACTAATTTTTGTCTAAGCCTGACAGCTAACATACAAGTGGGCCAAAGGTATATCTGGGGATTTGGTGTCAGGGCTAGAAATAGGACTTGAAAGTTGGATCAGGGAAGAGAGCAGCTCCCAAATATAGAGAAAAAAAAAAAATATATATATATATATATCACGAACTATAAACCCCATAGATTTTTCTGAGGCCTATATTCAGAGCAGGAGTCTTTGTAACCTCTGTACCCCTCTAGGTCTGAGTTCACATTCTGTGATCATAGGTAGGAACATTCTAGATTGCACTTATTTTCAAACCCATCTTCCTTGAGTGATGGATTTTGGCCCAACCTCCCTTCAGATAATGGGCCAGTTCCTACGACTGTTGTTCCACATTGAGGGTAAGGTCCTATGGGGCCTACATAGGGTTCCATTACATTCCTGTTGGAGATGACCAGTGGCAGTGGATAGAGGGATATATTAGAAGTCCAGGTCCATCATGTCTGTGTGTGAATCCCAGGATTCCCTGACTAGAGCCCCGAGAGATAAGGTGGCCTTGTAGTAATCCAAAGAGACTTTGTTAAAGTATGCTAGTCTCTTGCCTTTATCCAGTTTTTGTTGTCCTTACTTTGTCTGATAAGGTTACCTTTGGAGTGATTGAAGAAAGTTAATAAGAAGTAGGTGAGAAGAATATATAGATCTAAGTTGAAACTATCTGATTAAGAACTTTATGTTGTTTGAGAAAGTTGTGGTATATATACACAATGGAATAACACTCAACTATTAAGAATAATGAACCCACCTTCTATGACCCATCTTGAATAGAGATAGAAGGAATTGTGTTGAGATAAGTCAGAAAGACAAAGATGAGTATGGAATGATCCCACTCAGAAGTTGAGAAAGAACAGAAAAGGACATGCAGAGCAGAATTTGACTGAGTTTGGAGCACTGCACCAAAGTAAAAATCTCTAAGTGTGTGTCAGGGTAGGTTTTCAATTTCACTGGAGTGAGCTGGGGGTTGAGGGTAGGGACACAGACCTTTGGTAGTGTGAATGATATTAATACACATGCCTATTAATATATAGTCTTATAATTCACTATTTAGCAAATATAAGGAGGGGAAAATAGATTGAATGTCTCAAGCTTTTTGATGCATAGACCATAACTCTGAGTATATATTCCTTTAAGCACTTAATGCTTCAAATTGTTAACCTTATTGAATTTTAATTGTGGGTTTAAAGTGTTAATACATTTCCAATAATGACTTTTTTTTTGAAATATTAAGTCAACTATGATCTTAGACCAGAGAGACCAGAAACAACTAGCTGAGTCACTATATTAGATAGAGCTATACATAAATAGCATTAAACTAAATAAATCCTGTTGAGGTCTTGTGTGATATAGAAAATCCAAACAATGGGACTTTCAAAGTCAACCGAATTTCCAAATAATCTGGTTATAATAATAACTATCTATTGCCTTCTTAAACCCTAAGACAGCAGGGACACTTCCCATCCTCTATAAATCCCATATTTCTCTCAGTATTGGAACCTCTTGGGCATGGCTTGTTTTTCAATAGGCTTCTTTAGACCCATATCAATTGATACTGCATCTGCTGATCTCAAACTAATCAATGCAACCAGTACCACCTCTATATGTTTCACTTTGGACCGTGTCCAAAGAGGACAAGCCTTCAATGTCCACGTTTCAGCTCCAGTACTCTAGTGAGACCTTTCCTAGTTCATAGGACTCATAATTCCATTTCATACAGTGCACTTCCTAACAAAGCCTGGACACCTATATATGAACCAGGGCCCAAGAGATAGAGCGCATATATACATGTACACATGTATACACATAAGTTAGGGAGAAGTAGATACCTTAAAGCAAGAGTATACAATAGTTTCCAGTGACCCAATACATGCATCAAGCAAGTATAAAAACCTATAAAAGACAACATAAAGTGTCTGATATTTAAATTGTACTAAATAAAATATGGTTGATTGAATGAATGACATAATTTTATTCTTTTATCCAACTGAGTACGTAGCATCAAAATGCAGGTGGAGGGTAGAAAGCATAATGGTTATGCAAACAGGCAAACAGACTCTTATTCCTGAGGCACCATAGTCGCAGGTTCAATCTCCCGCACCACCATAAGTCAGAGCTGAACAGTGCTCTGGTTATACAAAACAAATAAACAAACAAACAAAAAGCATCAAAATGCTGCTTTAATCAAGTGAATGAATGCTTTTTCCCCAGTTATTTAGCATATGAGTATTTGAAGACAAATATAACATTCTGTTTGAGACTCAGTAAAGAAAAATATATAGAGTATAAAACAAGTTTTTAGGTCTGAGGCTAAGGTTTCAGATATATTTGTTCCTCTTCCTCCTCTATTGAACATATTTACTTATGTTGCATGAATTTCCTGTGTTATTTCTGTTCTTTTATTACTTTTTTCCTGCCAAGGATATTTGGGATACATAAATCATTAACATTTTTTTAATATCTCCTGGTGATAAATGATGAGAGATTTTAACATAAATCCAGTCTGTGGGTATTTATAGTGTCAGAGAGTTGAGCTCAATACAAGTCCTCTAAGTGACCTTCATACAATATCTTGGTTTTAGCTTACACATCTGAAAAGGGACAGACATTTTTCAGTCTACTTTTTGTAGAGTGTCTTAGGAACATCATTTAGAGTTGTAATTCTTCACTTTTGGATTTTAGTTGACTTATTTTCTTGACTAAGGAAGAAAATCTACTTAGGCACATCATTAACTACCAGCACAGAATTTAATACCATAGTAAAACTGAGATAATTTTCTAAGAAATTGTAGGATGTAAAACTTGAATTTTATTTATGGAAAAAAATTTATGTAAACAATACTGACAAAATTCTGCTTATCATTTCACATATTAGTTTAATCGCTCTTCTTCCTCACATATATAAAGTAATAACTCTGCTGTATACCCATGTGTTATATATTTTAAAGGGGAAATGTATTTTATTTAAAATATATATAAAACAAACTTTCACTGATTTGACTCCTTACTGCTTCCTGGCATGGTCATTGGATTTTATTTAATAAATTACAAGGTACACACTCAGAGATTTTTATTAAAAAATGGGGTGTTGGGGGTCAGACAGTAGTGCAGCAGGTTAAGTGCACATGGCACAAAGCACAAAGATCTTAGTTTGATCCCTGACTCCCCACCTGCAGGGGAACATCACAAGACATGAAGCAGGTCTGCAGATGTCTCTCTTTCTCTCCCCCTCTATGTCTTCCCCTCCTCTCTCCATTTCTCTCTTTCCTATCCAACAACAACAATAATAGCTACAACAACAATAAAACAAGGGCAACAAAAGGAAAAATAAATAATAAAAATATTAAAAATGGAATGTCTGAATATTTTTGTCCAATTCCATGTTAGCTACCAAAATCAAGCAAAAACTACAATAAGCGTATGTCCTTAGGAACATAACTAAAATAGACTTCCTTTTTTCCACCCTAACATTCCTATTCCCATCTTCTCTATTCCTACTTTTTGGTTCCTGTTCATTAATTGTTTTGTACCTCTATATATCTTACCACTTTTCGGCCACCATATTGCAGCCACTATCACCAGTGTGTCCTGGAATCTCAAATTTTCAGAGTCCTACCCAACTAGGGAAAAATAGAAATAGGCTTGGATATGGATCAACCTGCCAGTGTCTATGTCCAGCAGAAAAGTAATCACAGAAGCCAGAATTCCCACTTTTGTACCCCAAAAATAATTTTGGTTTATACTCCCAGTGGAATATAAATGATAGAGGGAAGATGACCAGAGGACTCTGAAATCCAATTTAATCAAGACTTAGAGAGAGGAGAGCAAAAAGGGAGGTATATTTGGATTTAGTAATGTGTGTATGTGTGACTTTGAAAGGAAGAGAAAATGTGACCATAAGAGGAAAAAAAGGCAAATATAAACTGGTAGCTGTAGAAATGATACTTAATACTTATCTTCAACCTTAAGAGAATTGCTGTAGTTTACAATGGAGGGGATGGGGATACAGAATTCTGCTGTTGGGAACCTTGTAGAGTTGTACCCCTGTTACCTTGTAATTTTGAAAATCAATCTAAAATCACTAATACATTTTTTAAAATAATAAGTAAAACAAAATGGGATGTCTAAAAATAAAAAAGTCAGTTGGCTATACCATTGCAATATTTTCAAAAGTGTAATTTCATTTTTGCAGAAAGGAAAAAGTAAGTTTAATGCTTTAAACTACTCCTGTTTTAATGTTATCCTCTACAAATGACTGGACAGCAGTATATAAAACATATACCTTTATATCTTGAATATAATGTCAATAGAAATTATTATTATAATTATTGGTAATGAATTACAGAGCCTTTGTTTATATGTAAATATGATTTATATTTCATTCCCTCTCACGAGTTCCTTGTTTTGGTGCATTACACCACCCATAGTCCAAGTTTCACTCTGTGTTCTCCCTTTCTAACTCTGTCTCCCAAGTTCCATCTACATGTGGAATTATTATGTATTCATTCCTCTCTTTTTGAATTATACCACCCAACACTTTTGCTTCTGCTTCCAACAAAGATGAGGCCAAGAGTGTGATTTTAGAGTTCTGTTCTGATGTCTAGGTCTTTGACACTTGGCCTTGGTTCAACAATACTGGTCATGTCACTCTGTGCTTTCTCCTTTCTCTTTCCCTATATGTTTGCTCCTTTGTTTCCCCATTTCTTGAGTTTATACTTATATTCCACTACAGATTACCTCATTTGGAGTTACAGGTCCATTACTTCTTTTCTTGTAGAACTTCTTTCAAGAATTCTTGCAAGACAGAGTTGTTGGTGATGAATTCCTTCAGCGTCTGTATGTTTGGGGACCTTTTGGTTTTCTCTTTCATACCTGAAGGATAGTTTGGCAGGATAGTGTGCCTGTGACTAATAATTCTTATATCTTAATATAATAAAAAATTATCATTCCTTTCTTGCTTCTTATGTTTGTGTTGAGAAGTCTGGTGAGAACATAATGGTTCTGTCTCTGTGAAGCTTCTTTTCTTTTTGCTCCTTAAATTTGGCTATTTATTAGAAATTTTTGGAGAGATTTTATTTTTATTTTTATTGGGTGATTCATATTTTACAGCTAAGAGTAAAATGCATTAGTTTGTACATGTGTACCATTATCAGTTTTCCACATAACAATTCAACCCCCCACTAGGTCCTCCTCTGTTATCATGTTCCAGGACCTAAACACTCTCCTCCACCCCAGAGTGTTTTACTTTGGTGCAATATAGCAACTCCAGCTTCTTTTCTCTTGAAGCCTGCAATATTTCTTCCTTGTCCTTTTTTTCCAGGATTTCCTTTTGAATTTGTCTTTGTGAAACTTTTAGCTCTTTGGTGAAGAGATCTCTGGATTCCTTAACTTATATTTGTGTGTTATGGTTGTAATCTTGAATTGCTTTCATGATTAGCTTTCTGAATTCAAATTCAGACGTATCTTCCAAATCCTTGTGATGTTGACCCCCCCCCCATTTTATTTTCTTTCCATGTTTCAGTTGGGTGTGGTATTAGTGGGCAGGTGGTGCTATAGTTATATTGTTTTGAGTGATGGTGTGGAGGGATAGGTAAAGCCTTCTGAATTAATCAAGTCTGGTTAGAGTAAACCCTCTATAGTTGATGAGTGTTTCAATATGGCTCCATTTATTTCCCATGGTTACTTTCTCAGTCCATGATCCTATATGTGTGGTGTAAGTATAATTGACCATGGCTTGGGACCCAGCTATGTCTGCCTTTTTCAGACTACACGTTGATCTCTGGCTATCCTGCTTCCAGTCTGGGACATTCCTACACTGCCATTCTGTGTCTGTGCTTCAGGGAGACTCTACTTTTCCCCAGCTGCTAGAATATCTTGGGATTCAAGTTATCTTTGCTCTACAATGGTCTCCCCTTCCACTTTCCACACCAATCACCTGGTACTCAAAATTGGTAGTTTATGATGTGAGGTTACAGGTGTTCTTCATTTTTTTATCTGGTTATCTCTTTTTATCTTGGCATCATCTTTCAGCTGTGGCTGCTCCTTGGTCATGCAAATAAATTATAATTGCAGAACGAATCACATCTATACAAGTATGATAATGATTGTCCTTATGTGAAGTATCTTACTCTCTACTTTTCAATTATTTTCTTGATGTTTATAAAATACTTTAGTAATAAATGAGGTGATTAAATAGCTATATTGAGAGGTCTGAAGCATAATATTTGATATATGAGAGTTTTTCTGTTTATACCATATACACAAGTGCTAACTTATGTTGGCTGTGTGTACATGTTGGCATATGTTTTACATGTACCACTAGAATATTATTCTGTGTTGATGAACAAACATTGTTAATCTCATCAATAAATCTGAATTTCCAGTGTAAACTTTATGTAAGTTAAATTTAAACAGAGGCATTATTTTAAATAATGGCATATTTAATTTGAATTTCTTCTGCAGTAAAGAATATGTTACTATGTTATTCTGTAAACAGGGAGGTTTTTCCTCTCCCCTCAACCTGCCCCAGTGCAGTTTGCCATTTTTCCTAGTAATCTTTGCTCTAAAGCTGTTTAGGTTTTTGATTTGGGGGTTTTGCCTAACACTTCTTTTAATTTTTCCTAGTGACTTTAATTGTCTCTGGAATCACCTATTTTTAAGTATTATCTGTTTGTTTTTTTTTTACTTTATTAGATTTCTGCTTAAGTATTTTATTTATTTATTCTCTTGTTGCCCTTGTTGTTTTATTGTTGTAGCTATTATTGTTGTTATTGATGTCCTTGTTGGATAGGACAGAGAGAAATGGAGAGAGGAGGGGAAGACAGAGGGAGGGAGAGAAAGACAGACAGCACCTGCAGACCTACTTCACAGCCTGTGAAGTGATTCCCCTGTAGGTGGGGAGCAGGGGGCTTGAACCGGGATCCTTACACCAGACCTTGTGCTTTGCGCCACATGAGCTTAACCCACTGTGCTACCTACCGCCCATCTCTCAGTAGCTCTGTATTTTAGATATTTAGTGCAGCTATCTCACATTGCTGGATTTTTCTTGCTTTTCTTTCAAATACAGATATAATACAAAGCTAACATTAATGGATATTTTCTGACTTCCATTGTTTTAAATTCGTTACACATGTATGTTGATTTCTTGCATTCCTTTGCAAAAATGTCTTATTGGAATATAACATATATAACCAGATTTAAATATTAACACATTTTTACAAACTGAACAGAACTAACATGCAAATTTAAATCACAGAATGATGTAGGATCAAAAAAGGTCATTTCTTCTCAGTGCCAAATAAGCCAATTACTGCCATTCACATAAAAGGGAATAAAAAGTTTCAAAAAGGGAAACTTCTGTTTTTAAACTGTTCAGTATGAAACATGAAAATGGGAGGTTTTAATATTATTATTTATTTTATTTAACTCTGCCTAAACTTTCTCAGGAATGACTTCTTTATATTATGGAGGTGAGGGAGGGCTAGGGAATTTTCCTGCCTCTCATCCCCTTTCCCCTCCAACCTTGTTGCTGCCAGAGGTGATGGGGAAGGGTGAAAAGTCTGGGATTATTTCTAACTTTCAGTCATGGAGCGTTGACTCTAGGATATAATAAGGAAGGGAGTTGGAGTTGATTTCTCAAATCTATCTTTTCATTCCAGACTCATATATACCAATTGTTAGAAATAAGCATCGTTAACCCATTATTTTTTAAATTATTTTATTTATTTATGAATGAGAGGGATAGGAGGAGAGAGAGAAAGATCCAGACATCACTCCAGTACATGTGTTGCCGGGAATTGAACTCAGAACCTCATGATTGATAGTCCAACACTTTATCCACTGCACCACCTCCCGGACCATCGTTAACCTATTCTTGCAAATCAAATTTATGTAGATGGAATCATGTATTGCATCTTTTTTATTTTCTGATGCACGTGGGGATTTAACTCAATCTCATGTTTTCTGAGTTTCTCAATATGTGTTGTTGTTGTTGTTGTTATTATTATTATTATTATACTGATTACCAGAACACTGCTCAGATGTGGGGGATTGAATCTGAGACTTTGGGGCATCTGGCATATATGTCTCTTTGAATAACCAGTATGTAATCTCCCCCACTCTGCACTAGATATTTTGATTAAAGAATAGCAGTCCTTTTTGTGGTTATACCTTAATGTATTTATCCATTCTAAGAAAATGAGAGTTTATACAACTTCTAGTTTGGACTATTTAACACAGAACTGACATAAATATTCTTTTTAATTTTTAGTTATGTCTGGACAATAGGCTGACTTTTAAAGACAGAGGGCTGGGAAGATAGCACAATGGTTATGCAAAAAGACTTTTATGCCTGAAGCACTGAGGTTCCAGATTTAATCCCAGGGGATTAAATCTGCACCAATAAATCTGCACCAATATCAGCCAGAGCTGAGCAGCCTCCTGATCTCTACATTTCTCTTTCCAACTCTTTCCTTACATCTCTTTCACCAAATTAAATAAACAATGCTTTTTGAAGATATTTCTTTTTAAAATACTTTCATTTATTAACTCATTGAATAGAGACCATCAGAAATCAAGAAAGGAGGGGGGAGAGGGAGAAGAGGAAGGGGAAGAGAGAGATACAATACTGCTTCAACACTCACAAAGATTTCCTCTGCAGGTGGGGACTAGGAGCTCGAACCCCAGTCCTTGCACGCTGTAATTTGTGCTCTACCACCCAGGCCCTTAAACTATATATATATGGAAGACAGGGCCAAGGAAAGAAACCATTGCACCAGTGGTTTCCATCAGTGAAGTGAAAGGCCAAGCTCAAAACTGTTTACTGCACATGGCAAAGGAAAGCACTATCCAAACAAGTTATTTTGCCAGTCTTGCTGTGAATATTCTTGTACATAGCATTGGAGGGTCCTTGTGTTCACATTTCACTAAGAAATATCAGCTAAGCGTTATTTGCCCCTAATTGAAAACCTACATTTTTGTATATAAAAATATATCTAAATTTATATTGCTTTCCAAATACTACATAAATTTCAGGAGTAAAACTTCACAATTCTATATATGTGAAAGTCGCCCTCAACCGACACCAAACTTTTAATACATTCTCATTATTAATTGACCAAATCTAATCTCTCTTTTCATAGCTCTACCCTTCTGCTCTGAGAACTATCTCCTTTTTCACGCAGCCTAGAGAGTATTTTTATTGTGATTTGTTTGCATGCTTGCTTTATTTATTTGTATTCCACATAAAAGAGAAATCATCCTGTAAATGTCTTTCACTGTCTGACTTATTGAAAATCCATTTTAATTTCAAGTTCATACCATTTGTATTGTCAATGACAGATCTGTATAATAAATATAATATAGAAATGATATATTATTATAGATATATGTATATATCTATAATTTTATTTTTGATTTGATATGTTTCAATCAATTTATTATGAATTAAGTTTTAAACCTTTAAAAAACAATTATTATAAAATTTGTTTTCTTACTGCGTCTTTTCTTTGAGAAAGCTTGGAAAATCCCCTCCAGTTTCATTACTTTGCCACTAAGTTGCAGATACTATACCACGATGACAACATGACTTCCCTGGGCAGAAGACCTCACCAGTGAGTCCTGGAACCCCACCTCCCCATAGCTATGCCCCACTAGGGAAAAATAGAAACAGACTGGGAGTATGGATTGACCGGCCAATGTCCATGTTCAGCGAACAGGCAATTATAGAAACTAGACCTTCCACCTTGTGTACCCCATAAAGATTTGGGTCCATGATCCCAGAGACATAAAGAATAGGAAGCTATCAAGGGAGGAGACGGGATACAGAGGTCTGGTGGTGGAAAATGTGTGGAATTATATCCCTCTTATACTATGGTCTTGTCAATATTTCTATTTTAAAAATGAGTAATAGAAATGAGTCTGGAATCATCTTACTCCATTCTTTACTTATATTGATATAGTGCTTAATTTTGAATTTAACAAAAATATTAATAATATTCTAATTGCATACTGTTTGCATACTACTGTAAACTAATGGTCTAATCTTCCTTATTTTTATATTTAAATTGTTATCATTTATTGTTAATACACAATATTTACTTAGATATATGAATATTTTGCTTTTGTTTAGGGATTTTTTTATATTTTTCCCAAAGTTCAGTCTAAATTCTTTATGAGTAAGTGATATATGTATTAATTTGTATTCATCTGGAGTATAAATAAGAGATTTTATTTGGTTTCTTAGTCAGAAGTTTTGATGGACCTACTATTTTAGATTCATGTATATTCCCTAGATACCCCTTGAGGATGTTTTAGAGCCATACGTTTTTTTCGTGCTGATGTTAATTTGTTGCAAATCAAATTGTCTTTTCTTTGTAAAGTGATTTATTACCTCTCAGTTTAATGTAATTAAATGTTGCTTTTCTTTTGCTGTCTCTAGTTTTAGTAGAATGCCTAGGAAAGTGTTTTTGTTTCCTTCTTTTAATTATTTTTTTCACTTGTCCTTTCTTTGAGTGCCTGTATACTATATCATTTTAAATTATTTCTAGAAAATTGTTTGCCATTCATCTGATCAACTCCATTCTTTCACTTCTTTGTTTTCCTGGTTCTCTAGTCACCAGACTTCCTTTTTTCCTTCCTTCCTTCCTTCCTTCCTTCCTTCCTTCCTTCCTTCCTTCCTTCCTTCCTTCCTTCCTTTCTTCCTTTCTATCTTTCCTTCTATTTAAATTTATTTTGATTCAGAGAGAGAGAGAAAGTAACAGATACTGAGAAAGACACACATGAATAGAAATACTTGCAATACTATTTCACTACCTGTGAAGCTTTTTCTCTGCAAGTGGGGAACCAAGGCCTTGAGCCCATATCTCCATGCTGGTAACATGTGGGCTGTATGGATGAGAGACCACTCAGCCCCCCAAAGCTCTACTTCTCTCATGAGTTTTGTGTCTTTAATGTTACATACAGTATATAAGTCTGACATTTTGTACATTTCTATATTTGTGTTATGTATTTTTAATATTTTTAACTATATGTAGCATGTATTCTGCACCCAGTCACTCAGTAAGTGAGTTATTTTTGGAGCTTTCTTAGAATGAATGCGTATCCTGTACTTGGCATACTTTATTTGTAGTCATGTAGGTAGACAAATGTGAATATCCTGACACACATTGTGGCTGTTTTGCTTTTGGAGCATCTGCATTTGCTTATCTGGAATCTGAGGCTATTTCCAATGTGGAACCATTTTAGCTGACTGAGTGAAAACACCTCAAGCAGGCTCCTATTAGCTCACTCCAGTGTCAGGCTTAGTCACTTGTTTACAACTTTCAAGCTGATGTTTCCTTTCAGGAGCTCTAATTTTAGCTCAGATGGTGTTTATGTCTTTCGAAGATACCTATTAACTATGTGCAAGTCCAGAAATACAATTAAACATGTATTCTATGAAGTATTTAGCTGCTTTGCTGGGTAAGATCCCCTTACATGTTATTCACATTGTTCAACTTTGATAAAAATATTAAAAACAAAAACAAAAAAAAATAAATAAATCACACTGTGCCAAAGAACAAAGCAAGAATTTGACCCAAATTCAGATATATGGCAGTTTGGAAAAGAGCACTTAATGTAAATCTGACTCATATGTTAAGACTCATTTGGAAAGGTACATAATATGCAGGAACAAAAAGGTAATGCTATGAGCAAACAAGGCTAATACAAAATTAAGGAGAACAGGTAGAAACAAAACACTGTTATACAATTAAAGAAGGTCCTTTATAAAGTCACCCAAGAATGGTAGCAGCATAGGAATAAACAAATAAACTTTATTATAGATTGTCTCCTCAGATCTTAATCTGAAATACAAAGTCAAAAATGGTTTTGGGGAGTGATGTGGTGTGTGTGAGTGAGAAAGACATTTCCCAGCAGCATTGTTTCACCACTTAAGAAGCTTCCTCTTTTCAGGTGGGGACTGGGGGCTTAAACACAGGTCCTTGCACATTGTATTGAGAGTACTATCACCCTGCTCTGGATGTCTTTTATTCTCACCCTGGAAAAACAGAAATGCTCCCAGTGGATGATGCTGTCATACTAAGTCACTGGTGACTGTGGTGCTGGACTTCCTTTTCAAACTACACCAACAGGAGTTTGGGACTATTAGCATACAAATGATGTCACCCTGAGGAGGTGCTTTCAGAGAAAGGAATGTATAAAAGCAAGGGACTTTGAGCAGGTCTCTCTCTTTGGCTGCTGCTTCTTCTCATGGTCAGAAGCATGTTCAGCGGGGAAGCAATTACAGAAGCCAGACCTTCTACCTTCTGTAACCCTCAACGACCCTGGGTCCATGCTCCCAGAGGGCTAGAGAATGGGAAAGCTATCATGGGAGGGGGTGGGTTATGGAGATTGGGTGGTGGGAATTGTGTGGAGTTGTACCCCTCCTACCTTATGTTTTTGTTCATTAATCCTTTCTTAAATAAAAAAATTAAAAAAAAAAAAAGAAGCATCTCACTGGAGGTGTGCCAGGTATCCGCCATGGCAGCTTCTCCTGGGAACTGAACACCTGTGACTCTGCTAGCTCGTAAACTTTTAGACCTCTCTACAGTCATGAGCAACCTTTACCAGAGCTGATAATTGTTTATCTTATGGGACTAAACTTTTGATAACTATCCTCAGACTTTAGACCTAGCATACTGTTAACCCTTGATGATAATTGCTTATTTTATCTTTTGCCTGTTTCACCCTAATAAACCTTGTAGTATTTAAACCAGGTCCCAGCTCCCCGCTGTGAATATATTTACAAGTAGCAGCAGCCTGCCCTAACCCCCCTTTTTATTCTTGTATGTATATATATATCTTATTCTTGTATGTATATATATATATATATAAATATACATATTATATATATATTATATATTTATATAATTTATATATAAATATATATTATATATATATATATATTTTTTTTTTACCAGAGCACTTCTCA
Organism: Erinaceus europaeus; assembly: GCF_950295315.1. Classification (NCBI taxonomy): domain Eukaryota; kingdom Metazoa; phylum Chordata; class Mammalia; order Eulipotyphla; family Erinaceidae; genus Erinaceus; species Erinaceus europaeus. The sequence goes on from NC_080175.1 coordinate 34,973,897, forward strand.
GCTCTGGCTTATGGTGGTCCAGGGGATTGAACCTGGGACCTGACTGTGAGGAGCCACATGTGCCCTCAAGGTTGTTATTGGCATGGCCACATAACCATTGTTCACAGAAGGCCTTGCTTAAAAGATAAGTTTCTGTCTCCCAACTCCACTTCCCTAATGAATCACCCAGGACCTTCCAGATAATGGCTGATCACCATGACAACATGCCACTTCAATCAACAGTCCCCAACTGCTAACTCCCCCTTGCCCAGGCCTTAAAAACAGCACCTTTGGTGCTAATAAACAGACTTGATCAGAATCCTGACTTGTCTCATTTCTCTTGCATCTCTTTTCCTCATTCCCTCTCCCTCTTGTCCTTGTCCTCACTCCCTCTCCTGGGGACTGGACACCTGACATAGCCTCAGGCATAAGAGTCTGTTTGCATAACCATTTGCTATCTACCCCCCACCTTGCAAACCCCTTTTTAAGTTAAGTTACAACAAATTGGGAGGTCTGGTCAAGGCAAGATAGTCCAGTGAAATGTAATGTTTAGGACTTGAAAGTCTAAGATTATCTTTGATCTCTTCAGTGCTATACCCAAGACTGAGCAATGTTTTGTTTGCCTTTCTAGTCTTTCATATAAATGAATAGATGAATAAATGAATTATAAGGGCTCTCTTTCTCTCTGTTATTTTTCAAAGACCTCTCATTATAAACTGCATCAGTCTAGAGTCCTGAAATTAAAAGATAGAAAGGACTGATAGTGATGATGGTCAAGGTTCTACTCTTTTAGGTTCTCTTTATTTCCACAGCTCTAGAATAACTTTTATTTTAAATATATAGTTTTACAGAACCTCCTTGTAATAGCAACAAGGAAACATAAAGTTTGTAATTTATTTCTATTCTCAGTGCTTCAAATTTCATAATTTGTTCATGTAACAATTTTAGGAAAAATGCTCAATTATTTTACCATGCACAAAGTTAGCTTTTTATTACTCTTTCCTTTGTCTTGAACATGAATTATTTTAAATTGCACCTTCAAGCTATTGTTTTAAAGATACCAGTAAGAATTCACTGTCGCTGATACTTTTATGCATCAAGTGACTTAGCACATAAGAAGCACTCTGCTAAATTTATCCTTGTTTGTACCTCCCATATATTTCCCATTCTTAGAACTTTCTTAGAAATTCCCATTCTTAGAAATTTCTCTTTGATCTGACAGAAAAGTAGGGATCTACATTTTCCTTTCAGAATTTCACTGTATGACTGTCCCTCTCAAACTCTTTACTCCAACCAGAGCAGTCACTTGTTTCACATGAGTTCTAGACACTGGTGCATTTTCCTAATTACAGAGAAAGCAATTATGGTCAGGAGGGTAAAAATGTCAACTCTATGTGGATATTGCTTTTCTTAGAAGTCTATGAGATAAGCTTCATCTCTGTGTTTTCCACTTTTATTTACATGAGTTAATTCTTGTAAATTATGATCTTTATATTCTGAACAAATTTGATTGCAATTTTGTTCTGGTGGGCATGCCTTAGTTCCAGTTTTATCTAATTTTTCAATTACTGTTACCCAACCATAGCTACTCATGATGATATATTTTTCTTTTGGTCTCATTTTACTCGGTATTTCTTTATGCTCTTTCACAAGCTCTAATTAAGATTCTACAACAGGTTGCTGGGAGGGAATTTCTCCACTAGAGCACACATATTACCATGTGTGAGGACCTAAGTTGAAGCTGCAGATCACCACTTGGGAGTACTTGAGTGAGGGTGAGAGTGGGTAATAAGTAGTGAACCACTTCCATAACATCTAACTTTGCCTCTGTCTTTCTTTGTCTCTCACCTATCTACAGGAAAAAAGAAGAAGAAAAACATCTACCAAGAGTAGCAGAGTTAGGCAGGCACTAAACTTCAGCATTAAGCCTAGTGGAAAAACAAACAAACAAACAAAAAAAAACCCAACATTTAGTGACTCCAGAAACTGATTGAACAGTGTGAGCCTGTTACTGGTCCATGTCTTCAGGTAAGGATTCAGAGTGGAAGATAGATTTCTAGACTGGAAAGACAAAATCCCTGACTTCAAGGAGGCTGTTGGGATGGGTAATACAAATAAAGTGTATATAATGCCACAAAATAATTTGTTGTGACAAAAAACAATTTAATCATAAAAAATTGTTAGTAAGTTATGAAGTGTTTTTCTGGTCAGATGATTTTGAAGAGAAGTCTGAGTAAGGAGGCTGAAATAACCTATGGAACATTCTTGAGAAGAAGGACATGGTAGACTGTGGAAAATTCAATTTCAAGTGCCCTATATCAGGAATGAATTTAAGTTGGAGAAACAGAAGGATGGTAGATTGGAAGAGTAGTCAATGTTCATACTTAAAAAAAAATACATGCATTGTATCTGTTTCAGATATATAATCCAGGTTGTACTGTATTTTACCTGGCAACTCTGCTCTCATTCTCTGCACAGTTTTGGTAAACGCAAATAAAATCAAGACAAATTTGAAAAATTTGAATGATAATGTGATTGAGGAAATGACATAAAAAGTGGTGTTGGCCTGGTGATGGCACTGGGTAAGGACAGAAAATAGAGAATCCAGAAAAATTATATAAGGAGTGCTATGAAAACTGCATTGTGGGATAAGGGGGGTAAAATTCCATACAATTTCCACCATAAGAGTTCCACACCCCATCCCCTCTATTGGAAGATTCCCTTCTTCATCCCTCTGGGAGTGTGGACTCCCAGCGATCTTTATGGAGTGCAGAAGGTGGGAGTTCTGGCTTCCGTAATTGCGTCTCCACTGGATATGAACATTGGCAGGTGGATCCATATCCCAAGCCTATTTCTATCTTTCCCTAGTGGGGTAGGGCTCTGGGTAGGTGGGGTTCCAAGACATTGGTGAGGTTGTCTGTCCAAGGAAGTAAGGTTAGTATAATGGTAGCACCTGCAACTTCATTGTTTAGTTTTGAAGATGAGGAGACATACTGACTTCTTTATATACACCATGTACACCCATGCTGTTCTACATAATTTTTTATTATGTCTTTCTCCAGACTTTTTCATTAAATGCACTGCTGAGTATTGAGGACCCATGATGGATACACGAGAAGGAAGAACAAAGCAGTTGTTTCCTTTTATGGCCTCACAGAGCAGGAACACAAGGAGATCATACAATGCTTGCCATAGAAGAAACAAAAAAGTCCTTTGGAGTTCTTTCCTGCTTTTAAATTCATTTTTAAATTATCTTTATTCACTTATTGGATGGAGACAACCAGGAATGGTGAAAGGGGAGATAGGGAGAGAAATAGACACTTGGAGCACTGCTTCACCACATGTGAAGCTTTCCCCTGCAGGTGGTGATTAAAGGCTGGAACCCTGGGTCTTTGAACATTGTAACATGTGTGCTTAACCAGGTGTGCTACCACCCAGTACCCTCTTTAGAATGCTTAACTGAGACAATTATACATATAACAGACTAGTAGAAGAAAAAAAATGTTACAGGATTTCAAAAGAAATTGACAAAATGGGGAGTTGTGGGGGGGCGTCGGGCGGTGGTGCAGTGGCTTGAGCGCATGTGGCACCAAACACGGGGACCCACACAAGGCTCCCAGTTCTAGCTCCTGGCTCCCCCCCTGCAGGAGAGTCACTTGCAGGCGGTGAAATGGGTCTGCAGGTGTCTATCTTTCTCACCCCCTCTCTGTCTTCCCCTCCTCTCTCCATTTCTCTCTGTCCTATCCAGCAATGAACAACATCAACAATGGCAATAATAATAACCACAACGAGGCTACAACAACAAGGACAACAAAAAGGGGGAGGGTGGCCTCCAGGAGTGGTGGATTCATGGTGCAGGCACCGAGCCCAGCAATAACCCTGGAGGAAAAAAACAAGTTAAAAAAAGTGGGGAGTCGGGCCATAGCACAGTGGGTTAAGCACAAGTGGCCTGTAGTGCAAGGACCAGCCTAAGTATCCCTGTTCGAGCCCCAAACTCCCCACCTGCAGGGGAGTCGCTTCACAAGTGGTAAAGCAGGTCAACGGTGTCTTTCTCCCCTTCTCTGTCTTCCCCTCCTCTCACCATTTCTCTCTATCCTATCCAACACATCAATAACAACAACAATAAAACAACAAGGGCAACAAAAGGGAATAAATAAATATTAAAAAAAGAAGTTGACAAAATGAGCTGCTTTTATATACTTTAGGTAAAGAAACAATATGTTTATGGTAAACTGACAGGGCAAAGAAAGTCTATGCAATGATGCTCATTCAGTAAAGAGAGTGGAACTTAGACAAGACAGATCATCCATTCATTCCTTGCAGGCAAGGATATAAATACTTCCTTTCCTCCTGTTACATAAAGGGTAATCTTCACATGGGGAATTTATTTCATGCTTTGAAAGAAGACAGAAGGGTTTGAGTAGAATTCCACCATTCAGTTTTTGCCAAGCATCTTTTTAACATTTTATTTTAATAAGGCAGAGATACAGAGAGAAAGTCATACACAGGGAGAGACTAGAGCCTTGCTGAGCTGTGGCTTATAATGGTGCCAGGGATTGAATCTGGAACTGTAGAGTCTCAGGCATAAAAGTCTTCTGCAGAACCAGTAAGATCTCTTCTCTGCTCTCCAAGGCAATTTTAATTCAAAAGAATAAGTAAACGCATTGATACTTTGAGGATATACTGAGCTGAATGTGCTAATATCATTGATATAAATCAAGGTTATGCACTGATAAATCAAATATCATCTGCCACAACTTTTGATTCTCTAGAAATATTTCTCAGTGCCAAAATTAAATAATGTCTATTCAGCTACAGTTATTTTGTGATTGAAAATGGAGAAAAGAAAGATTAAAAATAAGTTTATTGTTGCCTAGATGTGAACATTGAAACAGCTGACAATGACAAAATGAGTAATAATTAAATCAAATATACTCCCAAAACATCTTATTTTATCTTTAATCCACAAGATTTACATTCTTGTCTGGAACATTTCCACCAATTATGCAATTATAATCAAAACATTTACATAGTTTCTATGATATTTCCAGTAATGATTCAAAGCATTTAAAATCTAAGCATAATTGTATTTAAAATGAAATGACCTAAACTATAATTCCATAAAAACAAATTTAAATGATAAATTAAAGTATTTTCAAATTATCTAAGAAATATTTCTCCTAAACTATTCCTAGCTGCTTGGAGTAAATTGCAGGCTGTAATTTTTCTGTTTAAGATACAGTATCAAAGACTGTTTAGACCTTCTGACTGGAAACATAAAAAAAGGCATTAAAAGCTGATTTTGAAGAAATTGACAACCTTGCAATATAAGACCATTTTAGGAGAGCCTTTCAGGCTGAACACAGTGACAATCTAGCTACCAGCTTGTGGCAGACCTGGAGAAGTAAACTTGACCCTTGTGTTACAGAGTTGGATGGAGAGAAGAAACTAGAGTACACCTCAGACATCTGTATGTTATGTAATTTCTGGGTTTTATCAAACCGGACCAACTTCTACATACATGGCAAAAACAGCATGCTATACAAGTAAGCTGCTTCAGGAGCCGGGCGGTGGCACAGCAAGTTAAGCACACATGGCGCAAAGTGCAGGGAATGGCATCAGGATCCTGGTTGGAGCCCCTGGCTCCCCACCTACAGGGAGTTCCTTTTACAGGTGGTGAAGCAGTTCTGCAGATGTCTATCTTTCTCTCCCTGTCTCTGTCTTCCCCTCCTCTCACCATTTCTCTCTATCCTATCCAACAACTGACAGCAATAACAACAACAATAATAACAAAAATGACTATAAACAACAAGGGCAACAAAAAAGGGGGAAAAAAACAACTAAGCTGCTTTACTGGTTTCCTTGCTTTCTTTTAGGAATTCAGTGGTTGGGGATGAACCCAAAGTCTTTTGCTTGTCAGACACCACTGAATCCCCTATACAGGATTTTATTATTATTATTATTTTATATTTTGAAAGAGATAGAGAAAAAGAGGGACACCAAAGCTGTTTTCCATAATCTACGGAACCCGTTTTAGCGTTGTCCATGTGCTACCATACAGTGTGGGAAATTAAATGTAAAGTGTCTCATGTGTTAAAGCATGTATCTCACCAACCCTCACCCCATGCAAACATGCCTCCTTTTCAGTAGGGAGTCTTGACAAACTTAATAGTTGGCTTTTGTTCAATCTCTCTCTCTTCTCTTCTCTTCTCTTCTCTTCTCTTCTCTTCTCTTCTCTTCTCTTCTCTTCTCTCTTCTCTTCTCTTCTCTTCTCTTCTCTCCTCTTCTCTTCTCTCCTCTTCTCTCTCTCTCTGTGTGTCTCTCTCTCTCTTCTCTTTTTTTAAAATTTATTTTATATTTTTTGGGTTTTTTTATTTATTTAAGAAAGGAGACATTAACAAAACCATAGATCCATACTCCCAGTCTCTCTCTCTCTTTCCCTAGTAGGGTGGGGCTCTGAGGAAGTGGAGCTCCAGTACACATTGATGGGGTCTTCTGTCCAGGGAAGTCTGGTCAGCATCCGGAACCTGGTGGCTGAAAAGAGAGTTAACATACAAAGCCAAACAAATTGTTGAACAGTCATGGACCTAAAGACTGTAGTAGTGCAGATGAAGTGTTGGGGGTATTCCCTGCATGGTCTTGTGTAGTTCTGCTTTCAGGTATATATTTTTCCCCTAGTTTATGGGCATGGGTGAACCTATGCTATATCTCAGGGGACCTGGACTATATCTAGGTTTGGGGACTTTATTGGGGAGTGGAACACCTGGAATGGAATTAAAGAATACTATGAAAGGAAAGGTCTGACCCGAATGATGAAGGTGAAGGGTTGTCATTCCACACCTGAAGTCTCTGGTCACAGTCTGAAGTGAAGCATGCTGGGTTGGCACTCGTTGTGTTGATTAGGTTGCGATCCACGGATGTAATATTATTTGATTTGAATTGAGAGCAGCAAGAAGAAAAGTGGGCCCCACCCTAAGGTTCCAGACTGGGGGAAATATAGGCTCTATAGTGGAAATGTGAGGTTCCTGTTGTCTTAGGGTTCAAGAAGACAATGGATAGTTATTGTTATCATCACATTATTTGGTGGTAGGGTTAACTTTGGAAAGTCCCTTTGATAGGGTTTGAGGTATAGTACCCAGCATCTTGTATATAGCTGTGCTGTCGGTTGCTTCTGTTCTCCCTGGTCTAGGCTTTTGGGAGAGAACATATCAAAGACAGCCTATGTATTAAAAAGACTCAGTCTGTGTTTTAAGACATTCTAGACACATCATCAGTTTTTTGCCTCTCATATTAATTAAATAGTGGTTTATGTAATGTGTACACGTTAATAGGATTGTACATAAACACCACTCCCACCACCAAAAGACTGTGTCCAATCCTCACCACCCACCCCTGCCCTCCCCCACCCTCCACCATGCCTGGAAGCCCAATGGCCACCCTCCCGTTCACCACAGTGTTTTTACATTGGTGCTCTGCTCTCGATTTAATCAGATCCTGCTTTTAGTTTCCCTTTCTGTTCTTCTTTATCAACTTCTGTTGATGTGTGGGGACATCCCATACTCATCTTTATCTTTCTGACTTAGCTGACTGAACATAATTCCTTCTAGCTCTGTCCAAGATGGGTCAGATAAGGTGGGCTCATTGTTCTTAATACCTGTATAGTATTCCATTGTGTATATGTACCACAGCTTTCTCAGCCACTCATCTGCTGTTGGGCACCTGGGTTCCTTCCAGGTTTTAGCTATTATGAATTGTGCTGCTATGAACACAGATGTACACACATCTTTTTGGTTGGGCATTGCCCACTATCACCATTACTCTTCAGCATAGTATTAGAAGTTCTTGCCATAGCAGTCAGGCAAGAGAAAGAAATCACAGGAATACAGATTGGAAGGGAAGAAGTCAAACTCTCACTATTTGCAGATGACATGATAGTATCCATAGAAAAACCTAAAGAATCCAGTAGAAAACTACTGTAAGTTATTAGGCAATATAGGAAGGTATCATGCTACAAAATCAATGTACAAAAACCAGTGGCATTTCTCTATGCAAACACTAAAACTGAAGAAGAAGACATCCAGAAATTACTCCCATTCACTGTTGCAACAAAATCAATAAAATACCTAGGAGTAAAGCTGACCAAAGAAGTGAAAGACCTGTATACTGAAAACTATGGGTCACTCTTCAAGGAAATAGAAACTGATACCAAGAAATGTAAAGACATCCCATGCTCATGGATCAGAAGAATAAATATCATCAAAATGAATATTTTCCCCAGAGCCATATACAAATTTAATGTGATACCCATAAAAGTTCCACCAAGCTTCTTTAAGAAAATAGAACAAAAACTACATTCATTTATCTGGAACCAGAAAAAACCTAGAATTGCCAAAACTATCTTGAGGAAAATAAACAGAAATGGAGGCATCACACTCCCACATCTCAAACTATATTGTAATGTCATCATCATCAAAACAGCCTGCTACTGGAACAAAAATAGGCACACAGACCAGTGGAACAGAATTGAAAGCCCATATCTAAACCCCCACACCTATGGACATCTAATCTTTGATAAGGGGGCCAAAAGTATTAAATGGAAGAAGGAGGCTCTCTTCAATAAATGGTGCTGGGAAAACTAGGTTGTAACATGTAGAAGAATGAAACTGAACCACCTTATCTCACCATAAACAAAAATTAACTCCAAATGCATCAAAGACCTGGATGTCAGACCAGAAACTATCAAATACTTAGAGGAAAACATTGGTGAAACACTTACCAACCTAAACCTCAAGGACATCTTTGATGAAACAAACCCAATTGCAAGGAAGACTAAAGCAGAAACAAAGCAATGGGACTACATCAAGTTGAAAAGCTTCTGCACAGCCAAAGAAACTATCACACAAACAAAGAGACCCCTCACAGAATGGGAGAAGATCTTCACATGCCAAACATCAGACAAGAGAGTAATCACCAAAATATACAGAGAACTCAGCAAACTTAGCACCAAAAAAGCAAATGACCCCATCCAAAAATGGACAGAGTATATGAACAAGACATTCACTTCAGAGGAGATCCAAAAGTCTAACAAACATATGAAAAACTGTTCCAGGTCGCTGATTCTCAGAGAGATACAAATAAAGACAACATTGCAATACCACCTCACTCCTGTGAGAATGTCATACATCAAAAAGGACAGCAGCAACAAATGTTGGAGAGGCTATGGGGACAGAGGAACCCTTTTACACTGTTGGTGGGAATGTAAATTGGTCCAGCCTCTCTGGACAGCAGTCTGGAGAACTCTTACAAGGCTAGACATAGACCTTCCATATGACCCAGTAATTTCTCTCCTGGGTATATATCCCAAGGATTCCATAATGCCCAATTTATTTTATTCTTTTTTGTGGTCCTTGTTGTTTTATTGTTGTAGTTATTATTGATGTTGTCATTGTTGGATAGGACAGAGAGAAATGGAGAGAGGAGGGGAAGACAGAGGGGGAGAGAAAGAGAGACACCTACACACCTGCTTCACCGCTTGTGAAGTGACTCCCATGAAAGTGGGGAGCCAGGGGCTCGAACCCTGATCCTTACACAGTTCTTTGTGTTTTGCACCACATGCACTTAACCCGCTGTCTCCCTACCCCACCCCCTTTTTCTATCTCCTTCTGTCATAAGAATTATCTCTGGGGAGCAGTATTTTTACAACCCCTCTACCACTTTGGGCAGCCTTTTTTTTCTTTTCTTTTCCTAGATGTTGAGAGAGATAGAGAGAGGAAAATAAAAACAAAAATGAGAGAACTACTGCTGCACAACTCATGAAGGTTCTCCCCTGCAACTGGGGACTAGGGGTTAGAACCTGGGCCCTCAAACATTGTAGCGTGTGTACCCTACAAGCTACCACCTAGCTCCAGATAATTCACCTTTCACCACAATTACTTAAGCATCCATATTCACTCTTTTGTAAACTGGTTTTTGGTATGCTTAGATGAACAAGTGGAAGGAGCTAAGATGGAAGACCAGGACAAAACACCTCTTGTTAGACTGGGCAGATAGGTAGATAGGACTGACTTGTTTAATGCAGAGTCACTCAAACTATTTCACATAGAACATTTCATAAATGGTCCATGTTTTATGGCCAGGATCCTGAACAGAATTATATAGGTGAGGACTGAGTAGATATCCTTAACGTGTTGCATTGTCCACCTTGAGGAACCAGTAAGACATGATCCCAAAAGATTGCTCAGAGACATTAGTTACATGTTCTACTGAGGGACCACAAGTTGTGTTCATGGAATTTGCACCCTTATTGGAGGGGTGATGAACTATGGAGCACCTTCTTAATGGCAAGATCATTTTTTAAAAAATATTTTATTTACTAATGAGAGGGATAGGAGAGAGAGAAAGAACCAGACATCACTCTGGTACATGTGCTGCCAGGGATTGAACTCAGGACCTCACGCTTCAGAGTCCAATGCTTTATCCACTGCACCACGTTCAAGACCACATGGCAAGACCTTTTTATAGCAAGTTTTATATGAAGAATTCCAGATTTCAAAGTAGTTGGTTCAGCAGGAAGCAGGGAAAACAGTGGAGTACTTGAGTAAACAATTTTAGGATGCAGGAAGCTGGAATAAAATCTCTGGGCATCCCAAATCTAAGTCTAACATCTAAATTACTACTGTCTTAGTCTCAGCAAGTTACTGATTCTCCACATCCATACTGGTGTCAACCTTATCCAGGCGCCATTGCATCCCAGGTGCCTTTGTACAGAGATGCTTTCATGTTTGAGGAGTCTGCAGAATCCTCCAGATGCTGGGTTAGATACTAAGTATACATCAAGTTTGCAATCATCAAATAATCTAGTTATAGTGTGTTTAGCTAAAGGATATTTCACAACATAAGAGACTTGGATAAGGAGGGTGATGAGATTTTTCTAGCTATTATACCACTGTTAGTTTTCCTAGAACACCTCTGGTCCTGGTATGATGAAGCTTCTATTTTAGCTCTTTGCTTCAAACTGCCAAAAAAATGTTTTTCTTTTAAAAAGCGATTTCACAGAGGGTATAGGTTGACATGATATCACTAACAGAGAGATCCTGGAAGCTGTTTCCTGATTAAAGAAATCCATTTCTGGACCCTCAAAGGAATGTGATTATGCAGATTTATGTAAATTATATGCAAATAACCTCATAAATAACTAGCACTAGGATGAGAGCCATGCTCCCAAGCTGTGACTTGTCAGTCTAAAGCTGTTTAGTAGAAAAGAACGCAAACCCCAATACAAACAAAAGCTGAATTATGGAGGGTAAACCTTACCTCCTACATTTCTTTAGCACATAGTTAGATTTGGGTGAGATAAGTAAGTTATTCTGGATAAGGAGATGATAATACCTCCTTGGTTAGAATTAAGACTATGCAATAGAGATTTTTTTTTTTCCTAGTGTAGTAACAACCAGCTTAATGCTTAATATGACACTATGCTCTTGGGCAGGGTTTTAGATGGGTATTAATGAGTCTTCGTGTTTCTCCTTCCATAGTTATTGCCTTGATAGTTCTGCAACATTTCTTTACCTTTCTGAGTCTCAAATCCCCTTCTGTTATGACAGAGAAGAGAACATGGCTGAGTTCTGGAGCAAGAAGGCCAAGGCTTCACTCTCTAACCAATAATCTAGTCGTGATGTCAATTCTAACTTGTATTCACCCATTTTTATGATAAATGTATTGCAGATAATCCATAAACTTGACCTGTTAATTCTGCAGATATAATAAGACATCTGAGAACTTGGAGACTCATCAGAAATCTACTAATACACCTACCTACCTTATCACCTAGCAATTCATCACCTGGGGCTATGTCCAAAAAATACAAACAAAAAAAATAACAAAGACACCAATCTAAAGAGATCTGTAGACCTTTGCACAGTTATGTCCATAGTGGCACCATTTTTAATAGCCCAAATTTGGAAACAACCTAAGTGTCTTCCAACAAATGAATAGCTAATAAAAGTGTGGTATACATAAAATATGGAATACTATGCAGGCATTAAAATTAATGAATTCATGTCCTTTGCCATATCTTGGACAAGTATCTTATTGAGTGAGATAAGCCCTAAAAAAGACAAATGGCAAATAATCTTTCTCATAGGTGGAATTATAGAAGCAAAGACAATAAAGAAAAGTATCAAGTGAAGCTTGAACTACGTGTGGTACATTGCAACAAAGCAAAGGACTCTGGGGAAGGAACAGAGGGATGAACTTTACAGGCTCTGAGGCCTTAGTGCATGATACGGGAAAAGGATCTAGGTTGGGAGAGGGAGCATCTTGCCAACATCTATCATGGGGAGATGAGAGGTGTACATATGTGTTAATTATTGTACTATAAACCATCACACACACACACACACACACACACACACACACACCCCTCAATAAAGTGGGGGAAAAGCAGTATATGAGAAAAAGTGTTTGAAAACACCCACCATCATTGAATTAATAGGTACAAGACAGGGATAGCTGAACTAAAGGAAGGAGAGGCAGGAGGAAAAAATAAGTGCACAGAGGTCATAAGGAACACCAGTAAGCAAGCAGGGAGAGTGCTCAGAGGTCCCAGCATCCAGGCTAAGATATCCTCTTGTGTCTCTCCAAGCCTGTGTTCTCTTTAGCTGGTTTCGTGAAGCCAAACGAGGGAGACTATTTAGAGTGAGTGATGAGTAACACCCTGTGAACCAGAGCAAGCTGTACATTCAGCTGCAGTTCTAGGTTCCAGCAGACACACTATCAACAACAGCTGTCCTACTCATCAGCCCAAAGTGCATCTCTTTCATTGTAATAGCTGTCTGTCTGCAGACAGAATTGTCCCAACATAGCAGTGCCCCTCCAGTTCTTAGCCAAAATTCATTCACTAAGTGCTTCATTTATATAGAGAAACTATTCAAGACAAGCAGACACAGGATGAAAACCAAGAACCTCAGGAAATAAATCAGCAGACCCTAGAAAAAAACAAAGATAATTGAAGTTTCTAAACATATTTTATACCCTAAAACTATTCATTGTATAAACTATGAATAACAGTAAATTGTTAGGCTAGAGAAAGAGTTTAATTGGTGGGGTACCTGCACTGTCATGCACAAAACAGGTATAATATTTTTTGCCATAAAAACTAACATTTTTATTAGTCATCAGAATTACACACCGTTTCTCCTATATGAGTTTTAGTGTAACTCAATAATTATGTCCTTTATATTAGATATCAGTACCTATGAAACTGAGTATTTAAGACTGATTATATGTAGATAAAATGAATAATTTAAGAGCTATAGAACTCAGAAGTAGATATACATATATATGTGGTCATTTTGATAGGTGAAAATGTAGCATTACAGATCTGAGAGCATAGTGTGGGATCAGTTGGCTAGCCACAGGAACAACTTACATAGATCATCTCTCCTTTTTTTTTTTTTTTTTTCTTTTTTGCCTCTTGGGTAATCTTTAGGACTTAGCACTGGCAGCATGAATCTATGACTCTTGGCAGCCATTTTTTCCACTTTATTGGATAGGACAGAGATAAATTGAAATAGGAAGGGGAGATAGAGAGAGGGAGAGAAAACTAGACACCTGAAGACCTGCTTTCTCTTCATGAAGCTTTGCCCTGCAGGTGGGGAGGGGGGCTCCAATCTGGATCCTCCTAATATGTGTCCTTCCTAATATGTGAATTTAACTGGGTGGGCCAACATTCACTTTTGCTCATATTTCATTCCATATGCTAAAAGTGATTTATAGGTGCATTAAAAAATTAAAGATGAAAGGCAAATAGTGACAGTTTTTAAAACTACAATAATATTTATAACCTTGAGGAAGGTACATTTTTCTAAAGTCTTCAAAGTACTAATGGTGAAACTAAAGGATAATCTAGAGTCTATTTAAAATATCTTCTGTTCATGAAAACACTTGTAAGTAAGAAAAGAGGAAAACAGTGAATTGTAGTAGGACAGGTGTTATCAACATAATAAAGTTAGCATAGATCTTCTAAAGAAAAAGTAATAGTTTTGAATAAAATGTCAATTGAAGAGAAAATTATGGCAAGAGATTTCAACGGAGATCTCATGAAAGAGAATATGCCTGGTTTATCATGCATGCAACCCAGGTTTGAACCTAGAAGCTTAAGTTCTCTCTCTCTCTCTCTCCCTTTATCCCTCCTTCTCATTTTCTTTTTATTATACAGGATAGAAATAAATTGAGAGGAGTTGGAGAGATAGAGAGGGAGTGAGAAAGATTGACACCTTTAGTACCGTTTCATAGCTAGTGAAGATCCCCTTGCCCTGCATGTGGGGACATAGGGCCCAAACGCCCACCTTCATGTTTGTTAATGTTTACCCTCCACAGTCTGTGCCACTGCACAGAACCTCTTTGAGAAAGCTGGCCTGGGTCATGAGGTACTGACCCAAAAAATGCTCTGAAATAACACTGCAGACTGTATAGGATATCTAAAATTAAAGAAATAATGTTGGAGTGGGCTGATAATCTGGAACAACTTTCTGCATTGATATTAGTAGTTGGAAAATCAGTTAATATTATAAAATTAGACATAAACATGCATCTTATGTTCCAAGGCACATGTATCCAAAAGCAACTCTTACAGAGACAAGTCAGTAAACCCAATAGCAACCTTATTCATAAAGTTAAAAAATTGCAACCGACTGCTTCCCTTCCAATATAAAAAGGTAATTTTAAGATATAATTGCATCATTTTAAAGTTCCCCAATACTTTATTATAATTAATTATTAAAATAAATAATGATTAAAATAATCCTTCTGTTCTTCCTTTCCCTCCTCCTCCTTCTTTATTTGCCACCAGGGTTATTGCTAGGGCTTGGTGACATTACCATGAATCCATCATCCCCCAGTTGGCATTTTTCCTTTCTATTTTTATTAGATAGGACACAGAGAAATGAAGATGTGGGAAAGGATGATGAGAGAGAGAGAGAGAGAGAGAGTCACCTGCTGACATGCTTCTCCACTTGTAAAGCATCCCCCCCTGCAGGTGGGGAGCAGGGGCTCGAATTCCTGTCCTTGAATGAAACTGGGTGTACGAAGGCACAAACCCCTTTTCTATAATTATTTTTTTAAATGTTTTGTTTATTTATTATTGGATAGAAACATAGAGAAATTGATGGGGAGAGGGAGATAACAACAGAGAGTCACCTGCAGATGTGCTTCACCTCCCCCCTTGCAAGAGGGGTCTGGGTATTTAAACTTGTATTTTTGTGCACTGTAATGTGTGCACTTTTAACCAGAGGCACCGTCATCTAGCCTCTTTATAGTTCTTAAGAAATGTTACTGTTGCCATTATTGACCCATATATATGAGTAGGAATGTAGTTTATCTGACCCAGCAGTTTGACTTAACTCTGGAAGATACTGGATCCCTTATAATCTGTCCTTACCTTATTGATCCTGATGCTTTCTGTCTTAATTTATATTTGTGCCTTGCACTGTACATTAGTAGAAAACAATATTCTGACATTTTTTGCACTTGTTGCAATTCTCAATTATAGTTTTTCAATTTTTGCATTTAATTAATTAATTAGTTAATTTTGCCATGTGAATTCTTTTGTTTTTTTAATTATAAAAAGGAAACATTGACAAAACCATATGATAAGAGGTGTACAATTCCACACAATTCCCAACACCAGGACTCCATATCCCATGTCCTCCCTGATAGCTTTCCTGTTCTTTAATCCTTTTGGAGTATTGACCCAAGGTCATTGTGGGATGCAGAAGGTGGAAGGTCTGGCTTCTGTAATTGCTTCCCTGCTGAACATGGACATTGACAGGTTGATCCATACTCCCAGCATGTCTCTCTCTTTCCCTAGTGGGGTGAGGTTCTAGGGAGGCAGAACTCCAGGACACATTGGGGGGTTGTCTGTCCAAGGAAGTCTGGTTGGCATCATGCTAGCATCTGGAACCTGGTGGCTGAAAAGAGAGTTAGCATATAAAGCCAAACAAGTTTTTGACTAATCATGAACCTAAAGGCTAGAGCAGTGCAGAAGAAGAGTTGGGGGGAGGGGTCTCCATTCTGTAGATAGCTAGTAGGCATATTTTAGTCATATTCCAAAGGGCCTGTGGTTATACTAGTTTTTTTTTGTTTGTTTGTTTGTTTTTTTCCCCTGGGTCTGAAATCTGATATGCAGGTAGATCCAAGTTATTGTCTGGGGAGATTATGTCATGGTTGGAAAAAGGACCATAAAACTGGATCAGGGAAGAGAGTAGCTTCCAAATATGGGAATGATATACAAATATTGTTGACTGTACACCCCATCGATTTGATCTGATCTGGGGCCCATATTCAGCTTAGGAGCCTATGTGACATCTGCATCCCTATAGATCTGAGCTCACATTCTGTGGTCATCAGTAGCAACATTCAAAGCTCCCCAATATCAGGACCCATCTTCCTCAGGTATAGCATAGAGTATGGTGCCCAGCCTTCTTTCAGAGGATGGAACATTCTATACCGTTGTTGATCCAAGTTGAAGGCAAGGTCCTTCAAAAGGGTTTGTTTTGTTGTTCCTGATATAAATGACCAGTAACAATGGAGAGAGGGATTTATTCGAGGTCTAGGCCCATCATGTCTGTTTGGGAATCTCAGGACTCTCTGACTAGGGCCCCAGCTGATGGAGTGGCTTGATAGTGACTAAAGAGTCATCATTAAAGTATGCCAGTCTCTTGCCCTTATTCAGTTTTTGCAGTCCTAGCTTTGATAAAGATAACTTGGGAGTGAGTGAGGGAAATATAATAGGAATTAGGTGAGGAGGGTATCTAAGTCTAAGTAGACACTTTCATTATGAACTTCATACTGACTCACTGTAGACTATTATGTACTTTTGCTT
Organism: Erinaceus europaeus; assembly: GCF_950295315.1. Classification (NCBI taxonomy): domain Eukaryota; kingdom Metazoa; phylum Chordata; class Mammalia; order Eulipotyphla; family Erinaceidae; genus Erinaceus; species Erinaceus europaeus. Next base: position 34,990,758 of record NC_080175.1, read on the forward strand.
TCTGGTATATATTTTGCCCTAATTTATGGATAGTGCATTGAATTTATAAAAGGACAGAAATTTTTGCTTTCTATTGACTACCTGTATGTCATAATATTTCCACCAGATCTTTTAAGTTAGAAAAAAGTTTGTTTGAGATCAATATCTGCTGAAAACGATTTTTCTTTTGTCACATAGACAGGAAGTTATGAGGAATTTTTTTTTAATCAGGCATTCAGAATCTCACATTACTGCTTGCCTATATCTGCTAGGAAGATCATTAAACAACAAAAAATGGCCTGTTACTCAGTATCAGGCAGTATTTGAATTTAAATCCCTCTCACAAAGATAAATTGTAACACTATTTTGAAGTATCTAAACTAGGGGATATAGAAGATCTTGAGAGTTAGTTGAAACAAGATGTAAGAAACATGACAAAAATGAGACATGATAAAATCAAACCCATACACATAGAAATAGAGTTGGTGATAGTCCTTCCTTCCTAGGCTTTGGGGCACAGGTCTACATTGGTATCTTCCTTAATTTCCCACTTCAGTTTAGTTTAGCAGACTAAAGAGGAATGGATAATATTCACTTTTTAATTTTTTAAATGTATTTATTTATAAAATGGAAACATTGAGAAGACCATAGAATAAGAGGGGTACAATTTCTACCACCAGAGCTCCCCATACCCTCCCCTGATAGCTTTCCTATTTTTTAACCCTCTGGGAGTATGGTCCCAGGGTCACCATGGGGTGCAGAAAATGGAAGGTCTGGCTTCTGTAATTACTTCCCCAATGAACATGAGTGTCCACAGGTTGACCCATACTCCCAGCCTGTCTCTCTCTTTCCCTTGTGGGGTGAGGCTCTGGGAAAGTGGGGTTCCAGGACACATTGGTGGGGTCCTCTGTCCAAGGAAGTCTAGTTGGCATCATGGTAGCATATGAAACCTGGTAGCTGAAAAAAACTTAACATATAAAACCATACAAATTGTTGATTAATCATGAACCTAAAGGCAGGGATATTTTAGGTGAAGATTTCTGGTCTCTGTTTGGAAGTAGCTAGTAGATCTATTTTAGGTGTATTCCAAAGGGTCCATGACTTTATTAGTTTTTGCCTGAGCCTGGTAACTGATATGCAGGTGGATACAAGTTATTGTCTGGGCATATGATGTCATGGCTGGAAAGGGGGCTAGAAAGCTGTATCAGGGAAGAGAGTAGCTCCCAAATATGGGGTAAGTCTATAAATATTGTTGATTGTAAACCCCATCAATTTTATCTGGGGCTCATATTTAGCATTGGAGTCTCTGAAACCTCTATATCCCTGTTGGTCACAGTTCACATTCTGTGGCCATGAGTAGGAACATTTCAAGTTGCACCAATTTCAGTACCCACCTTCCTCAGGTGGTAGATAGAGTATTTTATCCAATCCGTCTTCAGAGGATGGAACATTCTCTACCACTGTTGTTCCACATTGAGGGCAAGTTCCTATGGGTGTACCCAAAGGGGTCCATTATGTTGTTCCTGATGTAGATAACCAGTGATATTGGAAAGAGAGTTATATTCGAGGTCTAGGCTCATATTGTCTGTGTGGGAATCTCAGGACTCCCAGACTAGGGCCCCAGCTAATGGGGTTGCCTGATAATGGCTAAAGAGTCATCATTAAATTATGCCAGTCTCTTGCCCTTATTCAGCTTTTGTAGTCCTTACTTTGATAAGGTTAGATTTGTAGTGATTGAGGGAAGTGTAATAGGAAGTAGGTGAGGGGGGTATCTAGTTCTAAGTAGAAACTATTCCATTAAGTACTTTAAGGTGTCTTTTTAGGTCTTTCTACTTGCTTGTTTAATTTATAGACTCACTGCAAACTTGCTTTAAGGTATATATTTTGCCATAATTTATGGATACATGTATATATCTGCCCTGTCTCATGAGACCTGGTCTATATCTAAGTTTTGAGGTTTTGTTAGGAAGTGGACCACCTAAAATGGAATTAAGGAGTCCTATGAGAAAGGAAATGTCTCACCCAAGTAAATGAGGTGAAGGGTTGACATTCCATGCTTGATGTCTCTGGACACATCCAAGATGAAGCATGCTAGGTGGTACTCACTGCACTGACTAGGTTGGGATTAGCATGTGCAGTATCAGTTGGTATGAATTGAGAGGAGCAAGCAGGAAAGTGAGCCCCACCCTAGAGGTTCCAGTACTGGGGAAAATTTGGGCTTTATAAATGTGTCAAACTTTTTAATGTACAGACCATAGGCTGAAGCAATCAGTAGCATTACTTTAGAAGATATATATTTTATGGTAAGGTTGTATATGATACAGCAAATCCTAACAATGGAATTTTCAAAGTCAACCCAATTGCCAAATAATTTGATTATAGAAATAACTATCTATTGTCTTCTTTTTTTATACTTATTTATATTTTCCCTTTTGTTGCACTTGTTTTATTGTTGTAGTTATTATTGACATCGTTGTTGTTGGATAGGACAGAGAGAAATGGAGAGAGGAGGGGAAGACAGAGAGGGGGAGAGAAAGATAAACACCTGCAGACCTGCTTCACCACTTGTGAAGTGACTCCCCTGCAGGTGGGGAGCCCGAGGCTCAAACCAGGATCCTAATGCTGATCCTTGCGCTTTGCGCCACATGCAGCTAACCCCCTGCACTACTGCCGGACTCACCATCTATTGTCTTCTTAAACCCTAAAGCAGCATGAATCCCCTGCTTCCTCTATAAAGTATAAAATATTCTAAGTACCACTCAGAGACACACTTAGTTAGACACATACACTACAGTGTTCAAGGATGTGGATTCAAGACTCTGGTCTACACTTGCAGAAGGAAAGCTTCATTGGTGATGAAATAGAGCTCTCTCTCTCTCTCTGTGTCTCTCTCTCTTTCTCATTTTCAATCTTCCCATCGCTTCTCAATATCTCTCTCTGTCCAATAATAAATAAATAGAGATTTATAAAGGAAAAACAACAATAATACTAATGTAAGTGTCTTTGTGTTTGAATGGAAGAGTATATCAAGCATAGTAAAAGCATGCTTGTATAAATCCCTGTTTCTCAAAAAATATATAGATGTATTACTTGCTAATAATTTGATAAAATAAAATTTGAGAAATTAAGTAAAATTGAACAAACAGAAAAATAACAGAACAAAGACACTGAAAAAATAAATTACAGGGATTCATATGAAAAAGAATAGAAAAAAAGTTGGTAAACTATGATAAGTCAACAACCTCCATTAAAAGAAAGTAAATAGGGAGTTCGGTGGTAGCACAGTGGGTTAAGTGTACATGACACAAAACACAACAGCCTGCATAAAGATCCAAGTTCAAGCCCCTGGCTCCCCACCGGTAGGGGAGTCTCTTAACAACCTGTGAAGCAGGCCTGCCTGTGTCTACTTTCCCGTATGCTTCTCCCAATTCAAATAAAATAATATTGCATCCGCTGATCGCAACCTAATCAACTCACCGAATGCCACCCCAGCATGCTTCACTTAAGATGGTGTCCAGAGACTTCAGGTGTGGAACGACAACCCTTCAGATTCATCACTCAGGTGAGACCTTTCCTTTCATAGTATTCTCTAATTCCATCCCAAGTGGTTCACTTCCTAACAAAGTCCCAAAACCTAGATATAGACCAGGTTCCAGGAGATAGAGCATATGTTCTCATGTATTCATAAACTAGGGCAAATATATACCTGAAAGCAATAGTACACTAGAGTTTGCAGTGAGTACCCCCAACACTTCATCTCCACTATTCCAGCCTTTGGGTCCATGATTCTTCAACAATTTGTTTGGCTTTGTATGTTAACTCTCTTTTCAGTCACCAGGTTCCAGATACCATCAGGATGCCAGCCAGGCTTCCCTGGACTAAAGATCCCACCAATGTGTCCTGGAGCTCCGTTTCCCCAGAGACTCACCCTACTAGAGAAAGAGAGAGGCAGAATGGGAGTATGGATCAACCAGTCAACACCCATGTTCAGCGGGGAAGCAATTACAGAAGCCTGACCTCCCACCTTCTGCAACCCACAGCAACCCTGAGTCCATGCTCCCAGAGGGATAGAGAATGGGGAAGCTACTGGGGAGGGTATGGGATATGGAGATGGGGTGGTGGGAATTGTGTGGAGTTGTAACCCCCCATCTTATGATTTTGTTAATGTCTCCTTGCTTAAATAAATTTAAAAAAAGAAAAAGAAAACATTTGTGAAAGGCATAATCTAATCTGATTTTAAAAAATCAACCTCAACATAAATTAATCTACCCAACAGATCTTGACATAAAATCCATGTCTTCAATTCACTGGTGCAGAGAAGGTATACCAGCTTTAATATGAGGGGTGTGATTCACAGAAACATCTTTATTTTTATGTCCCTACTATTATAGCTGGTGAATTATACTTGAAATCTCAATTTCAAAACACAATGAAGACAATAAATGTAGTTTGTGTTAATGATTATGAATTTACATAGAGAAAATTACAATTTGTCAGCAAAGACACAAAACTTTATTTGTAAAAGAAAAGCTTATTTAACAGAGTGAGGACCTATAATATTACTTTTAATATATAATTTGTCCCATGCTAGTGTGTTCATCTAGCTACTTAAATATCTCAGTTGTCTCCTAAATAGTATGAAACCCTTCACTATATCTCAGTTTGTGTTTGATCTATATGACTGGAATTAAAATAGTCCGAACTATGTATTATTTGGTTAAAAAATAATACAAACTACCTGTCACTTATCGGTTTGTTCTAATATCTCCTCTCTCTCTGCATTATATAATATTTGTTTCTTGCGTACCGGTGAGAGTGGATTTCCCATTACTTTGAGTTTTCTCTCTCAATTTTGTTGGCTGTCCACACTTCCAATATTAAAACTCTGTTTTCCACATGAGAGTCAAACATCCTGCTAATTTTGTCTCTTTATTTCATTCAAATATATCATAGATTACCAAGCATCTATTTCAATGTAACCTTTGTTCAGTGAATTGATACCATTCAGTTTAGAAAAGTAACAGGGCTTTGTTCATACTTGCATCCTAGCAAACAGCACCTTCTGTGTCAGTTTCAGCCTCATAGACACCTGCTGTTCATGGACCTCCATTCCAGAGAAAAGGGCAGAAACTGGCCTAGTCAGTCTACTCCTCACAGAGCTCACCATTTACTAAGGGAAGTAGGGTACCACAAAGATTGTTATGATAAGATTTTGCAAGTGAAACATAATATTTATTTTAGCATACTCAGAGCAGTAAGATATATATTTTAAATATTTATTTATTTATTTATTTATTTCCTTTTGTTGCCCTTGTTTTATTGTTGTTGTTATTGATGTCATCGTTGTTAGGTAAAGACAGAGAGAAATGGAGAGAGGAGGGGAAGACAAAGAGGGGGAGAGAAAGACAGACACCTGCAGACCTGCTTTACTGCCTGTGAAGTGACTCCCCTGCAGTTGGGGAGCCAGATACTCGAACCAGGATCCTTGCACTGGTCATTGCACTTTGTGCCACCTGCCCTTAACCCATTGTGCAACCGCTGCCAGAATCCCAGTAAGATATTCTTTATGAGAACAGAGAAATATAACAGAAGGAAAGCTGCTTAGAGATCATTCTAGGACTCCTGGAATCTTTACTAGACTTTGGTAACAACAAATCAGAAGAAGAGAGGACAATTGCAATAAACCTGTAAAAAGTTAGAAGGTCAGGAGCACAAAATGGGACCATTCCTGGTCAGGCATCACTAAACTTGACTGAAAAATCTGGATGTGTTTTTTATATGAAACCTGAAAGACAAACTAAAGGTCACATTTCCTTTGACAGAAACTGAGGATTAAGTCTTTATTGAGCAGTGGAGTGATATGAACAGAATTGTGATGATGAGGTTTAACAGCGTGTAGGGAAGCTTTGCTTAACCATTAATAGTTTCAGGTAGAAAAATGCAGTGTCATGACACCATTAAAATGCTATGGTAATAATCTCAAGAGACACAAAAAAGATGCCAGACCTAGATCACACTGGTAATGAGACAGTAAAGCAACACCAAAAAAGTTTCTTTATTCTGTAAAGCTTTGAACTTTAGGTCACTTTGGTTTATTTCTCAAGGGAGTACATTCTTGCTAAGATTTTTTTTTTTTTTTTGGTAGACATAGGAAACTGAAAGGCCTCAAAATCAGCAAGGTCTGAGGGACTGTGAAATAGCCCATTCACTGGGGCACCTGCTTTGCCCAACACAGGGCTCTGGTACCATGTGAGGACAGAAGGTCTTTGGTGCAAGCCCTATTGCTAAGGCAACTCTCTTTTTGTCCTGTCTCTCTCTCTCTCTCTCTCTCTCTATATATATATATATATATATATATATATATATATATATCATCTATCCATCTATTTATCTATCTATCTATCTATCTATCTATCTCTAATTAAATAAAATGAGTTGGCAAAAGAGCAATTCATATTGGAAGTCCCTCATCTAGCTGGCAGTATGAAAAAGAATAAGGCCTGAATTCACTAACCTGAGAGTTGAGTTTTTAATATTATTTTATTTATTTATTCATGCATTCATTTATTTACTTATCATCAGTGCTCTACATTGAGATTGCACCTTTTCCACATGGGCAAAGCAGACACCCTCCCAAGTGAGCTGTTTTACCAGGCCCAGAATGTAGATTTTGCCTGCATCAATTATTTTATGTACTGTTTACCCTTGACATCTTAAGTCTCTTTAAGAATCAAATATTTTGGGAGTTGGGCGGTGGAGCAGCAGGTTAAGCACATGTGGCACAAAGCACAAGGACAGGTTTAAGGATCCTGGTTTGAGCCCCAGGCTCCCCACCTGCAGGGGAGTCGCTTCACGGTGAAGCAGGTCCTCAGGTGTCTGTCTTTCTCTCCCCGTCTCTGTCTTCCCCTCCTCTCTCCATTTCTCTCTGTCCTATCCAACAACAATGACATCAATTGTTGGGCAGCCCCCTGGCTCCATACTATATTGCTGATAGTATGGTCTATTTATATAATCACTGTTTTGCCTGAGACCAGCACTGGCTGATGAGTTTTGGTTAATCCCACTGCTTAGAACCTTCACAACAGCTGCTATGGAAGCTTTCTACCTTCTTGCTCTTTTCTTTTCTCCACCTCTTCTCCTAGCCATTTCCTTTTCCCACTTGCCACTTCTGGTTAAAGATATATTTATAGGCATTGTCTCTGATCAATAAAAGCATTGCATTGCATTCCCACTCTGCCACGAGTTCCTGGTGTCTCTCCTGCGTTACTGAGTAAGCAGCAGCCCAGGCTGGCTCCAGTAGAGTTCTCTCCAACCCAGAGAGCACGTGCCTGGGAAGAAATACCCTCACACTAGCCTGGCAATCAATAACAACAATAATAACCAGAACAATGTTAAACAAGGACAACAAAAGGGAAAATAAATATACATATATAAAGAATCAAAAATTATTTTCTACCAAATTGTTTTTAAAAGGTGTTCTGTGTGGAGTATTACCTAATTTTGGTTAATTCTTTCATGTTTCAATATCTTCGAAGTAGCACAAATATACTTTCATGATATGATTGTCTCCTGTCACTAGTGAATGTGACATAAGTGGTATGAAATTGTCAAAGTGCTTCCAAAATATTTCTATAACTCCAATATTGTGTTTTCTAAAATAAACTATCTTCATTTTCTATTCTCTAAATGTTTCCTACCTCTTATTTTTTTGCAAACAGATTTGAATGCTGAGTTAAATGATAAGAAATCTGTGATAGTTTAAATCACAGACTTTACATAAATTTTCTAGACTAACTCCCTTCACAGGGCTTAGCAAATTAGAATACTCTAATCTCTGTCCATGTAAACATTACACTTGCATAGCACTAAACATTCAAAAGGAATTTTGACATGATTGGCCACTTTAACAACACCTAACTCTGGATTTTATAGAACTAATTTAAGTTTGTGACTAATCAGTAAAAAAAAAAAAGAAAAGAAAAAAAGAAAAGAAAATAAAGCAATTATTCATTGTTAGAGAGTAAGTCTAATTCTATTCTGATTGATGGCTAGGGATTTATGACCATATGTATTCAGTAAGAATGGTTTAAATTGAACATCAGTTTAGAAAATGATTTTCAATGGATAAACATCAGTGTTTATGATTTTCTAAGTAATTTTGAGGTATACAGTGAATACTTTGAATATATAACTTATTACTTAAAAGGTGCTCTCTAATTCTCAAAAGTTCAGAGAAAGATAGAAATATATGTAAGAAAATTCAACAACTAGAATCATCTGAATGCCTGTGTATCTGTGCAGATGGTACTTGACCATTAAAATGGAAAACATCTAATTATTCCATAGAATTTCAAGGAAACATTTAAAATACATATCTAAATTCAAAAGAATAATTTTAGAAGTAAGCCTGACAGGGGACTGGTGATCTAATCCCATTAGATACTATGTTACTTTGCCCTGTGTGTAACCCAATGCTGTGGTTTCTTTGTCCCTCTCATTCTCTCTCTCTCTCTCTCTCTCTCTCTCTCTCTCTCTCTCTCATCTATCTATCTATCTCTACCTAAAAAAAGAAAGAAAAGGAAAAGAAAGAATAAGAACAGAAATCTCATTGATATTCATACCAATTAATATTCTCCCTTTCTTTGATTTATTTTAGTCAGTTCTTCTCCAGATGAACATTCAGGCTCCATTTCCTTAGATTCATCTATAAAATGTGACCTTAGTAACGACTGTCTGTGATAATTGTAAGTACTATATTTTAGACAAGTTTTAGTTTCACAGCACAATTTAGAAGATAGTACAGATATTTTTCTTACATGCTATTACTACACATGAGAATACTGGCATTAACTATCACCACGATGGTATTATTCTTTCAACTGATGAATATATTTTGGAACATAATATCATTCCAAAGTTCAGAGTTAATAGTAAGGCTCACTCTTAAAGGTTGTATATTCTATGAATTAGCACAATTACATAATGACATATATCCATCACTGATATATAATAGAATGGCTTTTCATTGTCCTAAAAACAATTGGCTGTATTTATTCATAACTTTCCCCATCCCAACCCTAATATTTCTACTGTATCCATAGTTTCACTTTTCCCATGAAACCACAACAGAGACTTTCAAAATAGTATTTTCCACCTCAGCTACTAACATTCATTTAAGAGTCCTAAATGTTTTATTTTTCATATGTGTGAATTAATTTCTTTTTTATTTCAAGGTTGAATAACAATCATTGTATGCATGCTCTAAAGTATATTTGTTTACCTATCTAAGCACAATGCAGTTGTTTCCAAGTTTTGACACTCATGAATGAAACTGCTATAAATATCTTGATAATTTTGTATAGTTTTCATCTCATCCTGAAAAAAAAGAAACAACAACAACAAAAACTATGTGGTGATTAGATTGCATGTTAGGAGTATGCATAGTTTTGTAAAAACATAAAAAATAAAAAATTCTCTTCCAGATTATTCCATCATTTTGCATACCCACCAGTAAAGGATGATATTTTCAGTTGCTCCAAATACACTCACTAGACTTTGGTGCTGTTAGTGTCCCAGATGTTCACCAGTTAAGTAGATATACAGTAGTATATCTATAAACATCGCCAACATGTTTATTTTTTAATTTTTGTTCTTTATTTATTGGATAGAGAAAGCCAGGAATCGAGAGGAAGGGGGAGACAGAGAAGGAGAGAGACACCTGCAGACCTGCTTCATAGCTTTCAAAGATTTTCCCCTACAAGTGGAGACTTGGGGCTTAAACCAGGGTCCTTATGCATTGTAACAGTGCTCTCAGCCAGGTGTGCCACAACCCAGCCCCTCAATGATGTCTATTTTATAATTCTCTGATGATATGGCTTAGGAATCTTATACATGACTTTCCCACCTCTATCTTCTCTAAGTAATCATTTTACTTATTTTTAATATTTATTTTTTTTCATGTGAGAGAGGGAGAGAATAGAGAAGAAGGGAAAGGAAATGAAAATGGAAGGGAAGGGAAAGGAAGTATTCTCTTCTAGTCTTCAATTTGTCTTCTTCATATATATAGTCTGAGCTGACTCTTTTAACATTTAGCTTATGCCAACCTAGTCACAAGCAGTTCTGAGATTGAGCTCACTATTCCTACATCAAAGGGAACTTTTACATCATGAATTCTGATTAAGAAATGAGGATTTTCAAAAAGTGAGTATTAGACACTACGTCTTCTGGGTATTATAAGTGATATTATGTGTACTGTTTTCATTTTACACATGTATTTTTTAAAATTTTTATGTAGCATACACACTGAGTACAAGGGAAAACACTGACTTAGAAAACTGTAAAAACAAAAAATCAAAAGTAATATGGTATGCATTTCTAATCCAGAAACAAGATGCAGTGTATTATATTAGTCTCTCAAATTTGGAGATAAGATACATTTTCTTTAGTAAATCAAATTATTCTAATGTCTGAAGAATGAACCCACTGTCACAGACCCATGTTCCTAGGAAGTGGGGGAATAACTGAACACAGATGTGGGTGGCAGGAGAAGCAATTTACAATTTGCTTCAACCACAATTGAGCATATCCCCCTTATAGACAGTCATATATTCTTCTGTAGCATAAAAGATAGTATTGTTATTCCATTAAAATGGGATAATAAAATTAAAAAGAGACTTAAGAAAGCCTATCCTTTATGGATTATAATTAATAGAACTGAAGCATATATATTTTTCCAGGCTTCTGTGCTTCCAAGATTATAAATGTCCCCGTGTGTAATATCTCACTGCCTCTCAGAGATGAGCACTTATCCCAGGAAGGGAAAGAAAACAGAAAAAAAGAAGAAAGCAATCGTCTCTACTGGGATATAAAGAAAATCACATGACTAGAAAAATACATTCAACTACATTTTCAACAGTGGATCACCGCCTTGCAGTTATAAATAGAATGGTTCTTTGTCTACCCTTCCTTGTGTGTCTCAGTTCCTGCTCTACAATGTATTCATTAAGTAAACATTTTAAGAGGCACTTATTTTAAAAGATCTTTATGCTTCACAATAAATTTGCTTTAAGAAGTTGAAATTATCACTTAATTCATTATTTGACCTGCGCAAAAGCGAAGTTGAGTTGCAGAAAACTGCTGACATACCCCAATATTCTAAGACGCAGCAAAGCAGGATAGAGGAAAGAATTACTCTGACATTTAGAAATAATTAGAAAGTGGTGAATCATTTTTCACTAAACTAAAACGAAGTGTGCATGTATCTGCAAATGAAAGGCAAAAATTTAATGAAGGTATGATCTAATTAAAATCATTGCAAAAGACAAGAACTCCCCGGTTTTGTTTGTCTGTGTATTTGTTTTTATCCCTGTTTAAAAGTTATCTGGACACTCTCCTCACAAAGAAAGTATTTGGGATTTTTAATTTTCAAAGGCACTTATTCTCTCTGTTGTCCCTGAATCACCATTCTATCAATTTGATTAATTCATGACAAGTCATTCAAAACAAGAGCTTTCTTTACAAAACTTTGGTAGTCAGTAACCTTTTTTACTGTAATTTATGCAAGTCCATGACTGGAATATTACCACCTTCATTTATTAACACCTGAAAATATGACTCCTGTCTTGGTAGATTTCTTTAATGATTTCAGCTCTATGTCCTGGTTTCTGATTTGCAAATGAGATCGTGTTTTATTGTGTTTAATTCAATTTTAAATAAAATTAAAATTACCAATCTTTTCCAACCATAATGTAAGTCTTTTGTCTAAGTTATTATAATATTAAGTTGAAGAAATGTTTCGAGATTTATTAATCTATCTATTATAGACATATGTGCACAGAATGGAAATGGGTAAATTCAGGAACTTCAACAAACATACTGGGTTGTTGGAAAAATCATGAGGCAATTTTGCATAGAAAAACATGGAAAAATCAGCACTTTTTTGACAGTCCATCATAATAATCAATATTGGAGAAAAATTATTTTCAAAGGTATGTTTTTGTCTCTTAGGAATTCTTCTAGATACAGTGTACCATTTGTTAATAATCTCATTACTTTCCTGTTGAACTACTTTTGCTGAAAATTAGTTTTACAGGAGCCAGAAAAATATCTCACCAGGTAGAACAGTTGCCTTATCATGAGTCTGAGCCAGGCTCTCTTCCTCTCTTTGTCTCTGTGGATGTAAAAGTGACCAGAGCGCAGTGAAATCGCATATGCATGTCACCTCTTCCCTGCTATGAGAACAATTGTGTCTTTCTTCCTTATTTTCCTTAGCAACTAGAGTAATTGTAGTAACAATTCATTTTTCCCCAAATACAGGTTTTTGTTTGATTTCGTTTGTCTATTATGTTTGTTTATTTTTAGTTGATTTTAGCTACCTTAATACCTAAACTTTTCCTCTGGTACTCAACATAGTTTTAATTTTCTTCATTTTTTTTTTTTCTGCTGCCAGGGTTTCCACTTGTACTCAGTGCCTGTCTGCCTGCTTCTCTCTCTCTCTCTCCCCCCCCCCCCAATAGGACAGAGAAAAACTGAGAGGGGAGTAGAGGTAGAGAGAAGGGAGAAAGAAGATAGACACAGCAGACTAGCTTCGCCATTAATGAAACTTTCTCCCCTTCAGGTTGGGGAGCAGGTTTCTACTTCTTTAAGGTGGAAACTGAGTTCTTTATTTTAAAACTGCTGCTTTTTTAATATGTACACTTAATAGTATAATTTTTATTCTGTTAACTTCAGCTGCAAGCCACAATGTTGTATCTTTCTAATATTATTCCACTATGTTCAGAGGACATACACTGTATCATTTTAACCTATTATATTTAGATAATTTACTTTATTTCTTCAAGTGGGCAGTACAGTCCAATTGTGTTTGCTTTACTTTGACATGAAAGAGTCCCAGAAAGACTTTAATACAACTGATTAAAAATATGAGTTGTTGGGGTCCATGCACCCTGTTGAGTGCTCACATTATCGTGCACAAGAACCTTAGTTTGAACCCCTGCTCCCCACCTGCAGGGAAGGTCTGCAGGCATCTATCTTTCTCTCATCTTCTGTTCTTTCAATTTATCTCTCCTATCAAGTAAAATAGAAAGAAAGAAAGAAAGAAAAAAAAGATGGCTTCAGGGAGCAGTAGATTTCTAGTGTCAGCACCAAACCCTAGTAGTAACCCTGGTGGTAATAAAATATTGAAAGAATATATTGATTACAAAACCTTAAGTATGAACAAGTACTTGAGTTTTGCTTACTTTTGTTCTGGGAATATGGGGGGGGGTCATGTACACATGATTCTAGTGGTCGTAGAAGACTTATCATTCAGATGGAGACACAGAGGTCAAGACACCACAAGATTAAAGTTATTCCCACCGTATAGCACCATTCAGATGTGCAAGGGTTAACTCATGTGATAAGATACAGCACTTTCCCACTGATCTAGCTCTTTGACTTTGAATAAGTATTTACTGATAGACCATTTTTAAATAAATAAAATGTAAAATTTCAGAAAACTATGTAGAAACTATCAAAAACATATATCCCTATTTAGGGAATTAAGGAAACATAAAATATTATATTTCATTGGCAAATATTCTATTGTATCATGTACTACATGTGGATAAAAGCTGTTAATTTATAAAGTCTCTTTAACAATGATGCTTTTGAAATTTTACAATTAAAATTAGATTTAAATACATTTTATAATAAATTACCACAAAATGTTTTATTGCATATGAAAAATGAACAGACCCAGGCATAAATACAGATATAAATGAAATGGCACTTGTTATATATTTTTCTTGTTGTTGTTGTTCTTAATGGAATTTTTTAAAGATAATGCTTCTCCAAGATTTAACTTAATAATAGTTTGACTGTATCATCTTTATACATGTCACTATAGTAAAATCCCTTCATTGGATTAAAATACAAGCAAGTCAAAATTGAAACCATTACTAAAGTGGAAACTGGGTGCTGTAATTCCCACCTCACAGAATCATTTGTGGGCATGTTGAGATGGAAAGCGAAATATACCTAAGTCATAATAGTATTCTATGACCCTACCTTTTCATTTCATACTTCTAACGATAATCATCCTCAGTTAAACAGTAAGCTTGGCATCTTTTAGTTAGCTATAGCGGAAGCACAGCTTCTGCTATTTAAATTCCAGACACAACACTTAGAAACTGCCAAGTGTAAAATAATCTGTTTCACAAAAAGAAAGAAAAGTACCATAAATATGGTGGGAAAGGTTGGTTGTTGCCATCATAAAGAGTAGAAAATAAGCACTCAATATAGTTCGTAAACAAAAGCAAACATGTAAGGGCTTGAAAGTCCCAGGCTGTGATTTGTGTATATGTGGGGTCACAATTCAGAAGAGTATGTATAGTCACTGCCATCCGTGTTTTCATTATTCTTTGCTTGATTGCCTCCTATTTTATAAACACAATCTAAGAAATGTTGGGAATGTTGAAAAAATATTGCTTTTATCCCACAGTCACAAATTAGAATACATTTTTCCATCATAGCATAGAGATTAGAATGTCCTTATGGTTTAATTCTAAATGTTGACTGATAGCTCTCAATCTGCCATATATCATGATCTATATACACAGATATAATTTATAGTTATTATAACAGGTAGATTTTATGTGCTCATAAGAAATTTACATAAAATCTTGAAGTTCCAACTATGTATATTTCCACCCTTTCTTAGATTTTCTCCACTGCACATAAAAATGACATAAAATACTATTATTCCTTGCACATTCAACATTCACATTGTACAGTTAAGACATTTAAAGCATAGCAGTTAATTTTTGTTACTCTAACGTGGGGATTTGAGCTATTTCTAGTGCTCGTGGTAACCACAGACATTTTAAACACATTCTTTAAAAATTTTTTCCAGCCAATACTTTTCTTTTAAATTTAAAGTTCTCTACTACTAGAAGTAATATCCACACATATTTGGATTGATTGTCTGCTTATTGGAAAAATATTGTCAGAAATCCCAAGAAAAATTGTACTAGCAGTGGCAGAATTTGTGATACTTCAGCTGGGGTATGTCAGCAAGAGATGACATCCACTTTGTTCACTTAGGTAAAATAAAATTTATTTGTGGAAAACATAAAATCTGTGTTATTTACATATTATCTTAACATGCTTGTTTAAATTCTTAAATAGTAAGTATCTAAACTATGCTAGAAATAAACTATTTAGTTTTATATTTATTGGACTGTTTTTGATCTCTCTCAGTGGTCATGGACCTCACTTTTATGATCTCTTAGATGTAGTTACTATCTAAACTAACAAGACCTATTGGCATGGGGTAAGGCATGCAATATAGGAATCTTGAGGAGACAGCACTTAGTTGTAGCACACAGTGGGCATCTAGTCTTTAAAGAGTAATGTTTTGAGGTTTTCATTTTAGAGATTTAAGATTTTATTTTTAGGAGACAGAAAGAATGTGAGAGACAGAGAGAACTATATCAGAATGCCATTCAATGCTGGCATACAACAGTGTCAGGCACTGAACCTGGAAACTCGGAGACTTCAAGCATATATAGCCTATGTTATAATGCTGAGCTATACCTCCCAAGCACCTCTAACATCTTCTTACTGAGTCCTTTATGACAGTATGAAGTCATCAAGGCATTAAAACCTTCTCCCTACTACTTGTTGTCAACAATGTCATCAGTAATTTAAAAATTTTAAGTATAATGTTTCCCTAAAATCATTTCAAATTCCCATATGATTGGAATATATTGTGACAAGCAAATGAAATATGTATATGGATGATGTAATGTTTTTCTCACTCGAGATCTTGTTTAAGGCATCATTTTCATATATATGCTTATGTGATATGTGTGGAGTTTTATTTAATACAAAATGTGCTCTCAGACATCTGTAAGACTATACTTTCAAATATCAGAAACAAAGAAAGAACAAAGAATATAAGAGACAACATTCCATTATTTAAAAAAAGTAGAAGTTGAAGGGTATGGTGGTGTGACCCTGGGTGAAGCAGGGGGATCTGAGCACAAAGTCTCGTCTCCACCTGCAGGGGAGAAGCATCACAAGCCTTGCTGCTGGTATTTCTCCTCATCTTCACCCCTCTATCTGTCTCTAAACCTGTATAAAACCATGGCCACTTGGAATGGTAGACTTGTTTAGACACAGTTACCTGTGTCATTCGGCTTACTATTTGATCTCACTATTTTTTTTTACCCTTTACCATACTCTCTGGTAACACAATTTATCAGTTTTTGTCACAAAGGTTGATGATTATTAGATAAGCAGATAGTTAAACATTTCCCAATGTGATAATAGATTTGATATAACATTTCATCTAGATTTATTAGGCTCCTTAACGTAATTGAGCTGCTTTGAATTTTTTTTAAATGTTAAACTTGAGCACTGAGGGGTAGAGTGCACAATTTACCAAGCCAGAGTGCCTACGTTTGAGGTATTAAACTGACACAAAAGTATCTAAATATTTTTAAATACTATAAATAAATGTTCAAAGACATGTCTAGTACTTAGGAAGATCTGTATAGGTACTGTGAAGTGACTTGCATGTTGCTAATGTTTCACTTAATAAGTACTTTGACAGGCAATTTTAAATATTGTCTATCTACTGCCTGAGCACTGGAAAGTCATGACAAGTTGAATAAATTTAAGGAAATAAAAATAGAAAGAAATGAGAGATGGAGAGATGACCCCTCTGAAATAATGTGAGCCTGCTACTTATAATTTGTCTCTTAGCATAGATAAAAAAAATAAGGATCCCTTTGTCAATGTTATTTATAGCTTTACTCTAGA
Source organism: Erinaceus europaeus (assembly GCF_950295315.1). NCBI lineage: Eukaryota > Metazoa > Chordata > Mammalia > Eulipotyphla > Erinaceidae > Erinaceus > Erinaceus europaeus. Next base: position 35,007,540 of record NC_080175.1, read on the forward strand.
TTTAAAATTTACTGTCTTGGTATACTATTCCAATGTAAAACCATAAAGTAGATTGAATTTGTCTTTAGCTCTTCCTCATTTTTTACCCCCTTTCATAGTCACTGATCTAACACTCCTTAATTCCATTTCTTTAATCTATGATGATTATTTTTTTAGCCAAGCCAATACATAACTGGCATTGATTACATGACCCAAAACATTTTTAGACCAGGTCTCAAAGTATAATTACTAGTCCTTATCTATGAAAGACATCACATTCTTGAGACAGAATTAAGTAATTTCAGTAAAGGAATATTAGCTAGCATTTATTTAATAATAGAAAAGCCAATTCAGCTGTTTTTCTGAAGCCTTCTATTCTGTGAATGAGGGTGATCATGTTCAAAATGAACTGGAAGTCAATTTGTGAGATTGGAAATATCTAGAAGCCCTTTAGGCATTAGAAAATCTACCAAGTCAGGAAAAGATAACTTTGCTGCACAACCCACTCACTGTTGGCATAGGTTCTGTATTCCAGTAATAATGTGCATTTCTAGTAAGCCTAAAGTCAATGTATTTTAATTTATACTTTAAAGAACACAATGCACATTTTGTGCTTTTAAAATAATGCTTATATCTAATAAAACAATAAATATCTTTATTATTTAATGACCATTATAAAAATAGTTGTGACATGAAATATAAACATAACAATAAGTTTACAATTGTTTCTACCAAAAGAACCTTAATCCAAATCCATGTTGCAACTTAACCAACAAGGAATGTATAAATTAGTATCTTAACAGAATAACTGGTTTTCCCCATGATGAAGTGTTTCAATCATTCAATATTGTATTCACTCTTGTGAGGAAATTAAAACTTAAAATGAATGTAACTTTCTTCTAGTTAATCAAAATTTTAATATATGAGCAACAGCATATATTCAGGGACTTGAAAATAAACTCTTTCATTGTTATGTATCAGAAGGCAATGTAAGCATGGGCAAACTGGGAGGATCCTCTTCCTCACTTCCCTGAAATCTATTTTTCTCCTGGAGTGAAAACTCTTCCAGTGTGTGAATGGAAACATCTGATTTTTTTTTTTTACCAGATCACTGCTCAGCTCTGGTATATGATAGTGTGGGGGATTAAACCCGGGACTCTGGGGTCTTAAGCATGAGAACCTCTTTGCATAACCATTATGCTATCTATCTCTGCCCACATCTGAAAGTTTCTATTCTCATCCCTCTCTCATACTTGCCCAAGATCAAAAGAATGATATCACCCATTCCCCAATACCATATCCCCTTTCCTTGTCCTCCTTCTTGTCTTCTCCTTGTTCCTCCTTCCCTAGATCCTTTGCTTCGGTGCAATACACCAAAATCATCCAAGTTTTACTTTGTGTTTCTCCTTCTGTTCTTGTTTCTTAAGTTATGTCCATGAGTGAGATGATCCCATATTCAGCCTTCTTCCTCTGGATTATCTCACTTAACAGATTTCCTTCAAGCTCTGGGTATATATCCAGAGGAAATAAACACAACCACCCAAAGAGATCTATACACATGTATGTTCATAACAACACAGTTTGTACTACAAACTTGGAAGCAACCAGGGATCCAAAGATAGAACAATAGCTAAGAATGTTGTGGTATATATACACAGTAGTATACTATCCAGCTATTAAGGTTTTCTTTTCTTTTTAAAATTTTTATTTATAAAATGGAACACTGACAAAACCAAAGGATAAGAGGGGTGCAATTCCACACAATTCCAACCACCAGAACTCCATATCCTGTCACCTCCCCTAATAGCTTTGATATTATTTAATCCTCTGGGAGTATGGACCCAGGGCCATTATGAGGTGCAGAAGGTGGATGATCTGGATTCTATAATTGCTTCCCTATTGATCATGGGTGTTGGCAGGTCTAGCCATACTTCCAGCCTCTCTCTCTCTTTCCCTAGTGGGTCAGATTTCTGGGGAAGTGTGGTTCCAGGACATTTTGGTGGGGTCTTCTGCCCAGGAAAGTTTGGCTAGCATCAGAGTAGCATCTAGAACCTGGTGGCTAAAAATGAGTTAACATATAAATCTGAACAAATTATTGACTAATTATGAACCTAAAGACTGGAATACTGCAGATTAATATTTGGGTTTTTCATTTTGGAAATAGCAAGTAAGTCTACTTTAGGTATATTTCAAAGGGCCCATGAGTTTACTAGCTTTTGCCTGTGCCTCACATTTGATATGTAAGTGAACCCAAGTTATTGTCTGGGTATATGATGTGATGGCTGAAAAAGGGTCCAGAAAGTTGGATAAAGGAAAATAATAGCTCCCAAATATGGGAAAGGTGTATAAATACTGTTTACTGTAAACTCCATCAATTTGATCTGGGGTCCTTATTCAGCCTAGGAGCCTGTGTAACCTTTGCATCCCTGTAGGTCTGAGTTCACATTCTGTGGACATGAATAGGAATGTTCCAAGTTGCACCAATTTCAGCACCCATCTTCCTCAGGTGGAAGATAGAATATTGTTGGAGGATGGGGCCCACAGTCCCAGGAAGTCCAGGCTGTTGTTTCCATGAGGTCCAAGCAGGTTGACTCCCAACTTTCCCTTTAGTTGGAGAGGAGGGCAGATTCCCCTCATCTTCTGAACTAATGATGGATAGCTTCTCTGGAATAGGGCTACCTTTCTGTACATGCCTCTTTTCTCCCCTTAAAACAAAGGCCATGAATTACTTTACATTGTGTTTGGCCTAACTTGAAAGCCACCGCATATGTTCTTGCTCAATTGTCCCCTCCTCCTTCCCCTTCTGTAAATGCCTGTAATTTACCCTAATGTGCCTCTAATTTACTCCTGGCAAAATATGCATTGTAAAGCTTGAGATCAAATCTTGTATGGTAATTCTTCATTTGTGATCAAATAGTTTGTAGGTCAACATGTGGCTATGCATTGTGTTGCTCTGTGCTTAAGTTAATGATTATTTTGACCTTCTACCTAGGCAATGGGTATATGTACTTGCTTTCTCTTTCAATAGACGAGTTGCCCCACTGAGGCTCTTCCAGAGCTGACTGCTTGTCTCCCTGCACACTTCGCCCTCAACATGCAGAGCTACCCCATGAACTCCCTCCCCCTTCCCGGGAGGGCCACTCTTGACCTCCATCTCCCAACGGCCAGGATGGACAGACCCAGAATGGCCTGCATAGTATATTATCCAACCTCCCTTCAGAGAATGGAACATTCTCTACCACTGTTGATCCACATTGAAGGCAATGTCCTATAATATCCCCATAAAGAGGTCCACTATGTTGTTCCTGATAGAGATGACCAGTGATAATGGAGAGAGGGATCTATTTGATGTCTAGGCCCATCATGTTCCTGTGGGAATCTCAGGACTCCCTGACTAGGGCCTCAGATAATGGGGCAGCCTGGTAGTGACTAAGGAGTCATCATTAATGTATATCATTAATGTAATCATTAATGTAACAGGGTGATAGGAAGTGAGACAGACACTTGCAGCACTGATTCACTGCTAATCAATTTCCCCCCACTGCAGCTAGGTGAATCAGAGTCCTAGAGCATGGTGACCTGTGAACTACACCATGCGTCCCACTGCCAGGCCCACTAAACATTATTTTTTAAACTCAAAGTCACATTAAAGTTTGGTATTCATGGTTTCTAGAGTGCAATATACATAATAACAAGTCAGTTCAGTGGAGGGACACAATATTAGAGAAAATAATTAGTATACCAATTCAGTTTTGATCAGGGTGATTTAATGGTTTGTTCTTTTTAAATCCTGTGTAATATTTCATTGCATTTGTACTCTGAAATTTCAGTGTTGATCATTTGAAGGGAATTTCAATTGTTTTCATTTATACAGAATAAAGGAAAAAGGTAACATAAATATTAAACTTTGTGTGAACATGTTTACTATTTTAGGATAAATAAATGTGTCTCTTGCCTAATTTGTTTGTGTAGCAGAATACTGTTTTAATTACTCCTCAATTTTTCATATCCTTAGAAGCATTATTTAAGGGTTTTTTTTGTTTGTTTGTTTTGTTTTGGTATTATGCCTTCTGCCCTCATTACTATAGAAAATGGCAGCAGATACCACCAGTGTCAGGTTGCCCTTTCTTTTCCTCTCTCATGAAGATTAGCATATGTTGAATGAGGTGTGTTTTTGTACCATTGAAATTCCCTAAGACCTGATGAGATATAAGGGATCCACTAAAACCAGAAGTACATGAGAACATGACCCAAGGTACTTTGTTCTTTTTGGAGCAAGCATATTGACTGTTAAAGATGGTTCTTCAAGGAGCCTATCTCAGAGACCAGCAGCTTTCCCACTGCCCTCCTGTCTTAATGTTAAGTATATTTTGGAGCATAGTGAAGTAAACAAAAGATATATTATCAGTATCTTTATGGCAAAAAAAAATGACATGGCCAGGTAAATGGATGGCGAGGAACAAAATAGAACAGAATCTCCAGATAAAATGTGTTGACAGTTCCTTTCAAAACTATGATAAGCCAGTACCAGATGTTTCCTTTGTCTACAACAGGAAATCACTAGTGACCATAAATAGTGTAAAAAAAAAAAAAAAAAGAAAATACACCACAGTGTGGTAGTGCTTGTCTGCCATGAGTGATATGTATATACAATGTTGGTGTTGGTATTTTCTGTTCAATCAATTCCTCAAGTGTTGTGATAAATATAATGTTCTGCTTATCCACTGTGTTGTTTGCTCTTAGCCACTGCTTAAAGAAATATGTTATAAACATCGTGGTTTACCTGTTCTCCCTTCTTCTTTTATATGTAAATATTAAATATGACCTGAGCACAAATTTTACATTGCAAATCTATTTTCACACTGACTTTGAAATCCTCAATTGTTATGTCTCAAGTTACTTTTGAGATTATGCAATAAAAACCCACAAATACCGTGGCCCCTGAGGTGGCAAACTGGATTTTTAATCATGAGGTCCTGAATTAGATCCCAGGATATATGTACCAGAGTGATGCCTGGTTATTTCTCTCCTCCTATCTTTCTCATGAGTAAATAAACAAATTGCTTTAAAAAAAGATCACTAAGGGCAAGAGACTGGCATAATTTAATGATGACTCTTTAGTCTCTATCTGCCCATCCCGTCAGCTGGGGCACTAGTCGGGGAGTCCTGAGATCACCAAACAGGCATGATGGGCCTAGACCTGGAATAAATCCCTCTCTCCATTGTTATTGGTCATGTCTATCAGGAACAACAAAATAGACCCCTTTGTGGGCCCCCATAGGACTTTGTCCTCAACTTGGATCAACTACCATAGAAAAAGTTCCATCCTCTGAAGGGAGGCTGGGCAGCATACTTTATGCTATACCTGAGGAAGGTGGGTCTTGAAACTGGGGCAGCTTGGAACATTCCTACTCATGACCACAGAATGTGAGCTCAGATATACAGGGATGCGGAGGTCACATAGGCTCCTTAGCTGAATATAGGCACCAGATCACATAAAATTGATGGAATTTACAGTGTACAATATTTATACACCTTTCCCATATTTGGGAGTATTCTCCTCCTTGATCCAGCTTTCTGGTCCATTTCCAGCCATGACATCATCTCCCCAGACAATAACTAGGATCCACTTGCATAACAGATTTCAGGCTCAGAGGAAAAAAGAAAAAACAAAGAAAAACAAACTACTAGTATAGCTACAGGCCCTTTGGAATATAACTAAAATACGCCTACTAGCTATCTACAAAACAAAGACACACATCCTCCAACTCTTCATTTGCACTATTCCAGCCTTTAAGTTTGGCTTTATATGTTAACTCTATTTTCAGACACCAGGTTCCAGATGCTAGCATAATGCCAGTCAGACTTCCCTGGACAGACAATCCTACCAATGTGTTCTGGAGCTCTGATTCCCCAGTGCCCCCCACCCCACTAGGGAAAGAGAGAGAGAGGCTGGGAGTATGGGTAGACCTGTCAATGCCCATGTTCTGTAGGGAAGCAATTACAGAAGCCAGATCTTCCACCTTCTACATCCCATAGTGACCTTGGGTCCATACTCCCAGAGGGTTAAAGAATAGGAAAGCTATCAGGGGAGAGATGGGATACAGATTTCTGGAGGTAGGAATTGTGTGGAGTTGTTCCCCTCTTATCCTATGGTTTTGTCAGTGATTCCTTTTTATAAAAAAAATGAAAAAATAAAAGATTCATAAGTATCTTTTAAAATCTGATATGGCAGCAAATGAAACTGTGGACCTTAAAACCACCCTTCACTGTATCAATCATACCATAAAACCATTGTAAATTTTACTGTGTTTTTCTTATGAATTTATTTTTAAAATATACTTTATTTTTAAAAATGTGTTCTAGACAGAGACAAGAAAATTCAGAGGGAATGGAAAGGGGTATAATGAATGAGAGACACTTGTAGCATGCTTTACTGCTTGTTAAGTATTTTACCTGCTTGTGGGGGCTGGGGTCTTGAACCCAAGTTCTTGCACTCTGTACTGTGTGCACTCAGCTATTACTGGGCCACCTTTCTCTGCATTTCTATAAAGGGCTGGTAAACAGACAAGCAAATGAGAACAAACATAATAATGGATATAATATTCAAGTGGCGTTAGGTTCTGGTCTTATATAACTCTCATTAGAGCAGTTTGATTTCAATTTGTTTTATTCTATGGAAGATATTTGCATGTGAAGGGTATACATTTTGAATATATCCTAAATACTTAGGCATAAACATGTTCATGTAATTTCAAATGCACCAACATAATTCCAAAGTATAGTTGAGTTTTGGTGGAAAAAAAAAAAAGAAGAAAACAGAAAAGTTACCTTGTACATCAAAGATCTGCTCCAACACCTACTTGATTATGTGTATGGAACAATCAGTATTACTCAGTTTTAAGGAAAAATAATGTTTGGAGAGATTAAGCAAGTAATTAGGCTGTTTCATTTCAAACATTTATTGCTTACACTGTTTTTCAATTATTGTTTTTCACCAAAGGAAGCTACCTCTTTAAATTTTAGGTCTAAAATTATAGTAAAATTGTGCAGAACTCAGAGTTGTGGCATTGAGACAGGAAGTTCAATCTCTCTGGACAAGCCTACCTATGTGTGTAAATAATTATCAAAAATGCCCATAGACTCAGATATTTTTGAAAGCAACTTAGTACCCATGGACAAATGAAAGTACGTAAGAAGCTTCCACTCACAGTAATTAGTGTACATGAAAATGTCTTACTTTTCTATTTCCAATGTCTCCCATAGAAAGCTCACACATACTGAAACTGATCCAACATTTTCAAGTGTAGAAAATGGTGGTGAAAAGAGGAATCATACAGATAATGACACATTTAAAATTTTTTTTTATTTAAGAAAGGAGACATTAACAAAAACATAGAATAAGAGGGGTACCGATGTAAAAACCCTGTGGTGAAGGGGAGGGTGGCCATTGAGCATGCTGGCATGGCAGGGGGTGGGGGGGTGGGGGGGTGGGGTGGGTGGTGGGGATGGGACATAGTCTTTTGGTGGTGGGAGTGGTGTTTATGTACAATCCAATGAAAGTGTAAACATATAAACCACTATTTAATTAATATGAGAGGCGAAAAAATGATGATATGTTTAGACTTCTTAAAACACAGACTGAGTCTTTTTAATACATAGGCTGTCTTTGATATGTTGTCTCTCCCAAAAGCCTAGACCAGGGAGACCAGAAGCAACCGGTAGCACAGCGATATATGCAAGATGCTGGGTATTATACCCCAAACCCTATCAAAGGGACTTTCCAAAGTTAACCCTATCACCAAATAATGTGATGATAACAATAACTATTGATTGTCTTCTTGAATCCTAAGACAACAGGAAACTCACATTTCCACTATAGAGCCTATATTTCCCCCAGTTCTGGAACCTTAGGGTGGGGCCCACTTTTCTTCTTGCTGTTTTCAATTCAAATCAAATAATATTGCATCCACAGATTGCAACCTAATCAACACAATGAGTGCCAACCCAGCATGCTTCACTTCAGACTGTGACCAGAGACTTCAGGTGTGGAATGACAACCCTTCAGCTTCATCACTCAGGAGAGACCTTTCCTTTCATAGTATTCTCTAATTCCATTCTAGGTGTTCCACTCCCCAATAAAGTCCCAAAACCTAGATATAGTCAAGGTCACCTGAGATATAGCATAGGTTCACTGGTGCCCATAAACTAGGGGAAAATATATACCTGAAAGCAGAAGTACACAAGAGTTCTCCAGACTGCTCTCCAGAGAGGCTGAATCGATGTACATTCCCACTAGCAGTGTAGAAGGGTTCCTCTGTCCCCACAGCCTCTCCAATATTTGTTGCTGCTGTCCTTTTTGATGTATGCCATTCTCACAGGAGTGAGGTGGTATCTCAGTGTTGTCTTAATTTGCATTTCTCTGACAATCAGCGACCCGGAACAGTGTTTTATATGTTTGTTAGCCTTTTGGATCTCCTCTGAAGTGAATGTTTTCTTCATATCCTCTGCACATTTTTGGATGGGGTCATTTGCTTTTTTGCTGCTTAGTTTGCTGAGTTCTTTGTATACTTTGTTGATTAGTCTCTTGACTGATGTTTGGCATGTGAAGATCTTCTCCCATTCTGTGAGGGGTCTCTTTGTTTGTGTGATAGTTTCTTTGGCTGTGCAGAAGCTTTTCAATATGATGTAGTCCCATTGGTTTGTTTCTGCTTTAGTCTTCCTTGCAATTGGGTTTGTTTCCGCAAAGTTGTCCTTGAGGTTTAGGTGGGAAAGTGTTTCACCAATGTTTTCCTCTAGTATTTGATAGTTTCTGTACTTACATCCAGGTCTTTGATCCATTTGGATTTGATTTTTGTTTCTGGTGAGATAAGGTGGTTCAGTTTCATTCTTCTGCGTGTTATAACCCAGTTTTTTCAGCACCATTTATTGAAGAGAGCTTCTTTCTTCCATTTAATACTTTGGGCCCCCTTATCAAAGATTAGATGTCCATAGGTGTGGGGGTTTAGATATGGGCTTTCAATTCTGTTCCACTGGTCTGTGTGCCTATTTTTGTTCTAGTACCAGACTGTTTTGATGATGATGGCCTCATAATACAGTTTGAGATCTGTGAGTGTGATGCCTCCATTTATGTTTCTTTTCCTCAAGATGGTTTTGGCAATTCTAGGTGTTTTCTGGTTCCAGATAAATGATTGTAGTGTTTGTTCTATTTTCTTAAAGAAGCTTGGTGGAACTTTGATGGGCACTGCTTTAAATTTGTATATGGCCCTGGGGAGAATATTCATTTTGATGATATTAATTCTTCCAATCCATGAGCATGGGATGTCTTTCCTTTTCTTGGTATGAGTTTCTATTTCCTTGAAGAGTGACTCATAGTTTTCAGTATACAGGTCTTTCACTTCTTTGGTCAGCTTTACTCCTAGGTATTTTATTGATTTTGTTGCAACAGTGAATGGGGGTGATTTCTGGATGTCTTCTTCTTCAACTTTAGTGTTTGCATAGAGAAATGCCACTGATTTTTGTACATTGATTTTGTAGCATGATACCTTCCTATATTGCCTAATAACTTACAGTAGTTTTCTACTGGATTCTTTAGGTTTTTCTATGTATACTATCATGTCATCTGCAAATAGTGAGAGCTTGACTTCTTCCCTTCCAATCTGTATTCCTTTGATTTCTTTCTCTTTCCTGATTGCTGTGGTAAGAACTTGCAATACTATGTTGAAGAGTAATGGTGATGGTGGGCAGCACTGTCTAGGCCCTGACTGAGGGGAAATGCTTTCAACTTCTGTCCATTGAGTATGATGTTGGCTGTAGGTTTGCTATATATGGATTCCACTATCTTGAGGAATTTCCCATCTATTTCCATTTTATGGAGTTTTGAGCATGAGTGGGTGTTGGATTTTGTCAAAGGCTTTCTCTGCATCTATTGAAATAATCATGTGGTTTTTGGCTTTGCTTTTATTGATGTGGCGAATGACATTGATAGACTTACGTATGTTGAACCAGCCTTGCATTCCTGGGATGAATCCCACTTGGTCGTGATGAACAATCTTTTTGATATGAACGATCATTTTGAGGTCTAGTCTGTCCATCTCTTCATTTAATTCTCTTGTTTCATTTTTGATTCTGTGTTTTGTTGATCTGTATAAGTGTGAGAGTATGGTTCCGTAGCCCCCATGTCCAATTGGTCGATTCCAAATTATATTCCTCCATGAGGATATTTTCTGGAACCATCCATTCCCCCCGGTTCCATGGCTGCCAGTTCTTAGCAACATCGCCCCACCAGATATTCGTCAGGATGCGGCATCATCTAAGTTCATTTCTCACGTCTATGCTCGACCGGACCTGACAATATACACGGATATCTTCGCCCACCCTGTCCAACGCTTGACGTCTCGTCACCCAATCTGGTCCCCTACGCCTACACTGAACTTCTCTGTTCCACTTGGAAACAGAGTTGGCAGTCAGCTGAGGTAAAGAACAAACACCTCATCACAGACCCCTGCAGGCGTCAACCCGGCTTTGACCTAGCATGTTATGATTGGGCCCTCCTCAATCGCTATCAAACAGTCCATGGCCAGTGTGCCGTTATGTTCCATCGCTGGGGAGCCAGTGACGACCCGAACTTCCCCTGAGGCTACAGACAGACTATGACCCACATAGTCAACGACTGCCACCTCTCAAAGGAGGTCTCGAAACTTTACATCAGGCTCAACCTGACGCTGTTGACTGGCTACAGAAGGGCAAATGCTAGAAGAAGAAGTGTGAGAGTGGGGTGTTAAAGTCTCCCACTATTATTGTATTACTATTGATGTATTTTTGAAGTTCTTTGAGAAGGTGCTTGATGTATTTAGGTTGTCCCTCATTGGGTTCATAGATGTTAATAATTGTTATATCTTCTTGGCTGATTTATCCTTTAATCATTATGTAATGACCTTGCCTATCTTTTACTAATTTATTTAATTTAAAATATATTGTGTCGGAGATGAGAATGGCTGTTCCTGCCTTTTTTTGTGGTCCATTAGCCTGCAGGATAGTTTTCCATCCTTTCACTTTAAGTCTGTGTTTATCTTTTTGTGTCAGATGGAATTCTTACAAGAAGCATATGCTTAGGTTTTGTTTTTTGATCCATCCTCCCACTCTGTGCCTTTTGATAGGTGAGTTTAAGCCACTGAAATTTACTGATATTATGTTTTGTAATGCCATTGTTCAACAAGTTTTTATTTGATATGTTGCAAGTATTATAGTGATGTACTTGTTTATAAGAGGTCTTTTAGAACCTCTTACAGGGCCAGTTTGGTGATGGTTGCTTCCTTTAACTGTTGTTTGTCTGAGAAGGTTTTGATGACTCCATCTAGTTTGAATGAAAGTCTAGTGGGATATATTATCCTTGGTTGAAACTCTTTTTCATTCAGGGCTTGATAGATATCTTGCCATTTTTCTGGCCTTTAGAGTTTGGGTGGCGAAGTCTGCTGATAGTCTTATGGGTTTTCCCCTGTATATGCTTTTTTGTTTTTCTCTTGCAGCCTTTAGGATCCTTTCTTTATCCTTACTTCTTTTCTTTGTAACTATGATGTGTCTTGGTGTCTTCAGATCTGGGTTGATTCTGTTTGGGACTTTCTGAGCCTCTTGGATCTTAATGTTCTTTCTGTTGTTCAGGTCTGGGAAGTTTTCTTCTATAATTTCCTCTAGAATGCTTTCTTCCCCTTATTCTCTTTCTTCCTCTAATAGGCCAATTATACGAATGTTACTTCTTTTGAGATCATCCCATAAGTCCCTGCTGTTGTTTTCAGTGTCTCTCAGTCTCTTTTTGAGCTCTTTCACCTCTTTCTTAGTTTTCTCTAGCTCATCCTCTGTCTGACTAATTCTGTTTTCTGCTTCTGCTAGTCTGCTTTCCCTTCTCTCATCTGCTTTCTTCATTATGGCTATTTCATGTTTCAGTTCTTTAATTGCCTCAAGGTAGTTAGTATTTTCCTTGAGGGTCTCATCTGTTGTTTCGCTAATACTGCTATTCCTTTCCTCCAAAGTTGTTTTCATTTCTGTGATTAATAAATTTATTATTTCTTGCATCCTTTTCTTATCTATGGTTACTTCTGGCTCATTTGTACTTTCTTCTAGGCTCTTGTCTTCATTCATTGTATTAGCAGTTTTGTTTGCTCTTGATCTACCCATTTTTAATGTTTTTATTTTTTTATATTTTTATGTTCTGTTGTTCCTCAGTTGTTGTGTTTTATGTACAAGCCACGCTATACAAAATACCTTTATGGCACATGCAATCACTAGCCTCAGAAATTACAATAATAACTAAATAATGACTGAAACAGTTTAACCAATACCAGTTGTCTCCAGTTCAAGAAAAAATAGCAACCAAATCTAAATGAAAAAGAAAGAGAAAGGAAAAAAGGGATAGCAGGAATAGATAATTATGCAAATCTACTGTGCACTGTAGATTATAGCAGTAGCAAGAGGGGAAGGGGAAGTAGATCAGAGACACACACAAAGAGAGTCTGCTCTGAGTCAGACTTCATCCCTGAAATAGTTCACAAATATGTATCAGTGAATTCAGAAGGCAGAGGGAGGAGGAAGGGAGACAGGAAGACAGGGAATAAAAGAGAGAAAAGAAAAAAGAAAAGAAGGAAATAGAAAAAAAAGCAGTTGTATTTTTTTTTTAATTGGCTTGGAGGTGGGAGATGAGTGATAGTGTATAGAGGAGGTATGAAAAGTAAGACAAGTTTCTCTCACAGTGGTTGATAATTCTTGTTGCCTAGCAATGGAAAGTATACTAAGAGTTAATTTTGGTCAACCTTAAGGGGGGGAATGCTTGTATATATAATAGTATTTGTAAAATAGAACAGAGTAAAAAGCTCAAGCAGTGGGTCTGCAGCTTGGACAGCTTCCAGTTAGCCTATGCACATTGAATCTAGACAACTGATTAAGAAAGAAAACACAATACAAAACAAACAAGAAAAAATTTAAAAAAACCACTTTCAAGCAGTCTTTCCCAGGCTGAGGGGGCTTGCTTGATTAGCTAATTGTTGCTCAGAATGGGTCTAAGTCCCTTACTCAGAGGAAAAACAAAAATAGCCTAGAAAATTGGAAGCAGGGTTTAATGGCACCCTTGTAGGCCAGGAATCTTGGTAAAGAAAGGAGCTCAGTGGGGAGCCTGCTAGCAGCAGGTCTGGGTCTGGTTATGGGGAAAGGGGGGCTGAGAGAAATAATCAAGAAATTTCCTTTCTTTTTACTCTAATTTTTAACCCAAATTAAATCATAATCACCTCCTTGGTCCACCTTTGGGATGCCTCCTTGCTTGTCCAGCTGAAGGCCAGTATTTCAAGGCTTTATAGCAATTGTTGTCAGAGCCCATGGGTGCTGCTACTTTCTAGTCGCCATCTTGGCTCCGCCTCAATGACACATTTTTAAAGAGTGATTTGAGGAAAAGTAAATTACTTGAATCAATTTAACTAAGGTTATAAAAAATAAGTGGTTGCTACTGGGTTATGTGCTCATAGTGCAAAGCACAAGGACTGGCATAAGAATCCCTGCTCAGGTCCTCAGAGATCAGTTCACAAGTAGTGAAGCAGGTCTGTAGGTGTCTATCTTTCTTTCCTCTTCTGTTTTTCCTTCCTCTCTATATTTCTCTGTCCTCTTCAACAACATCAGCAACAACAATAACAATAATAAGGGCAACAAAATGGGAAAAATGGCTTCCAGGAGCAGTGGATTCAATTCATAGTGCAGGCCCAGCCCCAGCCCCAGCCCCAGGGATAATGTTGGAGGCAAAAAGAAAAAAAGGCAATATAATTTGACATCTTTAATTTATAATAAAGGAGACACTGGGAAAATAGAGTGTAGTTAAAATGTAAAAACCTGTCACAGAATAACCACAAACACAAGATACAAATTTTCTCATTCAAATTTAACTAAACTATGAACATTTCAGAAATTGATTAAGAAAGAGGAGTTAAAATATTGTCACTTCCTTTAATCCTACTTTTCAGTTCTTGTTCATTAACCATTTTGTCTCAACTTACATCATGCCACCTTCCAAACACATTGTTATAGATACTTACAATGATTCCATCCTGACTTCTCTGGGCAGACGACCTCACTCACTAATGTGTCCTGGATCCTCACACCTCTAGAGCTCTGGTCCACTAGGGGAAAGATAGAAAAAGGCTGGGGGTATGGATCAACCTGTCAATGTCCATGTTCAGTGGAGAAGCAATTACAGAAGCCAGAACTCCTATTTCTGCAACACCAAAACAACCTTGATCCCTACTCCCAGCAGAGGAGAAGTGATAGGATGAAGATAAGAGGGCTCTGAACTCCAGCTCCATCAGCATCCAGAGAGAGAGAGAGAGGGAAAAGGAGAGGGGCATATGGAGGTAGTTCTGTTGTCATAAGTGAATGGAGGGGAAGAGAGGATTGAATCAGAAAAAAAGGGTGGGGATTTATGTGTAAATATGGACAGATAGTTGTAGAGATGATGGTTGGCCCATGTCTACAACCTTAGGGGAACTATGGCTTGTTGTAGTGGGGAGACTAAAGATTCAGAACTCTGGTGGTGGGAATGATGTGGATTTAAACTACTGTTGACATGTAATTTTGTAAAATTGAGATAACAAATTAAAAAAAAGAAAGAGAAGTTATATTAAACAGTGACAGAAAATACAAATAGAGAATCAAAACTATCTAGAACTAAAATTAATGTTTACTCAGACTGTTTTCAAGTAAAAGTATAAAATCATTATGAAAACATCTTATTATGCCCTATATTAATTGTATCAAGTTTGCTATGTAATAAATACTATTCCCTAAAATGAAAGTGTTGATTTATTTAAATGTTACAATTATTTAAATGTAGTGATTGGTCTGTACTGGTTGGTATTTGAGCACATATATCCATACCTGTATATATTTGTTTCTATAACTTCATTTGCTTTTCCAAACACAGGTGTGGCACAAGTTTTATAAAAATAGATGCAACAACAAAAGGGGAAAAAATAAACTGAGACTTTGTTTCAATTCCTATCATTTCATTCTCAGATCACACATTGTAGAAGAAAATACATGGCTTAACAATTCAAAATTAGAGATTAAAATTTGTATCTAACATTAACAACTTCTATCTCTCTTTTTTTTTTTTTATTTAAATTTTTAATTTAAGAAAGGATTAGTGAACAAAAGCATAAGGTAGGAGGGGTACAACTCCACACAATTCCCACCACCCAATCCCCATAACCCACCCTCTCCCATGATAGCCTTCCCATTCTCTAGCCCTCTGGGAGCATGGACCCAGGGTCGTTGAGGGTTGCAGAAGGTAGAGGGTCTGGCTTCTGTAATTGCTTCCCCGCTGAACATGGGCGTTGACTGGTCGGTCCATACTCCCAGTCTGCCTCTCTCTTTCCCTAGTAAGGTGTGTCTCTGGGGAAGCTGAGCTCCAGGACACATTGGTGGGGTCTTCAATCCAGGGAAGCCTAGCCAGCATCCTGGTGGCATCTGGAACCTGGTGATTGAAAAGAGAGTTAACATACAAAGCCAAACAATTTGTTGAGCAAACATGGATCCCAAGATTGGAATAGTGGAGAGGAAGTGTTGGGGAGGTACTCACTGCAAACTCCAGTGTAATCCTGCTTTCAGGTATATATTCTGCAGTAGTTTATGGACACGTGTGCGCATACGCTCTCTCTCACAGAAACTGGTGTACGTCTAGGCTATGGGACTTTGTTAGAAAGTGAACCACCCGAGATGAAATTAGAGTGTACTATAAAAGGAAAGGTCTCACCCGAGCAATGAAGCTGAAGGGTTGTCATTCCACACGTGAAGTCTCTGGATACACTCTGAGGTGAAGCATGTTGAGATGGCAATCGTTGCTTTGGTTAGGTTGTGATCGGCGGATGCAATACTATTTGGTATGGATTGGGAGAAGCATACGGGAAAGTGAGCCCTATCCATGGGTGCCAGGACTGGGGGAAGTAGGGGCTCTATAGTGAGGATGTGAGGTTCCTGCTGTCTTAGGGTTCAAAAAGACAATCAATAGTTAATATTATCATCACATTATTTGTTAATTGGGTTAACTTTGAAAAGTCCCTTTGTTATGGTTTGCTGTACAGTACCCAGTATCTTGTATATAGCTGTGCTATTGGAAGCCTCCAATCTACTTGGTCTAGGCTTTTGAGAGAGTCCGCATATCAAATACGTAGCCTATCTATTAAAAAGATTCAGTTTGTCTCCTGAGAACCTTTGAGACATACAATTGATTTCCCCCTCTCATATTAATTAACTACTGATTTATATGTCTACATTTTGCTAGGAGTGTACATAAACACCATTCCCATCACCAAAGGACCGTGACCCATCCCTCCCGCCCATTCCCACCCCCCACTGGCCTAGAAAGCTACATGTCTACCCCTCACCACTGGGTTTTTTCTTTGGTGCCCTACTTACAATTTGATCAGGTCCTGCTTTTAGTTTCCCTTTCAGATCTTCTAAGTCAGCTTCTGTTGATGAGTGGGATCATCCCATACTCATCTTTAACTTTCTGACTCAGTTCACTTAACATAATTCCTTCTAGCTCTGTCCAAGATGGGTCAGAGAAGGTGGGTTCATTGTTCTTGATAGCTGCATAGTATTCCATTGTGTATATATACCACAGCTTTCTCAGCCATTCATCTGTTGTTGGGCACCTGGGTTGCTTCCAGGTTTTAGCTATTATGAATTGTGCTGCTATGAACATAGGAGTACACACCTCTTTTTGGTTGGGTGTTATGGAGTCCTTGGGGTATAACCCCAGGAGAGGAATTATTGGGTCATATGGAAGGTCCATGTCTAGCCTTCTGAGGGTTTTCCAGACTGCTCTCCACAGAGGCTGTACCAATTTACATTCCCACCAGCAATGTAAAAGGGTTCCTCTGTCCCCACATCCTCTCCAGCATTTGTTGCTGCTGTCCTTTTTGATGTATGCCATTCTTACAGGAGTGAGGTGGTATCTTAGTGTTGTCTTAATTTGCATTTCTCTGACAATCAGTGACCTAGAGCAGTTTTTCATATGTTTGTTAGCCTTTTGGATCTCCTCTGTGGTGAGTGTTTTGTTCATTTCCTCTGCCCATTTTTGGATGGGGTCATTTGCTTTTTTGCGGCTAAGTTTGCTGAGCTCTTTATATATTTTGGTGATTAGTTTCTTGTCTGATGTCTGGCATGTGAAGATCTTCTCCCATTCTGTGAGGGGTCTCTCTGTTTGTTTAATTGTTTCTTTGGATGTGCAGAAGCTTTTCAATTTGATGTAGTCCCATTGGTTTGTTTCTACTTTGGTCTTCCTTGCAATTGGGTTTGATTCATCAAAGATATCCTTGAGGTGTAGATGGGAAAGTGTTTTACCAATGTTTTCCTCTAAGTATTTGATTGTTTCTGGTCTGACATCTAGGTCTTTGATCCATTTGGAGTTGATTTTTGTTTCTGGTGAGATAAAGTGGTTCAATTTCATTCTTCTGCATGTTTCAACCCAGTTTTCCCAGCACCATTTATTGAAGAGAGCCTCCTTCTTCCATTTAATCCTTTGGGCCCCCTTATCAAAGATTAGATGCCCATAGGTGTTGGGATTTACTTCTGGGCTTTCAATTCTGTTCCACTGGTCTGTGTGCCTATTTTTGTTCCAGTACCATGCTGTTTTGATGATGATGGCTTTATAATATAGTTTAAGGTCTGGGAGTGTGATGCCTCCATTTCTGTTTCTTTTCCTCAAGATGGTTTTGGCAATTCTAGGTGTTTTCAGGTTCCAGATAAATGATTGTAGTGTTTGTTCTATTCTCTTAAAGAAGCTTGGTGGAACTTTGATGGGTATTGCATTAAATTTGTATATGGCTCTGGGGAGAATGTTCATTTTGATGATATTTATTCTTCCAATCCATGAGCATGGGATATCTTTCCATTTCTTGGTATCAGTTTCTATCTCCTTGAGTAGCGACTCATAGTTTTCAGCATACAAGTCTTTCACTTCTTTGGTCAACTTTATTCCTAGGTATTTGATTGATTTTGCTGAAACAGTGAATGGGAGTGATTTCTGGATGTCTTCTTCTTCAGATTTAGTGTTTGCATAAAGAAATGCCACTGATTTTTGTACATTGATTTTGTAGCCTGATACCTTGCTATATTGCCTAACAACATCCAGTAATTTTCTACTGGATTCTTTAGGTCTTTCTATGTATACTATCATATCATCTGCAAATAGTGAGAGCTTGACTTCTTCCCTTCCAATCTGTATCCCTTTGATTTCTTTCTCTTGCCTGATTGCTATGGCAAGAACTTCCAATACTATGTTGAAGAGTAACGGTGACAGTGGGCAGCCCTGTCTAGTCCCTGATCTGAGGGGGAATGCTTTCAGCTTCTCTCCATTGAGTATGATGTTGGCTGTAGGTTTGCTATATATAGACTCCACTATCTTGAGGAATTTCCCATCTATTCCCATTTTTTGTAGAGTTTTGAGCATGAATGGGTGTTGGATTTTGTCAAAGGCTTTCTCTGCATCTATTGAGATAATCATGTGGTTTTTGGCTTTGCTTTTATTGATGTGATGAATGACATTGATTGATTTACGGATGTTGAACCAGCCTTGCATTCCTGGCATGAATCCCACTTGGTCATGATGAACAATCTTTTTGATGTGTTGCTGTATCCGGTTGGCCAAGATCTTGTTTAATATTTTGGCATCTATGTTCATCAGAGATATTGGTCTGTAGTTTTCCTTTTTTGTTCTGTCCCTATCAGCTTTTGGTATCAGGGTGATGTTGGCTTCATAAAAGGTGGAAGGGAGTATTCCTGTTTCTTCAATCTTATGGAATAGCTTAAGAAGTATGGGTATTAACTGTTTCCTGAAAGTTTTGTAGAATTCGTTTGTGAAGCCATCTGGTCCAGGACTTTTGTTGTTGGGGAGATTCTTAATAACGGTTTCAATTTCTTTGTCTGTGATTGGTGCATTTAGATTTTGTAGTTCTTCTTGGTTCAGTTTTGGAAGTGCATAGGTTTCTAGGAATTGTTCCATTTCTTCCAGATTCTCTAGCTTGGTGGCATATAGTTCTTTATAGAAGTTTCGCAGAATTCTCTGGATTTCTGTGGTGTCAGTTGTGATATCTCCTGTATCGTTGACAATTCTATTAATTTGAGTCTTCTCTCTTTTTTGTTTGGTGAGTCTGGCTAGGGGTTTTTCAATTTTGTTAAATCTTTCAAAGAACCAACATTTGGCTTCATTGATCTTTTGTATGGTTCTTTTATTTTCGATGTTGTTTATTTCTGCTCTAACTTTAGTGATTTCTGTCCTTCTGGTTGCTTTAGGGTTCCTTTGTTCCTCTTCCTCTAAGTCCTTGAGGTGTGTAGTAAGTTCGTTCATTTGGGCTTCTTCTTGGTGTTTAATATGTGATTGTATAGCTATAAGTTTCCCTCTCAGTACTGCTTTAGCTGTGTCCCAAATATTTTGATAGGTTGTGTCTTCATTTTCATTAGTTTCCAGGAACATTTGAATTTCCTGTTTGAGTGAGTGTCTGACCCAGTGGTTCTTAAGGAGCATGTTGTTTAGTTTCCAAATTCTATGTCTTTTAATAATTTTCTGTTTGTTGTTAAAAGTTAGTTTTACTCCACTGTGGTCTGAGAAGATACTTGGGATGATTTCAATGCTCTTGAATTTATTGATGCTGTCTTTGTGACCTAACATGTGGTCTATCCTTGAGTATGTGTTGTGTGGATTTGAAAAGAAGGTGTATTCCAGTTTTTGGGGGTGGAGGAGTCTGAAAATGTCCAAGAGGTCTAGTCTGTCAATCTCTTCATTCAATTCTCTTATATCTTTATTGGTTCTCTTCTTTGTTGATCTGTCTAAGTGTGAGAGTGGGGTATTGAAGTCTCCCACTATTATTGTATTACTATTGATGTATTTTTGAAATTCTTTCAATAGGTGTTTAATGTATTTAGATGGTCCCTCGTTGGGTGCATAGATGTTAATAATTGTTAAGTCTTCTTGGCTGATTGATCCTCTAATCATTATGTAATGTCCTTGCCTATCTTTTATTACTTTATTTAATTTAAAATCTATCGTGTCTGAGATGAGAATGGCTGTTCCTGCCCTTTTTTGTGGACCGTTAGCCTGTATGATAGTTTTCCATCCTTTCACTTTAAGTCTGTGTTTATCTTGTTGTGACAGATGGGATTCTTGCAAGCAGCATATGGTTGGGTTATGTTTTCTGATCCATCCCCCCACCCTGTGCCTTTTGATGGGTGAGTTTAAGCCATTGACATTTATTGATATTATGGATTTAATGTATTGTAGTGCCATTGTTCTAAAAAACAATTTGTTTGCTCTGATATATTACAAGTATTATAGTGATGTTCTTGTTTATAAGAGGTCTTTTAATACCTCTTTCAGGGCCGGCTTGGTGATAGTTGCCTCCTTTAACTGTTGTTTGTCTAAGAAGGTTTTGATCCCTCCATCTAGCTTGAATGAAAGTCTAGCAGGATATATAATCCTTGGTTGAAACCCTTTTTCATTCAGGGCTCGATAGATATCTTGCCACTCCCTTCTGGCTTTTAGAGTTTGAGTTGAAAAATCTGCAGAAAGTCTTATGGGTTTTCCCCTGTATGTGACTTTTTGTTTCTCTCTTGCAGCCTTTAGGATCCTTTCTTTATCCTTACTTCTTCTCATTGTGACTATGATGTGTCTTGGTGTTTTCAGGTCTGGGTTGATTCTGTTTGGTACTCTCTGGGCCTCTTGCACCTTGATATCCTTTCTGTTATTCAGGTCTGGGAAATTTTCTTGTATTATTTCCTCTAGGATGTTTGCTTCCCCTTCCTCTCTTTCTTCCTCTGGCAGGCCAATTATACGAATGATACTTCTTTTGAGATCATCCCATATGTCTCTGTTGTTGTTTTCAGTGTCTCTCAATCTCTTTTTAAGCTCTTTCACCTCTTTCTTAGTTTTCTCTAACTCATCCTCTGTCTGACTAATTCTGTTTTCTGCTTCTGTTAGTCTGCTTTCCCTTGCCTCAGCTTCTTTCTTCATTACAGCTATTTCAGCTTTCAGTTCTCTAATTGTCTCAAGATAATCAGTATTTTCCTTGGGGGTCTCAACTGTTGTTTCCCTAATACTGCCATTTCTTTCCTCCAATGTTGTTTTCATTTCTGTGATTAATAAGTTTATTATTGCTTGCATACTTTTCTTATCTATGGTTACTTCTGACTGATTTGTGGTTTCTTCTGGGCTCTTGTCTTCATTCATTGGGGTAGCAGTTTTATTTGTTTTTAATCTACCCATTTTTTTTTTAATTTATGTGTTTCTCTCTTTTTTTTTTTTTTAATGTTCTGTTGTTCCTCAGTTGTTGTGTTTTGAGCACAAGTAACACTGTACTAAATACCTTTATGACAATTGCACTCACCAACCTCCGGAATAACCGTAGCAACTGAAGTAAGTATTGAAGG
The DNA here is from genome assembly GCF_950295315.1 of Erinaceus europaeus. Classification (NCBI taxonomy): domain Eukaryota; kingdom Metazoa; phylum Chordata; class Mammalia; order Eulipotyphla; family Erinaceidae; genus Erinaceus; species Erinaceus europaeus. The sequence continues at coordinate 35,028,978 of NC_080175.1, forward strand.
AGTTTAATCGTTACCAGTTAGCCAAACAATTTCTCCAGTCCGTGAAAAAATAGTAACCAAATCCCAGTGAAGAAAGAGAAAAGGAAGAGAGGATAGCAAGAATAGACAGTTATGCAAATTTACTATCCAGTGTATATTCTAAGGGTAACAAGAGTGTAAAGGGAACTAGAGCAGAGATACACACATAGAGAGTCCACTCTGGGTCAGATTTCTTCCCCAAAGTAATTCACAAATTCAGAAAGTCAAAGAAGAAAGAAGTGTATGACAAGATTAAAAAAAAAAAAAAAAAAAAAGAGAGAGAGATTGAGAGAGATAAGAGAGAGAAAAGGGAGAAGATAGGAAGAAGAGTTGTAATTAAAGAGCAGTGCGAGGAACTTCCCAAATGTGTATCAGTGAATTAACAAAAAAAAAAAAAAAAAAAAAAAAAACCCTGTTTGGTGGTATGGGGTATCCTGCTAGTAGCTGGTCCCAGGCACTGCTTATGGGGGGAGGGGGGGCGGCGGGAAGGATGTATGCTTGAAAATTAAAAGGAAGAAAAAAGAATTTTTTCCCCCTACTCTAATTCTTAACCCAAATTAAGTTATAGAAACATCCTTGGTATGACCGTTATGGCCCCTTATTTGATGGCCTGCTAAAGGCAGAAAATCCTATTGTTTACACGAGATGTGTCCGGAGCTCAAAGGCTGGCCGCTTCTGCTTCTCCGGGCGCCATTTTCCGGGAAACCCCGCCCTCCAGACTTTTTTAAAGGATTTCTCAAAAATGAAAACTAGCTCCAAGTCCTTTGATCCAATGAGAGCTATACTCAAGAAGTCTTTGGATCCACCCTCAGGGTCGCGGTGGACCCTGGCAACTCCCAAGAGGCAGCCCCCGAGCTAAAGTGCTCTCTCCGGGTCCTCTGCCCGCCGAGCTCTGCAACCGGCGGAGGAGCCGCCTTCCCGGGCGGGCGGAGGACAATGCCCGGCGCACTCGCCTTGCCTGGCGCCGCCTGGGAATTCTGGCGCCCCGCTAGTCCGTGTCACCTTTGCTCTAATTGTTAACCCAAATTAAACTGTAATAACTTCTTTGGTGCCCCCCCCCTTATTGACTGGCCTGCTAAAGGCAGAAAATCCTACCTTTGCCGACGATGCTATCAGAGCACTCGCTGTTAGCGACTTCTCAGGCCGTCGCCATATTACCTCCCCCCCCATCTCTCTTTTTTTAAAGCATTTGCTTTTCATCACATACAATGCAGGCGTTGTACCAGATATTAGAGATAAAAATTGAGTAAGACATGCTATTTTCTTTTATATTTCTCATTCTAAAGAAGGAAACACATTCAAACAGACTAAGACTGCCACAGGTGTAAGCTAGCAATAAATGTGGACTCAATGTATAAAGCAGACATTTGGAACAAAGAGCTCATATAGAGACTCAGTTGCCATAGAAGAAAAATTTAGACAGAAGCAGCTAGTGGAAGGCTGACATGGTCAGAGTGCATAGCAGGGAAGCAGGGATGCACATGCATTATCCCAGCGATGGTACAGGGTCTGGCATGGCTAAGGAACAAGCATGAGAGCCGAAGGCATTCTCTTTTCACGTCCATCCAGTCTATTTCTCTGACTCCTGCATCTCATTCACCATTATCTTTTTCTTGGTCAGTCTTCTGACTGATGTTGAACCACAGGTTAACTTCACCACCTTAACAATATAACTCATACACGAAGCATCATATACACGTGAACCATCATATATATATATATATATATATATATATATATATATATATATATATATATATACATTCACTCAGTTCCCTGAATACTTTGATCTTTCGAAATCTCTAGTTGATTTCTAATACATTTCTGAAAATTCCCTCTTAACTACTCAGTTATTCCTTGTTCTATTTTATTACTTCCTTTGGGGACTTCATAATGTAAAAAGGTACTTTTTTGATATTCTGATATTTTATATCTGTTTATAATCTTCATGTGTGGAAATGCCAATATATCTTTTATATTGTCTCATTTTAATCACTTTGTGTTGCCTTCTAAGTGAGATTCATCTAGTCCTCACTAACTCATGTCAGTTATATGTGTAGGCTTATGCATTTATCTACTTGTTTTGGTTTACATGCAAAATGAATAGTTTTTTTAATGAACTTGATTTTGTTTACATTTCTAAAATGTTCTCTTAGCTCCTTACTTATGTCACTTTGATACTTTTTAATCCTCAGAGTGTCCTGTAGGCACTTATCATGGAGAGATGAGAGGCTGTGCATATATGTTAACAAATATACTGTAAGCCACTGACCTCATCCCTGAACCACAAAGTGGAATTTTTTTAACTAATCTTTCATTTTTATAGATTTTCATTAATATATTTTATACTAACTATATTTGATGAGAATAAAGTAGTTTGGGGGGCCAGGAAGTGGCAGACCCAGTAGTGTACACACTGTCATGCCAAAGGACCAGGGTTCAAGCCCCTACTTCCCAACTGCTCAGGGGACACTTTACTAGTGGTGAATCAGGTCTGCAGATGTCTCTCTTTCTTCCTTTCTCCCTTTCTCTCTCCCCTTTTCCTCTAAATTTCTCTCTGCCCTATCAATCAAAATAGAAAAATATATAAATGCAGTCTTGTTTCTGAATTACTTATCTATTTTGGTGTGTTAATACCTAGGATTTGGGTGTATCATACCATATTAAGTAATATATTTTTGGTAAAGGGCAAGGATCTGGATTTAGCTTAATTCTAGTCAGTCATTTTCAGAAAAAAATACGATTATTTGTCTCTGGATTACTCTGTCAGGTAATTTCTCTAGTTAAAGTACCCCTATTTTTTTCTTATATTTTTTATGTGATAAGCAAATTTATTTATTTATTTTTTAAACTTTTTATTTATAAAAAGGAAATATTGACAAAACCATAGGACAAGAGGGGTATAACTCCACACAATTTCAACCAACGGATCTCCATATCCCATATCTTCCCCTGATAGCTTTCTTAGTCTTTAACCCTATGGGAGTATGGACCCAAGGTCATTGCGTGGTACAGAAGGTGCAAGGTTTGGCTTCTGTAATTGCTTCCCCGCTGAACATGGGTATTGACTGGTCAATCCACACTACCAGCCTGTCTCTCTCTTTTCCTAGTGGGGAGGGGTTCTGGAGAATTGGAGCTCCAGGACACATTGGTGGGACTGTCTGTCCAGGGAAGTCTGGTTGGTATAATGCTGTGTTATGCCACAAATACAGTATCAACAAATTCAAGAGCATAAAAATCATCCCAAGTACCTTCTCAGACTACAGTAAAGCTAACATTCAATAAGAAACAGAAAATTACTAAAAGTCACAGAATTTGAAAACTCAACAACATGTTGCATAAGAACCCCTGGGTCAGAGAAGCACTCAAGCAAGAAATTATTATATATTTTTAACATAGAAAATGGGCCAGAAGGGGGCTGGGTAGTGGCACACCTGGTTAAGTGTATGTGTCACTATACACAACAACTCATGTTCAAGCCCCTGGTCCCCACCTGCAGGGGGAAAGCTTCATGAGGTGTGAAGCAGTGCTGCAGGTGTCTCTGCCTCTCTTTCCCTATCCCGCCTTTCTCAATTTCACTCAGTTTTATCAAATAAAATAAATAAAGTTTAAAAAAAGAAAGAAAATTATCTAGAATATATTTCCTTGTATGCTAAATCAGTTATTTAGTGGTTTGGGTGAGTTTTGAATATAGCAGTCAAATCAGACCTTTTTTTTTAAATTATTTATTTAAGAAAGAAGACATTAACAAAACCATAGGGTAGGAGTGGTACAACTCCACACAATTACCACCACCAGATCTCCATATCCCATCCCCTTCCCTGATAGCTTTCCCATTCTCTATCCCTCTGAAAGTATGGACTCAGGGTCATCGTGGGTTGCAGAAGGTGGAAGGTCTGGCTTCTGTAATTGCTTCCCCGCTGAACATGGGTGTGGACTGGTTGATCCATACTCCCAGTCTGCCTCTCTCTTTCCCTAGTAAGGAGGGTCTCTGGGGAAGCGGAGCTGCATGACACACTGGTGGGGTCATCAGTCCAGGAAGTCTGGTCAGCATCCTGCTGGACTCTGGACCCTGGTGGCTGAAAATAGAGTTAACATACAAAGCCAAACAAACTGTTGAACAATTATGGACCTGAAGGCTGGAATAGTGCAGATGAAGTGTTGGGGGAACTCACTGCAGACTCTTGTGTACTTCTGCTTTCCGGTATATATTTTGCCCTAGTTTATGGATACGTGTGAACATATGCTCTATCTCAGGGTACCTGGTATATATCTAAGTTTTTGGACTTTGTTTAGAAGTGAACCACCTGGAATGTGATTAGAGAATACTATGAAAGGAAAGGTCTCACCCAAGTAATAAAACTGAAGGGTTGTCATTACACACCTGAAGTCTCTGGACACAGTCTGAAGTGAAGCATGCTGGGGTGGCACTCGTTGTGTTGATTAGGTTGCAATCAACAGATGCAATGTTATTTGATATGCATTGAGAGAAGCATGCAGGAAAGTGCACCCCACCATAAGGTTCCAGGACTGGGGGAAACACAGGCTCGATAGTGGAAATGTGACGTTCCTGCTGTCTTAGGCTTCAAGAAGACAATGGATAGTTATTGTTATCATAACACTATTTGGTAATTGGGTTAACTTTGAAAAGTCCCTTTGTTAGGGTTTGCTGTATAACACTAAGTGTCTTGTATATAGGTGTTCCACCAATTGCTTCTGTTCTACGTGGTCTAGGCTTCTGAGAGAGGCCACATATTAAAGACTCAGTCTATTTATGAAAAAGACTCAGTCTATGTTTTAAGAAGTTTGAGACATACAATCAATTTTCCCCTCTCACATTAATTAAATAGTGATTTATATGACTACACTTTAATAGGAGTGTACATAAACACCATTCCCACCACCAAAAGATTGTGTAACAATCTACCTACCCACCCACCCCACCCCCACCCCTTCTGCTGTCCCGGGAACCAATGTCCACCCTCCCTCTCACCACAGGGTTTTTACTTTGTTGCCCTACTCTTGATTTAGCCAGATTTAGTTTCCCTTTCTGTTCTTCTTTCTCAACTTCTGTTGATGAGTGGGATCATCCCATACTCATCTTTTTCTTTCTGGCTTAGCTCACTTAACATAATTCCTTTTAGCTCCATATAAGGTGGGTCAGATAAGGTGGGCTCATTGTTCTTAATAGCTGCATAATATTCCATTGTGTATATATACCACAGCTTTCTCAGCCACTCATCTTTTGTTGGGCACCTGGGTTGCTTCCAGGTTTTAACTATTATGAATTGTGGTGCTATGAACATCGGAGTACACATATCTTTTTGATTGGGCATTATGGAATCCTTGGGGTATATCCCCAGTAGAGGTATTACTAGGTCATATGGAAGGTCCATGTCTAGCCTTTTGAGAGTTCTCCAGACTGCTCTCCAGAGAGGCTGGACGAATTTACATTCCCACTAGTGTGCATAAGGGTTCCTCTGTCCCCACAGCCTCTCCAGCATTTGTTGTTGCTGTCCTTTTTGATGCATACCATTCTCATAGGAGTGAGGTGGTATCTCAATGATGTCTATTTGCATTTCTCTGACAATCAGTGACATGGAGCAATTTTTCATATGTTTGGCAGCTTTTTTGGATCTCCTCTTAAATGAATGTTTTGTTCATATCCTCTGCCTATTTTTGGATGGGGTCATTTGCTTTTTTGGTGCTATATTTGGTACTATATTTTGGTGCTATATTTTGGTTATTAGACTCTTTTCTGATATATGGCATGTGAAGATCTTCTTCCATTCTGTGAGGGGTCTCTTTGTTTGTGTGATAGTTTCTTTGGCTGTGCAGAAGCTTTTCAATTTGATGTAGTCCCATTGGTTTGTTTCTGCTTTAGAATTCCTTGCAGTTGGATTTGTTTTGTCAAAGATGTCCTTGAGGTTTAGGTGGGAAAGTGTTTTACCAATATTTTCTTCTAAGTATTTGATTGTTTCTGGTCTAACATCCATCTTCTTGATCCATTTGGAGTTGAGTTTTGTTTCTGGTGAGATAAGGTGGTTCAATTTCATTCTTCTGCATGTTATAACTCATTTTTCCCAGCATCATTTATTGAAGAGAGCCTCCTTCCTCCATTTAATACTTTGGGGCCCCTTATCAAAGATTAGATGTCCATAGGTGTGGGGGTTTAGTTCTGGGCTTTCAATTCTGTTCCACTGGTCTGTGTGCCTATTTTTGTTCCAGTAGCAGGTTGTTTTGATGATGATGGCCTTATAATACAGTTTGTGATCTGGGAGTGTGATGCCTCCATTTCTGTTTCTTTTCCTCTAGATGGTTTGGCAATTCTAGGTGTTTTCTGGTTCCAGATAAATGATTGTAGTTTTTGTTCTATTCTCTAAAAGAAGCTTGGTAGAACTTTGATGGACATCACATTAAACTTGTATATAGCTCTGGGGAGAATACTCATCTTGATGATATTTATTCTTCCAGTACATGAGCATGCGATGTTTTTCCATTTCTTGGTATCAGTTTCTATTTCCTTGAGTAGTGACTCATAGTGTTCAGTATACAAGTCTTTCACTTCTTTGATCAGCTTTATTCCTAGGTATTTTATTGATTTTGTTGCAACAGTGAATCAGAGTTATTTCTGGATGTCTTCTTCAGATTTAGTGTTTGCATAAAGAAATGCTACTAATTTTTGTACATTGATTTTGTAACCTGGCATGTTGCTATAGTGCCTAATAACTTCCAGTATTTTTTTTTTGCTAGATTCTTTAGGTTTTCCTGTGTATGCTATCATATCATCTGCACATAGTGACTGCTTGACTTCTTCCCTTCCAATCTGTATTCCATGATTTACTTCTCTTGCCTGATTGTTATGACAAGAATTTCCAATACTATGTTGAAGAGTAATGGTGATAGTGGACAGCCCTGTCTAGTCCCCAAACTGAGAGAGAATGCTTTCAGCTTCTGTCCATTGAGAATGATGTTGGTTGTAGTTTTGCTATATATGGATTCCACTATCTTGAGGATTTTCCTGTCTATTCTCATTATATGTAGAGTTTTGAACATGAATGAGTGTTGGATTTTCTCAAAAGCTCTGCATCTATTGAGATAATCATGTGGTTTTTGGCTTTACTTTTATTGATGTGGTGAATGACATTGATTGACTTACATATGTTGAACCAGCCTTGCATTCCTGGGATAAATCACACTAAGTTGTGATGAATAATTCTGAAAATGTCCAGGAGGTCTAGTCTGTCCATCTCTTCATTTAATTATCTCGTTTCTTTGTTGATTCTCTGCTTTGTTGATCTGTCTAAGTGTGAGAGTGGGGTGTTAAAGTCTCCCACTATTATTGTATTACTATTGATGTACTTTTGAATTTCTTTCAGTAAATGCCTGATATATTTGATGTTAATAATTGTTAAGTCTTCTTGGCTGATTGATCCTCTCACCATTATGTAGTGCCCTCACCTATTTTTATTACTTTATTTAATTTAAAATCTATTGTGTCAGAGATGAGAATGGCTGTTCCTGACTTTTTTGTGGTCCACTAGCCTTTATGAAATTTTCTGTCCTTTCACTTTAAGTCTGTATTTAACTTGTTGGGTGAGATGGGATTCTTGCAAGCAGCATATGGTTGGGTTATCTTTTCTGATCCATCTTCCCACTCTGTGCCTTTTGATGGGTGAGTTTAAGCCATTGAAACTTATTGATATTACAGATTTAATATATTGTAGTGTCATTATTCAGTCATTTTTTGTTTTCTCTGATATATTGCAAGTATTATAGTGATGTTCTTGTTTAGAAGAGGTTGTTTAGAACCTCTTTCAGGGCAGGCTTGGTGATGGTTGCCTCCTTTAATTATTGTCTGACTAAGAAGAATTTAATTCCTCCATCTAGTATGAATGAAAGTCTAGCAGGATATAGTATCCTGGGTTGAAACCCCTTTTCATTCAGGGCTCTGTAGATATCTTGCCATTCTCTTCTGGCTTTTAGAGTATGAGTGGAGAAGTCTGCTGACAGACTTTTGGGTTTTCCCCTGTATGTGACTTTTTGTTTTTCTCTTGCAGCTTTTAGGATCCTTTCTTTATCTTTATTTCTTTTCATTGTTAACTATGATGTGTCTTGGTGTCTTCAGGTCTGGGTTGATTCTGTTTGGGACTCTCTGTGCCTCTTTAATCTTAATGTCCTTTCTGTTGTTCAGGTCTCGTAAGTTTTCTTCTATAATTTCCTCTAGAATTTTTACTTCACCTTCCTCTCTTCCTCTGGCAGGCCAATTATATGAATATTACTTCTTTTGAGATCATCCCATATTTCTCTGTTGTTGTTTTCAGTTTCTCTCAATCTCTTTTTGAGCTCTTTCACCTCTTTCTTAGTTTTCTCTAGTTAATTCTCTGTATGGCTAATTCTGTTTTCTGCTTCTGTTTGTTTTCCTTCACTCAACTTCTTTCTTCAGTTCAGCTATTTCAGCTTTCATTTCTCTACTAACCTCGAGGTATTTTGCTTGAGGGTCTCATCTGTTGTTTCCTAATTCTGCTAGCCCTTTCCTCCAAAGTTGTATTCATTTCTGTGATTAATAAGTTTATTATTGCTTGCATACTTTTTTTATCTATGGTTATTTCTGACTGATTTGTAGTTTTCTGGGCTCTTGTCTTCATTCATTGTAGTAGCAATTTTTTTTGCTCTTGGTTTAACCATTTTTTTTATTGATGTGTTTTTTATTTTTATGTTCTGTTGTTCCTCAGTTGTTGTATTTTGAGTACATGCTAGTGCTATATTAAATACCTTTGCATTCACCAACCTCAGAAATTACAGTAGTAACTAAAGCATGGATTAAAGCAGTTTAACCTATAACAATTAGCTAAACAATGCCTCTAGTCCAAGAAAAAGTATCCACCAAATCCAAATGGAAAGAGAAAGGAAGAAAGGGACAGCAAGAATAGTCAATTATGCAAATCTACTGTCCACTGTAAATTCTATGAGTAGCAAGAGGAGAAAGGGAAGTAGAGCAGGGACACACACACAAAGAGAATTCACTCTCAGTCAGATTTCTTCCACAAAATAATTCACAAACAAGTATCAGTGGATTCAGAAAGCAGAAGAAGGACGAAGGAAGAAAGGAAGACAAGAATGAGAAAAAAAAGAGAGAGAAATTAAAAAAATAGTAAAAAAAAAGAGCAGTGAAAGGAAAGAGTTTTATTTATTTTTTTATTTTAATTAGCTAGGAGGAGGAAGAAGGGGGAGGGTGGATAGAGGATTTAGGAAGTGTGAAAAAAGTTAGTCTGACAGTGGAAAAGACACCCAGTCACCTACCAATGGTAAATACACTAAGAGTTAATTTGGTTTACCTGAAGGAGGGGGGGCAAGGGGACACACTATATATAGTAGTAATAATGAAATAGAACAGAGTAAAAAACTCTATAAAGGTCGGTCTGCAGCTTGGATGGCTCCCAATTGGCTCAGTCACCCTGACCAGAGGCAGCCAATTGTTAAAAAAAAAAAAAAAAAAAAAAAAAAACAAGAAAACCTCCAGGCAGTCTTTCCCAGGTGGTGTGAGGCTCTGCTTGGTCAGATATTTGTAGCTCCAATTGGGCCAAAGTGAAGTATACAGAAAAAGCGAGAGAGACAGAGAGAGAGAGAGAGAAAAGGGATTCAGAAAAAAACAGGATTGGAATGACACCTCTGACCTCTGATGAGCCAGGAAACTTGGTAAAGAAAAAACTCAGCAGGAATCCTGCTAGTAGCAGCTCTCTAGCCCCTTAGGTCTGGTTATGGGGGGGTGCACTTCAGAAATATTAAAAAATATATCCTTTCTTTTTTCTCTATTTTCTAACCCAAATTGAGCTATAGTCACCTCCTTGCTGTCACACTTAGAACCCCTTATTCCCCATCCTGCTGAAGGCCAGGTATCCTGCCCTTTCCAACAATTGTTGTTGGAGATCATGCCAGCAGCTGCTTCCAAGTCGTCATCTTGTCTCCAACCCCCAGGCCTCTTTTATCAACATAGTCCAAATTTATGAATCTTGGTTGGAGCTCTGATGTTTCCCAGAGGATACAAGCACCTCAGAGTTTAACTCCTGCAACAGATTCCAAAAAAGGAGAATAAACAAAGATTTTTATCATTGTAATACTGGGGAAAGAAAACATCAGACTTAATTCAGTTTCTTCTGTATCTGATCTCTCAGCTCAGTGTTAGGCTACTTCATTCCTTCCTGAGATCCCTTCACTTGTTAAGTTTACAAAATTTTCATGGGTTCCCCAAATTCGCTTTCCCTATCAGTTTCTTTGATTTCTTAACTGTTGATTCTAGGACTCACAACAGTGTTTGGTATCTTGGTAGAAAGCTGAGCTCCCTGTCACATTGGCACATAGAAGTGTACAGTTTGTCAAATAATTTTTATAAATTGAAAATTAATCCTACAAATGCAGATTTACATTTAATACAACCACTTAATAATCCTTGTTCACTTGTGTATGGTGTCTCTCTTTTTTCAAAGGATGGATGTCTGCTCACAGATGAGTGTAGAGTGGATATAAAGAATGTAGAGAGGTAAAACTAAAAGAAAACTCACCAAATTAAAAAATGTGGAGAAAATTGTGTGATTGATGGGATATGATGTCTTATTCATTTTTGGGAATAAATTGGAGTATCTGAGGAAGTATATGAGGGTGGCTTGATCTGATTTCAAATAAGTAACTTTGTGGACAGTGAGAATAGTAGAGGTGTCACTAACCATTTCAGATGTGAAATCTAAAATTGGTGGTATGGATGGATGGAAAATCTAGAGATAGATTAGTTAAAGTAAATCACACAAATGTATATGTTGAATACAAATTAAAGTCTTCAAAAGAGCAGAGGATAATTCTTTTTGTTTGAGAGGAAGTAAAAATTGCATATTAAGACATAAATTTACAATCAATTCAGAGACATTTAAATAGTGCAACCAACCAAATAACTTTATACTTGAATCTAAGTCAGCAGGATAAATAGAAGAATGGATTCAAGGTCCAGTGTGAAAGGTGAGTAGCTCTAGATAAAATTCCAAAGTTCATAAACTGGGACTCTAGAGTGAACAATAACCCCATCTTCTCTGAGATATAGTATCCCAGAGTCAATAAATATAGAAGAGGAAATGCTTCTGTGAATAATGGTTGCAAAGTGAAAGTAAGAGCTGCATCTGTCTCTATCTGCTATTGGATGAATACTCATGAATACACTCCCCCCAGACTGTTCTTAGCTAAGATATAAACATGACATAGGAAGGCTGGCCTCCCTAGCTCTTAATGAGTAATATTGAGTTGAAGTTTTCTATGAGCCTGGCTGAATCATTCTTATAGATGTTCTATAGTCTGTATGCATCCCTCAGTCTCCTCTTTCTCACCTCCTTCACTGATACCAGGCAGACAGCAGGGCAGGAAGGTGTTCTATCATTGACACTCTTAGCCTTATCCATCACATATGTCTCTCCCAATAGAGTTCCTGTATTCTCTAGAGTCTGCTGGCTCCTTGTTCTATGTGAACCCAAACTGATAAAGTGGACTAAATGATGGGAGACATAGTTTAGTTTGGTGGATAATAGATTTGAAGTCACATTGGTTTTTACTGTTAGAATAATGTAGATAGCATATTTGGAATACGTTACTGAGGTTTGTTATAATCTGGCAATAATTTATTATCTCTTGTTATACAGAATGGCACATTATATATTTACAATAATATGAATTAAATCTAGATATTTTTATAAAAGTGTGCTTGAAAGTGTTATGTATTTGCATAAACATTGCCGACTTTAAACTAGTTTTAAGTTAAAAATAATTACTTTATTAAAATAATTTTTCCTAAATAACTTTAGGCAAAATGTTTTAAGAAATACATGTATCTGAGATTCAACATTTATTAAGAAAATTATCATTTTAAAACATCTGATTCTGGAACCCAGGAAATAGCTAAGCAGGTAAAGCTCAGGACTCCTAATTCACTGTCCCTTACCTCACATACCAGAGTGGTGCTCTCTGTTATTCTTATATAAAACTCTGTCTTATAGTATTTAAATAATAAACATAGTGGTGCAGAGTCAAGCTGGCAACTTGAAAAAAAACCTGGTGTGAGCTCAAAAAAAAAAAAAAAAAAGCAGCACTCAACCTGGGATTCTCTGAAGAGGAGCCTTTATTTTCCCCAGTGCTGGAACTTCTAGGGTGGGGCCCACTTTCCTGCATGCTTCTCTTAATTCATACCAAATGACATTGCATCTGCCAATCACAACATAATCAGTGCAATCAGTACCACCTCAGCATGCTTCACTTCAGACTGTGTCCAGAGACATCAGACATGGAATGTCAACCCTTCAGCCTCATTACATGGGTGAGACTCTTCCTTTCATAGGATTCTCCCCGCCAGATATTCATCACCAGATATTCGTCTCCAGATATTCTCCCCGCCAGATATTCATCGGGATGCGGCATCATCTAAGTTCATTTCCCACGTCTACGCTCGACCGGACCTGCCAATATATGCGGATATCTTCGCCCACCCTGTCCAACGCTTGACATCTCATCACCCAATCTGGTCCCCTACGCCTACACTGAACTTCTCTGTTCCAGACTCTTGGAAACAGAGTTGGCAGTCAGCTGAGGTAAAGAACAAACACCTCATCACAGACCCCTGCAAGCGTCAACCTGGCTTTGACCTAGCACGTTATGATTGGGCCCTCCTCAATCGCTATCAAACAGGCCATGGCCAGTGCGCCGCTATGTTCCATCGCTGGGAGCCAGAGATGACCCGAACTGCCCCTGTGGCTACAGACAGACTATGACCCACATAGTCAGTGACTGCCACCTCTCCAGATTCAAAAGAGGTCTCGAAACTTTACATCAGGCTTAACCTGACGCTGTTGACTGGCTATGGAAGAAGGGCAAAGCTAGAAGAAGATAGGATTCTCTAACTCCATTCCAAGTGGTTCACTTCCTAACAAAGTCCCAAAACCTAGATATAGAACAGGTCCCATGAGATAGAGCATATATTCACATGTACCTATAAATTAGGGCAAAATATATACCAGAAAGCAAAAGTACACAATAGTCTGCAGTGAGTCAATATAAAGTTCTAATGAAATAGTGTCTACTTAGACTTAGATACTCTCTTCACCTACTTCCTATTACACTTCCCTCACTCACTCCAAAGCTAACCTTAGCAAAGCAAGGACTAAAAAATGAATAAGGGCAAGAAAATGACTTACTTTAATGATAACTCTTTAGTTACTATTAGGCTACCCCATCAGCTGGCACCCTAATCAGGGAGTCCTGAGACAGTGCTAAACAGACATGATGGGCCTAGATCTTGAATAAATCCCTCTCTCCAATTTTGCCAGTCATCTCTATAAGGAACAACATAATTTATGATTACAAGCAATTACAGAAGCCAGACCTTCCACCTTCTACACCCCACAATGACCTTGGGTCCAAACTCCCAGGGGGTTAAAGAATAGAGCTATCCAGGGAGGGGATGGGATATGGATTCCTGGTTGTGAGAATTGTATGGAATTGTACTAATCTTATCCTATGGTTTTGTCAATGTTTCCTTTTTATAAATAAAATGAAATATTTCAGTTAAAATAATAATAAACATAGTAATAAATGCATATGTTCATAAAAATAAATTTGATGGAAAAGAACTTGCAAACTAAATAATAGTCAAAAATATCTCAGTGTCTCTTAGACTATTTTTAAATATTTTATTTATTTATATATTTGATAGAAACAGAGGGAAGGTGGATGTAAGGAGAAAGAAAAAGGCTCATGTAAAAATTAGTAAAAGTCATGGGCCCTTTGAAATATACTTAAAATAGACTTCTTAGCTTCTTTTAATATTAAGACCCCAACTCTCATCTGCTATATTCTCATGTTTTGATTCCTGATTATTAAACAATTTTATATGTTTATATAATTTTTTTCTTTATATCTGAATGATTTTCAGCCACCAAGTTGGAGATGATACAATGAAGCCAACCTGACTTCCCTGGGCATATGACTCACCAATCAGTCCTGGAACCTAACCTTCCCAGAGCCTTACCCCACTTGGGAAAGAGAAACAGACTTGGAATATGGATCAAACTGTCAAAGCCCATGTACAGTGGATAAGCAATCACAGAAGTCAGACTTCCCACCTTCTGCATCCCATAAAGAATTTTGGCCCATACTCACAGGGGGATAAAGACTATGGACACTTCCAGTGGAGGTGGTGAAAATTGTATAGAATTGGATCCCTTTTATCTCACAATCTTGTTCATCATTAGTACTAAAAATTATACTAAATAACAAGAAAAAAATAAGATATTCAATATTTATGTTCCAAAGACAACTGACAAGGTTTCCCTAGTGCTACTTTGGACACACACACAACTGTGACACTGTGTAACAGCCTTGAGAGAGATAAGCACCAGGCAGATTCTCTTGCAAACCAATTAGAATTAATTCTAAATTAATGAAACTTCTCCAAGTTCCTAAAGTACTTACATGCAAATCTCTGCTTCAGATGTGAGTAGATGAAGCCACAAATCTGCCTGAGACATAGCTACCTAATTGGCTCAGGGGACTGACACTTAGTCTTCCTACCTGCCTCTGGTCCCCTCTACCAGATTAGCAAAGAACCCAATGACTTGAATGCACTTTGTTCTGACTTGTTAAAGCAGAAGAAGGACCAATGCTAATTGATATCACTCATGTGGGGAAACTAAGTAATGAAAGGGAAAACATAAGGCAAAAGATGGCAGCAGTGTCATGTTTTATAGCAAAGTGAAGGACTCTGAGGTGAAGGCAAGAGGGCATTGGATCAAGGATAGAGAAAGACTTGTGTGGGTGGTGGGAATGGTGTGCAGATACTCACCAAGAAGAGATGAGAAGCTGCATGTTTCAACAGCTGTCCTGTAAATCATTATTTATCCTATAAAATAATTTGAGGAAAAAGTAAAGAAAAATGTGTCTCAACACATGTCAAAATCTGAGCATACCATCAAGGTTAAAATTTTTCAATATGAAATATTGGAAAGAATTTATATGAAGGTCTCATTTGCTATTGATAGGCAAGTTGATACACATGCTTTGAAGACTGGGAATACCAAATAAAATTGAATTATGATTATAAAATCAATGAAGATACCTGCATATGTTCATCAAAAGACAAGTAAAAATGATTTCATAGTATTTTTGCAGCAATGGAAACTGAAAACTATAATATCATAGGAATCTATAAGTGTATTGTATTACAGTCAAAATATATAACTACTGAGAAATACTAAAAACAAACTAAATTTATAACAATGCTCTCAAGAAAGTAATATTGATTAAAGAGCATTCATATTGAATTAATTGATTTATGTAAATTTGCTTTTAAAATTGATTAGTGATTTGATAGTGATTGACAAGATTGTTGATAAGAGGTGTACAATTCCACACAATTCCCACCTCAGAGTTCCACATCCTCTCCCCTCCATTGGAAGCTACCCTATCCTTTATCTCTCTGGGAGTATGGAGTAAAGATTTTTGGGGGTTCAGAGGTAGTAGGTCTGGCTTCTGTAATTGTTTCTCCACTGGACACACGCTTTAACTACTCAATCCATATTCTCTGTCTGTTTCTATCTTTCCCTAGTGGGGTAGGTCTCTGGTGAGGTGGGATTCTAGGACACATTGGTGAGATTGTCTGCCCATGAAGTCAGATTGGCATCATGTTAGCATCCACATCTTGGTGGCTGAAGAACTTCAAGATATAAACCAGAACAAATTGTTTAAAAGCAGGAACCTAAAGATGAGAATATAGCAGATAAGATTTGGAGTCTTCATGTTGGAAGAAGCTAGAAAGTCTATTTTAGGTATATTACAAGAGGACCTTGACTTTACTATAAATAAACAAAACCATTTATAGAGTATAATGATAGAAATCCCAGGAAGGGCTTCTAAGTATGGCATGGTGACTGAAAAGGACACAAAGGGAGTTTTAGGATGTTGGTAAAGTTCAATTTATATGAGTACACAGAAGTGTTTAACCTATAATGAGCTAGGTGTACAAGTGAATTTATTACCATACTGAAAAATACAAAGGAAATCTTTGTGTTAGACTTAAATCAAAGATAGCCACAATTGTTATCATGGTTATTATCTCAGAGTGAATTATCCCTTTCAATACAAACTAGATTTTGAGTTTATTATATAGCATAGTTTTTTTATGTTGATTCACATGCTGCAACTTAGTTTTAATGAACTTCCTAAAATAAGCAAACAAATATTATCATATATTTAACATAAAATGTAACAGGTTAAAAATAGCATGAAGAGATTTGTATATGTATTTAGCGTTCAATTTTTTTTACTTTAAGAAAAGTATTTTACTATGAGTTCATTAGATACTTTTATAAGTCTAATGTAGGATTGTGATGATTTTGTCCCATGTAACTTGACACATTTAATATTTCATCATTCTATAGATTACGTTATCATGATTCATGAACTATTCCCAAAATAGTATAAAAGAGACTCAAAGTATAATTGAATCACCTAGAATGATGCAATGATAAAATATATCACTGGTATTACATCATCTTACATATTTTAATTGGATTATTCAAAGTATTTTATTATCTTACAAGGTTATAAAATAAGTCTGGAAGCATAATCTTTATATCTTTTTCCTAGTTAAGGACACAAGAATTCATGATTTCATCAATCCCAGGCTCATGTTTTTTTCTATCCAGATAAAGAGAGACAGAGAGAAAGAGAACACACACACACACACACACACACACACACACACACACACACAGTACTGGAACTGTCCCTAGCTTTGTGGCACTCAAAATTATTCTGCACACATGGCAAGCGAAGTGTAACCTATTGCTCTATACAGTCATTTTTTTTTTCCTGTGTAGTGGGATTTTATTATTTTTTCATTTTTATTTGTAAAAAGGAAACACTGACAAAAACCACAGGATAAAAGGAGTACAACTCCACACAGTTCCCACCACCAGAACTCTGTATCCCATCCTCTCCCTTGATAGCTTTCCTATTCTTTATCCCTCTGGGAGTATGGACCCAGGGCCATTATGGGGTGGAGAAGGTGGAAGGTCTGGCTTCTGTAATTGCTTCCCCTATGAACATAGGCATTGACAGGTTGATCCATACTCCCATCCTGCCTGTCTCTTTCCATAGTGAGGTGGGACTCTGGGGAAGTGGGCTCCAGGACACATTGGTGGAGTCATCTTCCCAGGGAAGTCCAGTTAGCATCTAGAACCTGGTGGTTGAAAAAAGAGTTAACTTATAGAGCCAAAAAATTGTTGTACACTCATTTTTTAAGTGCACAAATGGAATATATTTGAGAACGTGTGTGTTTTTAAAACATTTCCCTTAAGCTGATAAATTGCTAGTTCATTATTGAATCAATATAAAAACTCAAAGGAAAGCAGGATCTAAAATAATAATGGTGATGGTAAATTTAGTCAGATAAGTGAATTTTCTGTCTACATGTCATCAAATGAAAATATCCTAGATGAAATTCTCAAGTTCAATATTGAAAAGAGATATATTCAAATCAAATCGATGGAGTTTACAGTCAACAATATTTATATCCCTTTCCCATATTATGGAGCTACTCTCTTCCCTGATCCAGCTTTCTGTTCCATTTCCAGCCATGACATCATCTCCCCAGACAATAACTTGGATCTACCTGTATATCAGATTTCAGGCTCGGGGAAAACAAACAAACAAACAAAACTAGTATAGCCACAGGCCCTTTGGAATATAACTAAAATATGCCTACAAGCTATCTAAAAAATGGAGGACCCCCCCCTACAGCTATTCATCTGCACTATTCTAGCCTTTAGGTTCATGATTGTTTAACAATTTGTTTGGCTTTATATGCTACCTCTCTTTTCAGCCACCAGGTTCCAGATGCTAGCATGATGCCGACCAGACTTCCCTGGACAGACAGCCCCACCAATATGTCATGGAGCTCTGATTCCCCAGAGCGCAACCCTCCTAGGTAAAGAGAGAGGCAAGCTGGGAGTATGGATCGACCTGTCAATGTGCATGTTCAGCAGGGAAGCAATTGCAGTAGCCAGACATTCCACCTTCTGCATCCCACAATGACCTTGGGTCCATACTCCCAGAGGGTTAAAGAAAAGGAAAGCTATCAGGGGAGGGGATAGGATAAGGAGTTCTGGTGGTGGGAATTGTGTGTAATTGTACCCCTCTTACCCTATGGTTTTGTCAATGTTTCCTTTTTATAAATAAAAAAGATAGTTTTCTGAAACTAAAATAAATGAATGACCAACTTATCCAGTTACTCAACCATAAAGATTTTGTCACATGGTATTTTGTGACAGAACGTATCCTACCATGTGTAATCTACCTCTCTGTCAGCTCCTAATTAGCTGTCTATCTATCATCTATCTATATTTCTATCTATTAATATATGTAACTTGTACACTCAACCAGGTATGCCACCACCCGGTCCCAGAAAAAAAAATATTCTCACATATAAAGGAAATATCTAATACAATTAATTCTAAGTAAATTTTAATTTGAATTTATTTATTGCAGGATTGGGATGGGCCTCTGGGTAAGCAGGGTTCCAGGACACATTGGTGGGGTCCTCTGTCCTGGGAAGTCTGGTTGGCATCATGTTAGCATCTGGAACCTGGTGGCTGAAAAAAGAGTTAACATATAAAGCCAAACAAATTGTTGACTAATCATGAACTTAAAAGGTTATAACATTGCAGAGAAAGATTTTTTTTTGGGGGGTCCTCCATTTTGTAAATAGTTGGTAGGCCTATTCTAGTTATCTAATTATATTCCAAAGGGCCCATGACTATACTAGGTTTATTTATTTATTTATTTTTATGAGCCTGACATCTGATATGCAGGAGGATTCAATTTATTGTCTAGGGAGATGATTTCATGGCTGGGAAAAGGACCAGAAAGCTGGATCAAGGAATAAAATAGCTCCCAAATATGGGAAAGGTATACAAACATTGTTGACTGTAACCCACATTTATTTGATCTGATCTGGAGCCCATATTCGGCTTAGGAGCCTTTGTGATCTCTACATTCCTGTAGATCGGAGCTCAAATTCTGTGGTCATGAGTAGGAAAGCTCCAAGCTACCCAAATTTCAGGACCCATCTTCCTCAGGTGGAACAAGTCTTGTTTTTCAACTTCTGCCTGTGACTGAGGTCATCCCATATTCATCCCGCTATTTCAAACTTATTTCACTTAACTTGATTTATTCAATCCAAGATGGACTGAAAACCATAAAAGCACCATTTTTAATACAAGAGTAGTAAGCAGTATTATATATACCACATACCATATAACACAACTCCACCTGGAATTTTGATGTTCAGTCTTTTTAATATACTGCAGTTTTTGTTTGCTAGTAAAATAGACTGGAAATGGCACCTCAGTGGGCCAACTGCAGGGCTGTTTCCAGTTGCTTGGGAGTAGATACTGGCTTTAGCTCCTAGGAATCTCTCCTTAGGCTCCTTTCAGTGCACGGGGCACACATGTTTACACTCACCAGTGACTCAGTGGGTCCCCAAAATAGTCCTATTCTCATCTTGTTGTGGTTTCAGGTGATCTTTGATATTCCTAGTTGACCAAGAGAAGAGAAGAGAGAAATAAAGCTACTGCTACTCTCTGGCCCTGCCTCTGGAAGTCTCCTGAGTATATTTTTATATGTTCTTCAAACTATACATGTATTACATAAACAGAATTCTTAACATACTTCAGTTTTATTTGTTTTCTTGAACTTTAAGTAAGTAAAAATATAAAAACAAGTTTAAAATGAAGTGACAAGAACCACACCAGGATAAAAATAGGTGAGATTAGGTTTCTGGCATGAGCAGTGTGAAAGTGTGCAAGGGATAAGTGAGAATAGAGGGCATTCATCAGTCTGCACTCACTCTCCAGGAGATAACACATAAGGAAGGAACCTAGTCTGCCTGTTGTATTGTAATTCTGCCTATTTATTAGACTCCTTCCAGTAGTAACAAGCCCAGACACATCTATAAAATGTATGATTTAACACAAAGTCGCTTTTTAAACATAAGAGAATCAGAGTAAATATTCCTAAATGATGTGTGAATGTATTAAAAATAGTCTTTAAGCACCACCACTTTGGGTAGAAAGGATAAGTGTGTTTTTTCATTTTGTAAATTAAAACCTTGTTCATCCCCTCTGTTATTAATCCTCATGATTTACATGAATAAAATCTCAAGGTGTTATAACACATACTTTATAAAAAAAAAACAGCTATAGGGGAGTCGTATGGTAGAGCAGCAGGTTAAGTGCACGTAGCACAAAGCACAAGGAACAAAATAAGGATCCTGGTTCAAGCCCCTGGGCCCCACCTGCAGGGAAGTCGATTCACAAGCGATGAAGCAGGTCTGCAGGTGCTTATCTCTCTCTCCCCTTCATTGTCTTACCCTCCTCTTTCTATTTCTCTCTGTCCTATCCAACAATGACATCATCAATAACAACAATAACTATGACACCAACAATAATAATAACAATGACAACAATAACTATGACAACAATAAAAACCAACAAGGGCAACAAAAGAGAAAATAAATAAATATATAAAAATTAAAAATAGCCATAATTGATCAAAATGGTAATTATTATTATTATTTTATTTATTTATTATTAGATAGAGACAAATTGAGAGGGGAGGGAAAGATAGAGAGGGAATAAGACAGAGAGTCACCTGCAGCCCTGCTTCATCACTTGTGAAGCTTCCCCATTGCAGGTGGGAACCCAGGGCTTGAATTTAGGTCCTTGCTCACTTTAATGTGTGCACTTAACTGAGTGAGCCAATTCCTGGCCCTTAATGGTAATTAGAAGACTTCTGAAAAAGCTGCAGCTACATAGGAAGAAATTCCATTTGCACAAGCTCTAGAAATGAGCTGCACAACTCCTACAAATTGAGCAAACAAAAAAACACCCACATCAAAATGCACATGAAAGGATCTACATGAGAGAAGATTTAGGTGTGGTGCTGAGGTTCTCCTTCTCCTCCTCCTCCTCCTCCTCCTCTTCCTCCTCCTCCTCCTCTTCCTCCTCCTCCTCCTCCTCCTCCTTATTTTCTTTCTCCTCCTCCTCCTTATTTTCCTCCTCCTCTTCCTCCTCCTCCTCCTTCTTCTTCTACTTCTTCTCTTCTTCTTCTTCTTCCTCCTCTTCTCTCTCCCTCTCAGTAACTCTTTATTAAAAAAAATAGAGTTCACTGGGACCTGAAATATCTTTCAAGTATGGAGCTCCAACAATAACGTGATGGACAAAAACATTACAAATAAAAGCATATGAAGGAGTAAGATACACTTTCAGAAAATTTTTTTCATTCTATATACAGTGATATTATCAGAAAAAAAAAGTCCCCAAATCTTATATTTTCCTTGAGGAGTAATTTTCTTGGATCATGTGACTGATAGGCCATGACTTAAGTCTCCCAAGGGAAATCGTCATAGGCAATAACAACACTAACATAGGAGGAAGCAGCTCTGTATTGTTTTGTGAACATTCATTGACTTTTCTCCAAGGCTTAGCACTGAGGGAGCTTAAAAAAATACCTTTCAATCTTCCACTGAAAGTTATTTACCATGCTAAATTAAGATAAGTTTCTGGAGAACCAGATTACTAATTTAACAAATATTAGGGCCTGACTCTGCTCTGCACCATACAACAGATAAATCAGTAGGCACCCAGGACACCTCCATCATGGTCATTTCAAGTTGTCAGGGTCTTCCTACACGGGAATTATATATCTTTCTGTGCCTTAGCTTTGAGAATATTGCTAAGAGATAAACCATAAACACTTGTTCTGAAGATTCTGTTCAGAGATCTTACAGAAAAGCAAAGCAAATACTGAAGTAATTCTTTATTACTGCATGTCCTCTCCAAGTCTTGGAATTAAGGGAACTTAAAGAAACAGTTATTTCTATTTTTTCTAAAAGTTAATTATCTCCATTCTTTATGACTCACTACCTGAAAATAAGGTTCTATCACTAGCACAGACCTTATGACTGACTCCCATCTTCCCCAGAGATTTGGGAAGCTCCATGTCACTTTCACTTCTTCCATATAGTCTGCTTTATTATAATAAAACCAGTATCTCATTAAAGAAAGTGTATATATACACAAGCCACTCTAGCTCTTCAACTCCCACCTGAGAGATAAACACTTGGATTGAATCTCATATGAATGGGCCTTGAATTTATTATTCCCATAGGATTATAGTCATCAAAAAAGTTATTCTCAGTAAGTACAACCAAAATATACCAGTCTTCTACCAAGGGCTGCACTTCTGAGACCGCTGGGATAAGAGGGAAGAAGAAAGGAGAGGAGGAAGAGGAGGAGGAAGAAAAGGAGGAGTGAGGAAGACAAGGTGGAGGAAGGATAAGGAAGGGGAGGAAGGAGAAAGAGAAGAAGAAGGACAAGGATGAGAAGGTGGAGTAAAAGAGGGAGAAGAAGAAGGAGAAGGAGGAGGAGCAGAAGGAGAAAGAATGGGAAATAGAAGAAAAAGAAAGAGAAGGAAGAAGTAGCAGAAGAAGGAGGAGCAGCAAAGACAATCATCTGCTAGTTTCTCCAAGGAATGGGACATAATTGTTTTTTGCCTCAGTTAAGGATGCTTGAGGGTCCAGTTCCTAATACAATGGCTCCTAGTCTTTCTTGGGCAGGTCCAACACACCCTCAATTACTGAGAGTAACTAAAAATAAGCAAAAAAAAAACCTAACAAACAAACAAAAAAACAACTTGAACATTAGAAAAGTATTTGGCAACAGCCATGCTTTTGGGTTGGCAAACTGACAGAATCCATAAAAATAAGAAGAAACTGGGAGCCCCGCGGCAGCACAGCAGGTTAAGCGCACGCGGCAGCAAAGCTCGAGGACCCACATAAGGATCCTGGATGGAACCCCTGGCTCCCCACCTGCAGGGGAGTCACTTCACAGGTGGTGAAGCAGGTCAGGAGGTGTCTATCTTTCTTTCTCCCTGTCTCTCTTCCCCTCCTCTCTCCATTTCTCTCTGTCCTATCCAACAATGATGACATCAATAACAACAACAATAACTACAATAACAATAAAAAACAAGGGCAAAAAACAAGGGAAAATAAATAAATAAATATAAAAATAAATACATAAAATCATGTCCTTTAAAAATTAAGAAAAAACTGTCAAGACCTAGAGACATTGTTATTTTTATCATATTTACTTATGTATTGGATAGAGACAGCAAGAAATCTAGAGGGATGCGTGTAATAGGGAGTGAGAAAGACAGAGAGGCATTTGCAGCACTGCTTCATATACTAGTGAAGTTTTCGGCCTGCAGGTGGGGACTAGTGGCTGCAATCTGGGTCCTTGAAAATTTTAACATGTGAGCTAAACCAGGTGTGCCACCACCTGGCCCCTCTAATCAATTTTATAAAAGTGAAAGATAAGGTAAGAAGTGGTTTGAAGAAAGAAGAGTAATATAAAACACTGACTATCATGTAACATGCTCATGTCAGTTAAAACCTTTGAAATCCTTTCAAAATGAACGTCTAGTTTCCTTATGTGCTAGGAATGCTATAAGATATATAAAAGGATGTTTCCTTAAAATCTTTGCAAGTTAAGAGGATAATAAACATAACAGAAAGTGCTGGTTGTACCATATATCTCTTACCAATATAATAAAGATATTCACAGAAACAAAATTGAAGCAAAGGTCTCCGGATCTGATTTAGAATCATATGTGCAAAATCAACCTCACATAACTCAGAAAGCTGTAAAAAATTACACAGGGTGGTGGGACAGCCCTCAGGGCCCAGATAAAGTTAGACATCCTGGATTTTAAGAGAGATCCAGAAACGTGAGTGTGTGGTGTTTATTTTTGTCAGCAAATTTATCAGTCTGAATTCTTGGTAGAACCTTGAATGATTGGTAAGATTTAGCTAGGACACATAAAACAATAGGATGGATATTGATTATAGAGGAACAACAATATTAGAGAAAATGAGTTTTAAGCAGGAATAATACTTTGATTTTTGGTTTAGGAAAAAAAATTAGAATTGTTAAATGAAAAAGCAAACAAGAACTTATGAAATTAAAGATACATATATCTTTGTGGTAATGTATAAATATGCTTGGTGGATTTTTGAATTTTGTATTTTATTTTGTGATATAAAGCTTAGTAACATTGATTTTGGAAAAAAAATAAAGGAAAAGTAATGTGTTTCTACACAAAGCTATTGTACAAAATTGAATAATGCTTTTTACCTGCTCTTCTGTTTAGATAGGAGATAAAATAACCCTTATGTTCCAGATTTCATGGGACGTTTGTTCTTTAAAACTGTAATATCAAGGCCTTTCTCATATATTGGTTGCAGTTAGTTTTCAAAAGTGGTAAATGTTTCTATTTGACTTTTATAGTAGCAGATATGATTTAAAAAAAGGATAAATTACAAGAATATAGTTTAATGCACAAATAAGAAGCAGCTTGGAATTCTGCCACCCTCTATCAGAATTTCTTCATGCACACTGATATTCTAAGACATTTTAAAATACATATCTTAGCATATAAAAGTGCTATTCAAACCTTATATTTGCTTGTTACAGTTTTCCAAACATATTTTATTTTGAAAACATTTTTTAATACTTTACGTAAAACAATCCTAAATAACAGGCTCAGGGATTTGGATGGTGGTACACTTGTCTAAGCAGACATATTACCATGTGCAAGGAATCTGGTTCAGGCACCCCACTCCTCACCTATATGGGGAAACTTCAGGTGTGGTTTGCATGTGTCTGTCTCTCTCCATCTCTATCTCCTCTCCTCCCAATTTCTCTCTGTCCTATCAAGCAAAATAAAAAGAAAAGGAAAAAAAAATAACAATAAAGGGGAAATGGCCACCGCGAACAGTGGATTAGTAGAAAAAATTGCTCCCCCCAAAACAAACGAACAAACAAAACACCAGATTCCTAGAAACTCCCTGTGACTTGGATTCAATTTAATTATCTCTTTCTTGCTTATGAGATTTCTGAAGAAAATGATTCAGTCTCTCATCTCTCCTTTCCAAGATTGCCTTTTAATTAGTAAGATCCAGATGTAATGTAATAACTGTTGCCTTCCAGTTCAGACAGTGTAAAGGGAGAGAGTTTTGGAGATGGACAAGATAAACGGAAGTGGGATGACCACTCATGGGAAATTTCTCTTTTCCAGACTGGGTCGATCTGAGCACATCCAACTTGAGTTAGGTGACTGGCCACTGAGTTTGGAGATACAGGAGGATGGGAGACGGGAGAGGGTTGGCTACTGGCACCCAGTCTGTGAAGAAGCTTCCAGGCCTTCCTAATTGAGTGGGTGAAGTTCAGACTTTCCGTAAGTTGTTGCCAGCGGGCTTGGCGTGCTGCATCCAGGGAGGCAGTGAGATGGTCAGCCACATCTGGGTCGCCCGACTTATCATACTGCTTTAGTAGTTGCTCGCATTCAGCATCAAGACAAGGCGTATAGTTAGCATGTCTCCCACGAGGAATGGCTTGGGAAGCTGCTTTGAAGATGGCCCGGCAGAAACGCCTGTAGGAATCTTCAGAGGGGATAGAGTTAATTGGAATTGCAGGAATAGATTTGTTGGTAAGATCACTGAACAGACGCCAGTTTGCTTTCCGAAAGTTCCATCTTAGTTTCTCCGAGCACAGAATCAGTGGGAGCTGGAGACCAATGTGGATGATAGCTGGGCGGTGATGACTGTGCGGGAAGATCTTGAGAACGTGTCTTGTAGCGGGAAAGGCTTGGCTGTTGACTGTGCTAATCCAGCACAGGTCGGGTGACGAGTCTTTATTCCATCTAGCACTGTGAAAAGAGCCTGGCTGTTTGGGATCCTATAATAGGGAGAGGTCATTCGCTGAAGCCCATTCGGCTAAGATAGAGCCGTCTGCACGAGTGGAGGAATATCCCCAGTCTTGGTGATGACTATTAAAGTCTCCAACGTAAATGGCTGGGTGTTTCAGGCTAGGCAGGACCTCATTATCCCATGAGGCACTGGGAGGCTTATATACGTTGACAAGCTGAATAGTTCCAATAGTAACGGAGTTGTAGAAGGTCGAAGAGGCCATATGGTAAACGTCCGCAAGATACGATTTGGTGTAGATGGCTCGGCCGTGTTTAGGATGGAGATTATAGCATATTAAATCGAATCCACTGATGGTGAATTGAGCAGCTTCACTGTCTGAACTGGAAGACGCTTTGAAGAGGGTTAAACCGGGAACAGCTGCTGGCTATGATAACATCACCCCAGAACTCATTCTTAACTTGGGCCCCGCGGCAAAGAAGTGGCTCACTACATTCCTGTCCCACATCTTGGAATCCGAATCTATGCTCAAAATATGGCATTGTGTGAAGATAATAGCAGTTCTGAAACCAAAGAAAGACCCAACACTGGCCGCCATCTATAGACCAATTTCTCTCCTCTCCGTGTGTTACAAACTCCTTGAGAGGCTGCTTCTGTCACGAATTTCTCCTCTTACAGAGAAATTCCTATCACCTGCCCAAGCTGGTTTCCGCCCAGGAAGATCTACCTGCGAACAAGTCCTGGCCCTCTCAACTTACATTGAAAATGGATTCCAGAAGAATTTAAAGATGGGTGCTTTCTTTGTTGATCTCACAGCAGCCTATGACACAGTCTGGCACCGTGGTCTCCTATCAAGATCTCAAGATGCCTGCCTCCATGGGTGGCCAACACTATATCGTTTCTTCTCCAAAACAGAAGATTCCGGGTGCATCTGGGTGACAAGTCTAGCAGATGGAAACTTGTCTCAAGTGGCCTCCCCCAGGGCTCTGTTCTGGCTCCTACGCTATTTAATATTTACATCAATGACCTCCCAGAAACTTCTTCAAGGAAGTTCATCTACGCCGATGACATCTGCTGTGCTACTCAGGCATCCAAGTTTTACATCCTCGAGGAAACACTCACGAAAGACATGTCTCTGATATCTGATTACTGTAAAAAATGGCGACTAATCCCTAGCACTGCAAAAACGATATCATCTGTTTTCCATCTACACCATGCCTCGGCCTCGTGTGAGCTTAATGTGCAGCTTGAGGATACGAGAATCCGGCATGAAGCCCAGCCAGTCTATCTTGGCATTACTCTCGATCACACCCTGTCATTTCACAAACATCTCATAAAAACTGCAGCAAAGGTGGGCGCGAGGAATAACATCATTGCAAGACTGGCCAGCTCCTCATGGGACGCGAGTGCTTCCACACTACAATTGTCATCTCTGGCATTATGCTATTCCACTGCAGAATACTGTGCCCCATTATGGTTCCGTAGCCCCATGTCCACTTGGTTGATTCCAAATTATATTCCTCCATGAGGATAATTTCTGGAACGATCTGTTCGCCCCCAGTTCCATGGCTGCCAGTTCTTAGCAACATTGCCCCGCCAGATATTCGTCGGGATGAGGCATCATCTAAGTTCATTTCCCACGTCTACGCTCGACCGTACATGCCAATATATGTGGATATCTTCTCCCACCCTATTCAACACTTGACGTCTCGTCATCCAATCTGGTCTCCTACGCTTACACTGAACTTCTCTGTTCCAGACTCTTGGAAACAGAGTTGGCAGTCAGCTGAGGTAAAGAACAAACACCTCATCACAGACCCCTGCAAGCGTCAACCTGGCTTTGACCTAGCACGTTATGATTGGGCCCTCCTCAATCGCTATCAAACAGACCATGGCCGGTGTGCCGCTATGTTCCATCGCTGGGGAGCCAGAGACGACCCGAACTGCCCCATGCGGCTACAGACAGACTATGACCCACATAGTCAATGACTGCCACCTCTCCAGATTCAAAGGAGGTCTCGAAACTTTACATCAGGCTCAATCTGACGCTGTTGACTGGCTACGGAAGAAGGGCAAACGCTAGAAGAAGAAGAAGAACCGTTGCCTTACTTTTATTTGCCAGAAGAGAATCATCACCCAGTTATTTCAGTTCACTAGTACTACAAAGTCATATGGCACTTAATTTCCAATGGTCATATTTTGTGATTGACCAATATTTAATTTGCTGTTAATACAGGCACAACAATGTTAAATATGGAAAAGAAAGTAATGATTCAGAATTGAGATTATCATGTTGTTTGTGTTTTTTTTTATCACCATGGTTGTGACTGGGGCTCCATGCTTGTGGCAGACTATTTTTTTTTCTAGACAGAGTGAGAGACAGAGAGAAAGAGATGAACACACGGAGACAAGACATCACAGCCCAGTTCAACATTTATGAAGCTTCCCCTGTGCATGGCGTTGCCTTGTGGCAGTTTGGGGCTCAAACCCAGCCCTTCACATGTGGTAACTTGTATACTTTACTGAGATAAATGTCTCCTGACTTTCAATCAGAGTCTTAATGTGATTTCTTACCTTTGTTTCAGAATCAAGTTATTATTATTTTTTTTTTAGTGAACTACCAACATATTAAAAACATTATTTACCTTTACCTATATTGATTTGAGATCCTGCAGGATCATCACTATTTAAAGCTTTTTCTCATTTTTTTCCCCTGGGTTTTTTACTTATTAAACTATATCTTTTCTTCCAGTACAAATATCTGCCTCAGAATCATGATGCATTTGGTGCTCTAACTTGCCCTAGGACTATTTCTTTTCTCATCAGTGTATACTTATCTGCCACAATGAGAGTGCAGTCACAGTCTGCCTAAATGTTTAGTTGTGAGTGGTGGGCTAGCAGGAATCCAGATTTACTAAATCTTGATAGAAATGCTAAAAGCATTTTTCTTACCAAGTTAGTCCACCTGAGCAAAGGCACTAAATGAAGATTGAAAACCAAAAGCAGACTACACAGTGAAACAACTTCAGTTTAGCAGATATATTCAGCAAAAAAAAAAAAAACTTAGATAAACAAATCATGATCTCAAATCATAAAATTAAAGGATGTATACAAATTAACAGCAGTGCTAATACCTGTCAAATTCTTAGATCATTGGCTTGTGTAATGTAATTGGACATAAAGAAATTAAAAATCTTGAGTGAGTGTTGTGTGTGTGTGTGTGTAGTTTTCAAATGGTTTTATTATTCTGGTGAATGAATGATTAATCTTTGAACTAACTGCTCTGTTATTAGTAAGAAATGAGAAAAGAAAACAGAGCGTGTGGAAATCATAATTGAATTTTTTCTCATTTTTTTGTTCCTAAAAGGACTAAATAGAGATCATTGTATAAATGAGGGCAAGGATATCTGTGGCTGAATATAACAGTGTTTCTGTTTTATAAATAAAAATTAATAAAATAAAATTTTAAAGGAATGTTAATATGTTGTAGTACAGACCAAAAAATGTAGTTAGATTCTTGAGATAACAGTCAAGATGCATTTGTCTATGCACATAAAAAAGCTGAGGAAAATATAAAACAGACAGTGGTTAAAATCTAATATATCTATCTCAGGCAATTTGAATTTTAAACAGGGTGATATATCTAATTATGTAAAACCAAAATAAGAAGATCAGTCTTTTTCAATTTGACTAGCTAACCTCTGACTTAGGCGAAATTGTTTAACCTCCCAAGGACTTGATTCTGTTAACCATAAAGTACATAGTATCCACAGATTAGAATTTTCGTAGAGATTAAATTATTTTTGTAATACCCCACAAAGATAATTGTCACTGAGTAAATATCATATAAGCATTTACGCAGTGGTCTTCAGTTAAGTTACAACCCCAGTAATGTTTCCAGTAGTGTCATCATCCATGCACCAGCATTCAAATACCTCTAAAACACAATGAAAAGTTATGAAATGTGGGAGTCAGGCGGAAGCACAGTGGGTTAAGCGCACTTGGTGTAAAGCGCAAGGACCAACAAGGGATGAAGCCCCCCAGCTCCCCACCTGCAGGGGAGTCGCATCACAGGTTGTGAAGCAGGTGTTCAGGTGTCTATCTTTCTTTCCCCCTATCTGTCTTCCCCTCCTCTATCCATTTCTCTCTGTCCTATACAGCAAAGACATCAGTAACAACAACAATAAGAACTACAACAATAAAACAACACAGGCAACAAAAGGAAATAAATAAATGTTAAAAAAGGAAAGTTTAAAATGTACATTTTTTTTTTACCTTTTTCAGAAAGAAAGGGGATGTTGATATAACAGCGCTTGCACTCCTGTGGCTGGTGTGGGGTGTCTTGTACCAGGTTCCAGATGCTACCATAGTATCAACTGGACTTCCCTGGGGAGACAATCCCACCATGTGTGCTGGAGCCTCACCTCCCAGATACCCGCCCACCAGGGAAAGAGAGAGACTGGGAGTATGGATCAATCTGTCAATGCCCATGATGGTCAGTGTGGAAGCATTACAGAAGCCATTCCTTCTATCTTCTGCACCCCATAATGACCCTGGGTCCATGCTCCCAGAGGGTGAAAGAATAAGAAAAGTATCAGGGAAGAGGTGACAGGAATTGTGTGGAAA
Source organism: Erinaceus europaeus (assembly GCF_950295315.1). Taxonomy (NCBI): domain Eukaryota; kingdom Metazoa; phylum Chordata; class Mammalia; order Eulipotyphla; family Erinaceidae; genus Erinaceus; species Erinaceus europaeus. The sequence continues at coordinate 35,059,474 of NC_080175.1, forward strand.
TGTATTCCTCTTATCCTATGGTCTTGTCAATGTTTCCATTTTATAAAGACTTTAAAAAATTTATTTATTTATTTATTTTCCCTTTTGTTGCCCCTGCTGGTTTTCATTGTTGTAGTTATTATTGTTGTTGTTATTGATGTTGTCATTGTTACATAGGACAGAGAGAAATGAAGAGAGGAAGAGAAGACAGAGAGGGGGAGAGAACCAGACACCTGCAGAACTGCTTCACTGCCTGCGAAGCAACTCCCCTGCAGGTGGAGAGCCAGGGGCTTGAACCAGGATCTTCACGCTGGTCCTTGTGCTTTGCACCACATGCGCTTAGCCTGCTGCACTACTGCCCAACTCCCTTTACCAAGAAAAAAAAAGAGCAGAAAAGCAAAAACAGAGTCAAAATCAACGTTAATTTCCAAACGAGATTATGGTTCTAAAACTTAAAGAATTGCATTTATTTTGCACTTGGAGAAAAAAAAGAACTAAGTATTATTTTCCTCATTTGAATTTCTCCTCCTGTTTATTATCCCCTTCTGAAACTTCCTCAACTACTCCTTCTCAGAGTCAGAAAAATATGTCTCTCAAAAACAATGACATGGTTTATCCTGGGGGTAATGTATTGGTCCATTTATTATAAGTATATGTGATCTATATGTAATACACACACACACACACATACACACACACACACACACACACACACACACACACACATATATATATATATATATATATATATATATATATATGAATAAATCTATAGGCCCATATATTTGTGTGGGCATAGTAATTAAGTTATTGGTTAATGGTCTTGAAATCTACCTACAGCCCACAAATACTCTTTGTTGAATTCAGGCTTATGACTGAGGCTTGTTGCTTATTCGGTATTTCACTGCTCCTGGTGACCCTTTTTCCTTTTCTTTTCTTTATTTAATAGGTCAGAGAGACATTGATAGGGAAAAAGATGAAGAGGGGTAAGAGAAACACCCGCAATATTGTTTCACTGCTCATGAGGTTCTCTATCCTGCTGCTGGAGGGCTAGAATTGAGGTCCTTTTACATGGTAATGTGGGCACTCAACAACATGCTCCACCATGAGGTCCCCAAAATAGAATTCCTATTCTGTGCTGTGTTGCATCTTGATGGCTAATTCTCACTCAGACCATGAAAACAAGAAAAAAAAAGTGTGTGTGTGTGTGTGTGTGTGTGTGTGTGTGCGCGCGCGCGCGCCTGCACGTGTGTATTATGCACATATTGTATATGTAATATATAATACCTATTTTATACAATAGATTAGATATAGGTTTGGATAGGTAGTCCCTATCTATAACTGTAGGGGAAATATTGCAGTTTCCAATGGAAGGAATGGGGACACAGAACTCTGATGGTAGGAACCATATGAAATTATACCACTATTATCTCAGAATTTTATAAATTAATATTAAATCACTAATGAAAATAAATCATCCATTTTTTATAATATGCAGATTGATGATTCCTTTTCAAGTTATTTTTCCTAGTCTCAGCACTATTACAGAAACATTATCTTTTTCTTTCACTTCTGCTAAGTCAAGAGAACTGCTCACTTCAGTCTTAGCCACCTGTGAGTATGATTTTACTTGGTAGAAATCAAAGTAAAACCAAGTAGTGAAAGGTTCTTCAAGCCATCAATTAACATTTATTAGTTATCGCTGACTTTTTTTTCATAACATTCAAGTCAAACATTCACAGCAGAGCTTAGCCCTTGCTTTCCATAGTGGTTCGTGTTTCACACCTGAGAAGCCCCATGACCTCTAATGTTTGGCTTCTGTATGTTGGAACTTGCACACGGGATCTTGAGCCAGTTACTAAAACACCTGTGTCTTCAGTTTTTGACAGGTAAAATGGGGAAAGTGAAAATATCCACCTAGTATTCACTTCATAGAACCATTTTAAAAATCATGAATTAAAACACATAAATTCTTCATTCCAGTGCCTGGAACCTACTAAATGGCATACACCTGTTTTTTTTTTTATGATGTTGATGATAATTGTGATAATGATTAAATAATCTAGCATATTCAAGCCTTACCTACTGAAAGCAAGTTTTAGTTTGCATGCAGAATATTTGAATAAAAAATAGATGGTAAAAGACTCAAGGCTTATATGTCTTCAGTTATGTTTGAGTGAAATTGATAATAATTTGATATCTCAGGATGACAAAATAAAAAGCATTCTTTCAGATGCATAGATAGTACCTCTGCAGAACTGCAGAAAAACAGCAGATGTCATATTATCATGGATCCATAGGGACTATCTGCTCCAAAATACCCAACAAAGACACATAGCTCAACCTACTAATGGATCTAGAGATATATGGACTATATTTAGAATGTAGCATCAAAGAAAGCCTTTTAAATCAGTCCATCATAAATTCTTATTGGCAAAACTACCAGCACACTTTTATTTCCCAACTGTACATTCTAACAATAGACAAGCAGTAGCTACATGAAAGAAGTGATTTTGTCATTTTGTGATTTTGTGATTTTGTGATTTTGTCATTACCCAAAATATATTGAAAACTTGTATTTTTTGTTGAAAATAAAGTCAAGGACAGCAATAATAAGACAAGGGTAAACACACAACACACACACACACACACACACACACACACACTTGTAATGGAGGCCCAGGTTTGTTATGCTTTAAGAATGAATTATGAATTCTCGGGGCCAGGTGGCAGTGCACCTGGTTGAGTTCACATGCTACAATGCTCAAGGATCCAGATTCGAGCCCCCGGTCCCCACCTGCTGGGAGAATGCTTCGCAAGTGGTGAAGCAGGGCTACAGGTGTCTCTCTGTCTCTCCTCCACTCTAACACCCTTCCCTCTTGATTTCTGGCTGACTCTATCCAATAAATAAATAAATATTTTATAAAATAATTTAAAATAATGAATCCTCTGATACTCTAAGGCTTTTGTCTCACTGTTATGCAATTTCAAAGTGAAGAACTTTACTGGGTATTCTGTGCCTTGTTCACAAAACTAGTATTTAGCTGATCCTTATTCATCTTAATTCTATGACTTCTGGCAAACTATCTAGACATAAAAGTATTAGCTTTTCAGAAAAGTTGTGATATATCTTTCTATGTGAACATGCATCTGACAACGCAGTAAAATAACACATATATATGTACTGCTTAGTGAATTATAACATCTTTATCTTTTTATATGTTCTATTCGGATAGTTCTGCTTCTCTGTGATCACAGAGGTGACTCAAACTTCTGAGCAACCCAGTCTCTCTAATTTAAGTCAGTATTTAATTTAGATATATTAAATAATTTAATCAGCTAACTTACTAAAATATACTTAAGTCTCTGCGCATTTATCATACTTTGTTGAAAATGAAAATTTTCTTAAATAGCACTTTTCTTAAATGCTCCTTTTCTGCATGTTTAAGTCTGTGAAGTTGTGAGATAATTAAAAATCATAAAATTGAGCTATCAGGTTGTTTCATATATTTGTCTATAAACAATAGGAAGAAATTAAGTATTCTAAATCCTCTGAGGCCTTTATTATAATTAGCCAAATATTATGTTAAGATCAATATGGGCCAGGGTCAAATTGAAGAAATGCTACATTTCGAATGTGGCAAAATATTATCTTAAAAAAGATCTCTACGTTGTTATCTAAATTTTATTTTTACTTTCCAAGTGGCAGGGTGTGAAAGCCATAAGACAGTAAATGTTAAGTGAAAGAAGTGGAGAAGAGGGAGTCTGGTGGTGGCACAGCCGATTAAGTGCACGTGGCGCAAAGATCAAGGACCAGTTTAAGGAATCCGGTTTGAACTCCACCTGCAGGGGAGTCCTTTCCAAGCAATGAAGCAGGTCTGCAGGTGTCTTTCTCTCCCCTTCTCTGTCTTCCCCTCCTCTCTCCATTTCTCTCTGTCCCAGCCAACAACAATAATAACCACAATAATGTTAAACAACAAGGGCAACAAAAGGGAAAATAAATTTAAAAATATTTTTAAAAAGAAGTGTAGAAGATTGAAACCTCAGGTCTTGGGATACATGTCTGTAATTTGCAATGAAAGAAAAATTAAGGAAGATGGCGGACTGAGAAGCTGCTAACAGCGAGTGCTCTGATCACATCCAAAGACTTCTTGAGTATAGCTCTCATTGGATCAAAGGACTTGGAGCTAGTTTTCATTTTCGAGAAATCCTTTAAAAAAGTCTGGAGGGGGGGGTTTCCCGGAAGATGGCAGATGGTGAAGCTGCTAGCCTCTGAGCTCCGAACACACTCCCCTGGAGACAATAGGATTTTCTGCCTTTAGCAGGCCAGCCAATAAGGTGTCCTTAGACACCAAGGAGGTGACTATAACTTAATTTGGGTTAAGAATTAGAGTAGGGAAAAAAATTCTTTTTTCTTCCTTTTAATTTTCAAGCATACATCCTTCCTGCCGCCCCACCCCCATAAGCAGTCCCTGGGACCAGCTCCTAGCAGGATACCCCATACAACCAAACAGGGTGTTTTTTTTTTTTTTTTTTTAATTCACTGATACACATTTGGGAAGTTCCTTGCACTGCTCTTTAATTACAACTCTTCTTCTTATCTTCTCCCTTTTCTCTCTCTTATCTCTCTCTCTCTTTTTTTTTTTTTAATTTTTTCATACACTTCTTTCTTCTTTGCCTTTCTGAATTTGTGAATTGCTTTGGGGAAGAAACCTGACTCAGAGTGGACTCTCTATGGGTGTATCTCTGCTCTAGTTCCCTTTCCCCTCTTGTTACCCCTAGAATATACATTGGATAGTAGATTTGCATAACTGTCTATTCTTGCTATCCTCTCTTTCTTTTCTCTTTCTTCACTGGGATTTGGTTACTATTTTTTCACGGACTGGAGAAATTGTTTGGCTAACTGGTAACGATTAAATTACTTCAATACTTACTTCAGTTGCTACTGTAATTCTGGAGGTTGGTGAGTGCAATTGTCATAAAGGTATTTAACACAGTGTTACTTGTACTCAAGACACAACAACTGAGGAACAACAGAGCATAAAAAAAGAGAGAAACACATAAATAAAAAAATGGGTAGATTAAAAACAAATAAAACTGCTACCCCAATGAAGACAAGAGCCCAGAAGAAACTACAAATCAGTCAGAAGTAACCATAGATAAGAAAAGTATGCAAGCAATAATAAACTTATTAATCACAGAAATGAAAACAACATTGGAGGAAAGGAATGGCAGTATTAGGGAAACAACAGTTGAGACCCCCAAGGAAAATACTGATTATCTTGAGACAATTAGAGAACTGAAAGCTGAAATAGCTGTAATGAAGAAAGAAGCTGAGGCAAGGGAAAGCAGACTAGCAGAAGCAGAAAACAGAATTAGTCAGACAGAGGATGAGTTAGAGAAAACTAAGAAAGAGGTGAAAGAGCTTAAAAAGAGATTGAGAGACACTGAAAACAACAACAGAGACATATGGGATGACATCAAAAGAAGTAACATTCGTATAATTGGCCTACCAGAGGAAGAAAGAGAGGAAGGGGAAGCAAACATTCTAGAGGAAATAATACAAGAAAACTTCACAGACCTGAATAACAGAAAGGATATCAAGGTTCAAGAGGTTCAGAGAGTACCAAACAGAATCAACCCAGACCTGAAGACACCAAGACACATCAGAGTCACAATGAGAAGAAGTAAGGATAAAGAAAGGATCCTAAAGGCTGCAAGAGAGAAACAAAAAGTCACATACAGGGGAAAACCCATAAGATTATCTGCATATTTCTCCACTCAAACTCTAAAAGCCAGAAGGGAGTGGCAAGATATCTATCGGGCCCTGAATGAAAAAGGGTTTCAATCAAGGATAATATATCCTGCTAGACTTTCATTCAAGCTAGATGGAGGGATCAAAACCTTCTGAGACAAACAACAGTTGGGGGGGGGGGGCAACCATCACCAAGCCAGCCCTGAAAGAGGTACTAAAAGACCTCTTATAAACAAGAACATCACTATAATACTTGCAATATATCAGAGTAAACAAATTGTTTTTTAGAACAATGGCACTACAATACATTAAATCCATAATATCAATAAATGTCAATGGCTTAAACTCACCGATCAAAAGGCACAGGGTGGGGGGATGGATCAGAAAACATAACCCAACCATATGCTGCTTGCAAGAATCCCATCTGTCACAACAAGATAAACACAGACTTAAAGTGAAAGGAGGGAAAACTATCATACAGGCTAATGGTCCACAAAAAAGGGAAGGAACAGCCATTCTCATCTCAGACACGATAGATTTTAAATTAAATAAAGTAATAAAAGATAGGCAAGGACATTACATAATGATTAGAGGATCAATCACCCAAGAAGACTTAACAATTACTAACATCTATGTACCCAACGAGGGACCATCTAAATACATTAAGCACTTACTGAAAGAATTTCAAAAATACATCAATAGTAATACAATAATAGTGGGAGACTTCAATACCCCACTCTCACACTTAGACATATCAACAAAGCAGAGAACCAATAAAGATACAAGAGAATTGAATGAAGAGATTGACAAACTAGACCTCTTGGACATTTTCAGACTCCTCCACCCTTCTTTTCAAATCCACATAACACATACTCAAGGATAGACCACATGTTAGGCCACAAAGACAGCATCATAAATTCAATAGCATTAAAATCATCCCAAGTATCTTCTCAGACCACAGTGGAGTAAAACTAACATTTAACAACAAATGGAAAATTATAAAAAAAAGACATAGAATTTGGAAACTAAACAACATGCTCCTTAAGAACCACTGGGTCAGAGACTCACTCAAACAGGAAATTCAAATGTTCCTGGAAACTAATGAAAATGAAGACACAACCTATCAAAATATTTGGGACACAGCTAAAGCAGTACTGAGAGGGAAACTTATAGCCATACAATAACATATTAAACACCAAGAAGAAGCCCAAATGAACGACCTTACTGCACACCTCAAGGACTTAGAGGAAGAGGAACAAAGGAACCCTAAAGCAACCAGAAGGACAGAAATCACTAAAGTTAGAGCAGAAATAAACAACATCGAAAATAAAAGAACCATACAAAAGATCAATGAAGCCAAATGTTGGTTCTTTGAAAGATTAAACAAAATTGACAAACCCCTAGCCAGACTCACCAAACAAAAAAGAGAGAAGATTCAAATTAATAGAATTGTAAACGATGCAGGAGATATCACATCTGACACCACAGAAATCCAGAGAATCCTGCAAAACTTCTATAAATAACTATATGCCACCAAGCTAGAGAATCTGGAAGAAATGGAACAATTCCTAGAAACCTATGCACTTCCAAAACTGAACCAAGAAGAACTACAAAATCTAAATGCACCAATCACAGACAAAGAAATTGAAACCGTTATTAAGAGTCTCCCCAACAACAAAAGTCCTGGACCAGATGGCTTCACAAACGAATTCTACAAAACTTTCAGGAAACAGTTAATACCTATGCTTCTTAAGCTATTCCATAAGATTGAAGAAACAGGAATACTCCTTTCCACCTTTTATGTAGCCAACATCACCCTGATACCAAAAGCTGATAGGGACAGAACAAAAAAGGAAAACTACAGACCAATATCTCTGATGAACATAGATGCCAAAATATTAAACAAGATCTTGGCCAACCAGATACAGCAACACATCAAAAAGATTGTTCATCATGACCAAGTGGGATTCATCCCAGGAATGCAAGGCTGGTTCAACATCCGTAAGTCAATCAATGTCATTCACCACATCAATAAAAGCAAACCCAAAAACCACATGATTATCTCAATAGATGCAGAGAAAGCCTTTGACAAAATCCAACACCCATTCATGTTCAAAACTCTACAAAAAATGGGAATAGATGGGAAATTCCTCAAGATAGTGGAGTCTATATATAGCAAACCTACAGCCAACATCATACTCAATGGACAGAAGCTAAAAGCATTCCCCCTCAGATCAGGGACTAGACAGGGCTGTCCACTGTCACCATTACTCTTCAACATAGTATTGGAAGTTCTTGCCATAGCAATCAGGCAAGAGAAAGAAATCAAAGGAATACAGATTGGAAGGGAAGAAGTCAAGCTCTCACTATTTGCAGATGATATGATAGTATACATAGAAAGACCTAAAGAATCCAGTAGAAAATTACTGGAAGTTATTAGGCAATATAGCAAGGTATAAGGCTACAAAATCAATGTACAAAAATCAGTGGCATTTCTTTATGCAAACACTAAATCTGAAGAAGAAGACATCCAGAAAACACTCCCATTTACTGTTTCAGCAAAATCAATCAAATACCTGGGAATAAAGTTGAACAAAGAAGTGAAAGACTTGTATACTGAAAACTATGAGTCGCTACTCAAGGAGATAGAAACTGATACCAAGAAATGGAAAGATATCCCATGATCATGGATTGGAAAAATAAATATCATCAAAATGAATATTCTCCCCAGAGCCATATACAAATTTAATGCAATACCCATCAAAGTTCCACCAAGCTTCTTTAAGAGACTAGAACTAACACTACAATCATTTATCTGGAACCTGAAAACACCTAGAATTGCCAAAACCATCTTAAGGAAAAGAAACAGAAATGGAGGCATCACACTCCCAGACCTTAAACAATATTATAAAGCCATCATCATCAAAACAGCATGGTACTGGAACAAAAATAGGCACACAGAGCAGTGGAACAGAATTGAAAGCCCAGAAGTAAATCCCAACACCTATGGGCATCTAATCTTTGATAAGGGGGCCCAAAGGATTAAATGGAAAAAGGAGGCTCTCTTCAATAAATGGTGCTGGGAAAACTGGGTTGAAACATGCAGAAGAATGAAATTGAACCACTTTATCTCACCAGAAAAAAAAAAACAATTCCAAATGGATCAAAGACCTACATGTCAGACCAGAAACAATCAAATACTTAGAGGAAAACATTGGTAAAACACTTTCCCACTTACACCTCAAGGACATCTTTGATGAATAAAACCCAATTGCAAGGAAGACTAAAGCAGAAACAAACCAATGGGACTACATCAAATTGAAAAGCTTCTGCACATCCAAAGAAACTATTAAACAAACAGAGAGACCCCTCACAGAATGGGAGAAGATCTTCACATGCCAGACATCAGACAAGAAACTAATCACCAAAATATATAAAGAGGTCAGCAAACTTAGCACCAAAAAAGCAAATGACCCCATCCAAAAATGGGCAGAGGAAATGAACAAAACATTCACCACAGAGGAGATCCAAAAGGCTAACAACCATATGAAAAACTGCTCTAGGTCACTGATTGTCAGAGAAATGCAAATTAAGACAACACTAAGATACCACCTCACTCCTGTAAGAATGGCATACATCAAAAAGGACAGCAGCAACAAATGCTGGAGTGGATGTGGGAACAGAGGAACCCTTTTACATTGCTGGTGGGAATGAAAATTGGTACAGCCTCTGTGGAGAGCAGTCTGGATAACTCTCAGAAGGCTAGACATGGACCTTCCATATGACCCAGTAATTCCTCTCCTGGGGTTATACCCCAAGGACTCCATAACACCCAACTAAAAAGAGGTGTGTAGTCCTATGTTCATAGCAGCACAATTCATAATAGCTAAAACCTGGAAGCAACCCAGGTGCCCAACACCAGATGAGTGGCTGAGAAAGCTGTGGTATATATACACAATGGAATACTATGCAGCTATCAAGAACAATGAACCCACCTTCTCTGACCCATCTTGGACAGAGCTAGAAGGAATTATGTTAAGTGAACTAAGTCAGAAAGATAAAGATGAGTATGGGATGATCCCACTCATCAACAGAAGCTGACCAAGATGATCTGAAAGGGAAACTAAAAGCAGGACCTGATCAAATTGTAAGTAGGGCACCAAAGTAAAAACCCAGTGGTGAGGGGTAGACATGTAGCTTCCTGGGCCAGTCGGGGGTGGGAGTGGGTGGGAGGGATGGGTCACAGTCCTTTGGTGGTGGGAATGGTGTTTATGTACACTCCTAGCAAAATGTAGACATATAAATCACTGGTTAATTAATATGAGAGGGGGAAATCAATTGTATGTCTCAAAGTTTCTCAAAAGACAAACTGAATCTTTTTAATATATAGGCTATGTATTTGATATGCGGACTCTCTCAAAAGCCTAGACCAAGTAGATTAGAAGCATCCAATAGCACAGCTATACAAGATACTGGGTACTGTACAGCAAACCATAACAAAGGGACTTTTCAAAGTTAACCCAATTAACAAATAATGTGATGATAATATTAACTATCGATTGTCTTTTTGAACCCTAAGACAGCAGGAATCTCACATCTTCACTATAGAGCCCCGACTTCCCCCAGTCCTGGAACCTTTGGATAGGGCCCACTTTCCCGTATGCATCTCCCAATCCAAACCAAATAATATTGCATCCGCCGATCACAACCTAACCAAAGCAACGATTGCCACCTCAACATGCTTCACCTCAGACTGTATCCAGAGACTTCACATGTGGAATGACAACCCTTCAACTTCTTTACTCGGGTGAGACCTTTCCTTTTATAGTACACTCTAATTTCATCTCAGGTAGTTCACTTTCTACCAAAGTCCCATAATCTAGATATACACCAGTTTCTGTGAGAGAGAGCTTATGTGCACACGTATCCATAAACTACTGCAAAATATATATCTGAAAGCAGAAGTATACTAGAGTTTGCAGTGGGTACCTCCCTAACACTTCCTCTCCACTATTCCAAGCTTGGGATCCATGATTGCTCAACAAATTGTTTGGCTTCATATGTTAACTCTCTTTTCAATCACCAGGTTCCAGATGCCACCAGGATGCTTGCTAGGCTTCCCTGGATTGAAGACCCCACCAATGTGTCCTGGAGCTCAGCTTCCCCAGAGACACACCTTACTAGGGAAAGAGAGAGGCAGACTGGGAGTATGGACCGACCAGTCAACGCCCATGTTCAGCGGGGAAGCAATTACAGAAGCCAGACCTTCTACCTTCTGCAACCCTCAACGACCCTGGGTCCATGCTCCCAGAGGGCTAGAGAATAGGAAAGCTACCATGGAAGGGGGTGGGTTACGGGGATTGGGTGGTGGGAATTGCGTGGAGTTGTACCCCTCCTACCTTATGTTTTTGTTCATTAATCCTTTCTTAAATAAAAATTTTTTAAAAAAAGAAAAATTAATGGATGGGAAGTCATCCCATTCTGGAACTAGTGCCCTGTGGATTACTGAATATATTATCAGATAAAAATAAATTTAATTAATTTTAAGTTAATATATTTTGCACTGTAGATCTTACTATAGCTATCTTTGTTATACTTAGCAGTTACATGACTTTTAAGTTATCAATTCTCTCATTAGAATTGTTATGTTTTGGGAGTCAGGAGGTAACGCAACGGGTTAATCACATGCTGCGCAAAGCTTAAAGACCAGCCTCAGGATCCCAGTTTGAGCCCCAGGCTCGCCGCGATCTGCAGCGGAGTCGCTTCACAGGCGGTGAAGCAGGTCTGCAGATGTCTGTCTTTCTCTCCCCCTCTCTGTCTTCTCTTCCTCTCTCTATTTCTCTCTGTTCTACCCAACAATGACAGCATCAATAACAATAATAACTACAATAATAAAATACAAGGGCAACAAAAGGGAATAAATAAATAAATAAGAATGGGTATGTTTTACCTGCCTTTTCACTGATGAATGATTGAACACCTCACCCTTAGTATTATAAATACATAAATGCTTAATAATTAAATTATCTATATTATATTGTCTTTTAGGTGGATAATAACAAATAATTGTTATCTTGTATTAAATAATTATACAATGTTTGAAGTTGTTTGATAAAATAGTTGCTAAAAGCTTACAGACCCTGCCTGCAGGAAGGAAGCTTTTCAAGCAGTGAAGTAAGGCTGCAGGGGTCTCTCTCCCTCTCTCTCTGCTTCCCCTTTCCTTCTCTATTTTTCTATTTTTGTTCAATAAGTAAATAAAATACAAAAAAAAGTCTACAGTGACTACAACTTAAAATAAAAAAAACTTTCATAAACATCCATCCCAAAAGTTACACTTTATTAAATTATGGTCTCTTTACATAGTACTTTTTGTTTGCAATTCAAATGGAAAAAATCAGATTTTTAAAAATTCTTGATTTCTCATATCAACCATGATGTATGATATTTAATACACATGTCATTTTTATATATTGTATTTTGATGATAAAGAGAGATGCAGAAATAACGATATAGTGACCAGGTGGTTGCACACTTGGTTAAGTGCTCACATTAAAGTTCATAAGTAGCCAAGTTCAAGCCTCTGGTCTCCACATTCAGGGAGAAAGCTTCAAGGACAGGGAAGCAGGGCTTCAGGTATCTCTCTCTTTTTAAATTATATTTTTTATTTACTTGATATCGTTGTAACATGCACGCTCAACCAGGTGAGCCACCATCTGCCCCTCCCCTCTCAGTTTCTCTCTGTCTCTATAAAGGGAGTCAGGCAGTAGCGCATTGGGTTAAGCGCAGGTGGTGCAAAGCCACAAGAACCAGTATAAGGATCCAGGTTCAAGCCCCTGGCTCCCCACGTGCAGGGGAGTCGCTTCACAAGTGGTGAAGCAGGTCTGCAGGTATCTATCTTTCTCTCACCTCTCTGTCTTCCCCTTCTCTCTCCATTTCTCTCTATCCTATCCAGCAACAAAAACATCAGTCATAACTATAACAATAAAAACAACAAGGACAACAAAAGGGAATACATAATAAATAAATATTTTTAAAAGAATATTAAAAATAGAATATATATATATATATATATACATTGTATAATATATACATGAAGAGAGAGAGCGATTAAAATCCTGTTCAGATCTGGCTAATAAACTTGAGACCTGGGAGTCTCAGGTATGAAGGACCTTTTTTGGTCCTTTTAATTTTTTTACTATCTTTATTAATTGGATAAACAGACAGAAATCGAGAGGGAAGGGAGAGAAAGAGAGATACAAACAGACACCTGCAACACTGCTTCGCTATTCACAAAGCTTTCCCCCTGCAGGTAGGGACCAAGGGCTCAAACCAGGGTCCTAATGCATTGTAACATGTGCACTTAACCAGGTGTGCCACCATGTAGCCCAGTGGAAGTCTTTTTGCATTATTATCATGCTATCTCCCCTGCCCACTATACCTGTGTTTTTAATAATTTATGTTAAAATTACAGAAAACATAGCAGAAGTCAAATCTACTGAAGTAAGAATGTGTCATGCTTAGACATCAATAATAGGAAGGACACTCTGGCTCTTTGGGCTACGCAGAAGTGACTTAGAATAAGGGGCCCTTGTTATTTAGTCTGTACATGCAATGCATGTTTCCAGGAAATCTGCTCATTTATCTAGAAATTAATGAATAAGTGCAAAGAGAGTCAGTGCTTCCTAGATTACTCAGGGCCACAAAATGTAAAAAATATTATTAAAAGGTAAATAATATTGACAAGACCATAGGATAAGAGGGGCACATTTCCACACAATTCCCACTACTAGAACTCTGTATGCCATCCCCTTCCGTGATCGCTTTCCTATTCTTTATCCCTCTGGGAGTATGCACGCCTCTTATCCTATGGCCTTGTCAATATTTCCATTTTATAAATTAAAAATATATAAATTAAAAAAGAGAAAGGGAAAATGGGACCATAGGAGAAAAATGTCATATATAAAAATAATTTTAGAAGCAGTAGTCAACCCATATCTGTGACCTTGGGAGAACTACTACATTTTCCACTGGAGGGAATGGGGACACAGAACTCTGGTGGTGGGAATGGTATGGAAGTATACCCCTGTTGGGTGGGAGAGATACTATAATGGTTATGCAAATCGGCTTTCATACCTGAGGCCCCCAGGTTCCAGATTCTCCCTAACCCCCACCCCACCAGAGCTGAGCAATGTTCTGGGAGGAAAAATATTGTTAGGTATACTCTTGTTATTTCTTAATTTTTTAAATCAATATTAAATTACTAATATTTTTTTAAAAGCCTCATTAACTCGAAAAAAGTGAGTAATACTAGAGAGTAAAAATAATAGTTAACATATAGCTTGGCAATTTTGCATTCATTCTGTGGTATGTGTGAAAAACCAAAATGCTACATTTATTGGTTTCAGGTAGACATACCTTTTATTTCTCTTTTAATATTAAAATATCATTGTGTTATACATTTATAAAAGTTCCAGAATTGCACCACTGGAAATCAACATGTGGTATATACTGTATTAAGGTCTCCACTGAAAGTCTAAATTTTAACCTTAATCATAATTTTGTCAGAATTTATATAATCCATATTTTCACTCTTTTAGGATTTGTCTTCCAGTGCAAATTTTTATTTCATGATTCATTTGTTTTCTTTCTATGTAACATATAGGTGAAATCATATGGTGTTGTTTTTCTTCAACTGGTTTATTGCGTAATTGATTTCTTACTCATTATAAAAAGTCAATTGCAGAGATGAACCAGATAGTAGATGACGGATGTTTATTTGACAGGACACAGGAAAAAAAGCAAGGTCTCCTGAGTCCCTCTGATGTATTGTTAAATTATGTTCCCTCACAATTTGCCCAGGGATTTAGCACTTATGATCCAACAAAATATTTGCCTATTGTCTTCTTTTTTGTGTTGTCTTTTTCTAGTTTATAAATTACTAGGGTAATTTTGACTTCGTAGAATATGCTTAGAATTTTAATTTATTTTCTTCAATTTTACAGAGGGGTCTGAGAAGGATAGGTATTATTTTTTCTCTGAATGTTTGATAAAATTTCTTAGGGAAACCTCTGGTTTTGAGTTTGTGTATTTCAGTTGTCATTTGATCTTATTTCACTTATAATGAAACTCTAATTAAATGTTTATCATTCATTTGGAGAAATTTTCAGACCTTACTCATCCAAGTACTTCCCTTTTCTGTCTTCTGCTTTCACATTTTGTATGTGTGAAGTTATTTGTATTCCCAAAGCTATTAGCTATTAATTATATAGTTATTTATTATTTTTGCTTTTCAATTTTGGAAGTTTCCATTGACATTTCTTTAAGCTCACTGATTAACTGTTGAACATTGTCTAGACTACTAATGTTACTATTTATTTGTTACATTTTCATTTCTGGAATTTGTTTTAAACTATGAGAGTTTTCATCAACTTACTTAGATTTTTTTTTTCATTTTTAACTTTTCCCTAAAAACTCAGCATAAATAATCACAGCTGCTTTAATTTCTCAGCCTGCAAATTCCAACATATGTTTCATGTTTGATTTTTGTTCTTATGTCTGCCTTTGTTCTCAAACTCAAAAAAATCAGTTAGTGTGCCATGTAATAAATTTCTGAAATCAGGTTATAAAACATTGATAATGGTGTTTTCTGCAAATGTTATTTGTGTTTTTAGAAATCTGGTTAGAGTTAAAATGGTTTTAAATATTTTCTTTTCTTTTAACCAGAGCACTGTTCAGTTCTGGCTTATGGTGGTGCGGGGATTGAACCTGGGACTTTGGAGCCTCAGGCATGAGAGTCTGTTTGCATAACCATTATGCTATCTACCCTCTGCTAAATATTTTCTAATATAAAAATATTTTAATATTTAATATGAGGTGCCTCAAAATTCTCTGATATTTTTTTCTCTTAATATTGGATTCTCTGTTACTACTCAGATAATGTTTATCTTATAGATATTTCTATTTTAATTTACTCATACTTTTTTTAAACTAGGGCACTGATCAGCTCTGAGTGGTGCATGGGATTGAACCTGAAACTTCAGAGCGTCAGGCATGATACTCTATCTGCATAACTATTATGCTATCTGTCCCTGTCCCCACTTATATATCTTGTTCTACGACTATGTAATGTGACAACACATAATAACTTTGTGATTAAATTTTAAACCAGTTTTCACTGTATGGTGTATGAGAAATGAATAACTCACTTCCTCACCATAGTTACAATTAAGTTTCAAAATATTTCAGTGTTTGAGAAGGGCAAGAGACTGGCATAGTTTAGCAATGCTCTTTTTGGTCAAATCCTAGCCACATCATCATTTGGGGCACCAGTCAGGGAATCCTGGGATTCCCACATTGAAATGATGGGCCTAGACCTCTAGTAGATCTCTCTCTTCACCATCACTGATTATTTCAATCAAGAATGTCATCCTAAGCCTTCTAATGGGCCTCTCTAGGACCTTGTCCTCACTGCAGAACAACAATGGTAGGGACTGTCCCACTCTCCATAGGGAGAATGGGTTAATCTACTATGCCACTAGAGGAAGATTGGTACTGAAATGAGTGCAGCCTAGATGTTCCTAGCTGTGCCCATGGACTATGAGCCTTGACTGACAGGCGCATGGGCCCTAGATCAGATTAATAGGGTTAACAGTTAACAATATGTATATACTCTTTTCATATTTGGAAGCTACTCTCTGCCATACCCCAGTGTTCTAGTTCTATTCTCAACTCTGACACCATTTCCCCAGACAATACTTTTAGTCCACTCACATCCTAATTGTCAGGCTCAGGCAAAAATTACTGAACTCATAGGCAATATGGAATATACCTTAAAAAATCTTCCCAGATTCCCCTCACACCAGTTTTCTTCATAGTATACATTCAGATAACTATTTTTCCTTTCATTTTTAAGACATATTCTGCTCCTTTGAACAATTGCAAGCTGTATTAGTAATTCTAATGGCAACGTTAACATATTTATTTACTATATTTTTATCTTAAATTATTTCTGAAGGTGCCGGCAACCCAGGTTCAAGCCCCTGGTCCTCATCTGGAGGGATAAGATTTGGAAGTGGTGAAGAAGCCTGCAGGTGTCTCTTTTCCTGTTTCCTTCTCTCTCCCATTCTCTTAATTCTTTGTCACTAGCATCATATAATATAAAGAAAGGATGAATGAATGCACAAATGAAAGAAAAGTGGATAATGGAAACAATGGGTTTATCATAAAGAAACCAACTCCTACAAGTCTAATGCAAAAAAAAAAGTCTGAAGTGAAAGTATGTTGAATATAGAGATATGATTCACATTAACTTGCCAAAAATAAGCAAACTGTAAGACTTATAGCTATGGTGGTTATTTTAAGGAGATGAAAGGATGGGGATACAGAACTTTGATGGTGGGTATGGTGTGGAACTAAAATCCTACCACTATTAATTTCATCCTACTACTGCTATTATATGCTATTATTTTTGGTTTATTTATTGAACTTCATTATAGTTTGACTAATATAGCTTAAATTCTCACACACCTCTTACAACTGTTTGTAGTCCCCATGTTTTCCATGGCTTTGTTGCTCTTCAAGATTCCTATGTGAAAGTCCCTGGAATGGGTTTGGTTAAATTTCACTTTTCCCTTAAATTAATATATTTTACCTTAAATTAATGCTTGCAGATACATGAACAGGAAAATGTCATTTGAGAATATAGCTTTGTCAATTTTTGATTGCTGTGTTCATTGAGATTCCTCTCTGCTGACAAAGCTGTGTCTTCAGGATGGCACAAAACTATCTAATTCCTTGAATTGTAGTTTTTTTCTCTTTGAATCAGCAGAAGAAGTTCATTCATCATTCATTTAGGAACTTTTGTGAGATGTTGACAAACTGACAAGAGTAGCCTACATGACAGAGCATTATCAAATGGTGCAATCCTCACAGGGTGAGTACATCAATTCTTATGATGAAGTTAGACAGAATTTTTGGAGGTGGCCACTGCCATGCCTGCTTGAACACTGTTATAAAATCTTTATAACTATGATTTACTGACAACTATGTGTAAGGTACATGTAAATTTATTAGCAGAAACATTCATAATAGCATGAAGGCCTGCCTGAAGGGTGGGGATACAACAAATGATTTAAAATATATTTCCAGCATGTTTAAGTGACAAACTGTAGACTGAAATTAAATTTGTGATTCCTTAAGTTTAGAGCTGGTGATATTTTCACCTTCATAAAATGTATATGTATCATTTACAATGTGAAAATGGTGACCATTGCATCAAAATGAGGGAAGAAGCAAGTGTTTAATTTTCATAAGCAAGAAGACAAAATGTTCAGATGTTAGTTCTGGAAAATAAATGAAACTAAAAGTAGGCTAAGTTGAGTTCCATAATTCCAAAAGCTAAATAAAGAATGAAACAAAAGAACAGAAAGGTAAACTCAAACCAGGATTTGACTGAATTTGGAGTAGAGCACTAAAGTAAAAATCTCTGTGTTGAGGGCAAGGACGAGGTTGGAAGTTTGGCTTCATTGGGAGAGGAATCAGATGGAATACAGTCTTTTGGTGGTGGGAATGGTGTTTATGTACACTCCTATTAATTTGTGGTCATATAAATCACTATTTAATATGAGAGGGAAAATGCATTGAATGTCTCAAAAATTTTAATGCACAGACCATAGGCTGACTCCTTGATATGTTGACTCTCTTAAAAGCTTAGACCAGGGAGAACAGAAGCAATCGGTGGTACAACCATATACAAATAACGTCAAAAGAGATAAACTATGGTAATATGTATGATATAGCAAATTCTAACAAAAGGATATTTCTGAGTTAACCCGAGTGCCAAATAATGTGATTATAACTGTCGTGAAATTGTGAGAAGCCTCACAAAGCACCCTGAATTTTTCTGCCTCCAGGAGCCAGGAATTCTTTAAAACATTAAGCCAGCTCCCCCTGCTACATCCTGCATTCCTGATACTATGGCCTGTCTACATAATCATTGTTTTGCCTGAAAGATCTCCACCAATTCCATTCTTTTTATCTACCTCCTTTCTACCCTCAAGACCCTCCCTGCCTGCAGGGTATTATTAATCCTACCAGTTAAAACCCTTGCAACAGTTGCTAAGGAAGTTCCTACCTTTCCAGTCCCTTTTTACCTTTCTCCACCCCTTTCCTAACCATTTCTTTTTCCACTTCCAGGTCTGCCCTTTTAAAGCCTTGGCTCTCTGATCACTAAAGATCAGAGCTTGGTTCCTGAGTCATCTCCTTCACATGGCTGAGTGAGTAGCAGCCCAGGTTGACTCCAGTCACATTCTCTTTAACCCAAAGAGTACATGCCCAGGAAGAGGCATCCCCATGCTAGCCCAGCAATAACAATTACTATCTATGGCCTTCTTAAGCCCTAAAATAGCAGGAACCTCCCGCTTCCTCTATAGAGTCTATATTTTCCCCATCCTGGAACCTCTGGGGGGGGGCACTTTCCTGCATGCTTCTCTCAATTCATATCAAATGATATTGCACCTGCTGATCCCAACATAATCAACATAATCAGTACCACCTCAGCATGCTTCACTTCAGACTATGTCCAGAGATGTCAGTCTTTGAATGACAACCCTTCAGCCTCATTACTCTGGTGAGACCTTTCCTTTCATAGGATTCTCTAATTACATTTCAGGTGGTTCACTTCCCAACAAAGTCCCAAAACCTAGTTATAGACCAGGTCCCATGAGATATAGCATATATTCACATGTATCCATAAATTAGGGCAATATATATATATATATATATATGAATGCAAAAGTACATAATAGTCTACAGTGAGTCAGTATAAAGTTCCTAATGAAATGATGTCTGCTTAGACTTAGATACCCTCCTCACCTACTTCCTATTACACTTCCCTAACTTAAAAAAAAGAAAATAGGGAGCTGGGCGGTAGCGCAGCAGGTTAAGCGCAGGTGGCTCTAAACGCAAGGACCAGCATGAGGATCCCAGTTTGAGCCCCCGGCTCCCCACCTGCAGGGGAGTCACTTCACAGGTGGTGAAGCAGATCTTGCAGGTGTCTGTCTCTCTCTCCTCCTCTCTGTCTTCCCCTCCTCTCTCCATTTCTCTCTGTCCTATCCAACAACGACGACATCAACTACAACAACAATAACTACAACAACAATAAAAAAAAAAGACAACAAGGGCAACAAAAGGGAAGATAAATAGATAAAATTACAAAAAAATACTTAAAAAAAAGAAAATAGTAAAACATTCTGATATCCCTAACTGCATAAGGAAGACTTAAAAAAGACACCATAAAGTACTTAAATATTTTCTACTTAGACCTAGATACCTTCCTCACTACTTTCAATTTCCCTTCCCTCAATCATTCTAAGTCTAAGCTTGTAAGACCAAGTAAGGAATGCAAAAGCTTAATAAGAGCGAGAAACTGCATGTTTTAATGATGGCTCTTTTGATCACTACCATGCCACCTCAGCATTCAGGGCCCTCATCAGTGAATCATGGGATTCCCTCATAGACATGATGTTCTTAGACCTCAAATAGATTATTCTCTCCACTGTTTCTGGTCATCTCCATCAGGAACAGCATCATGGATCATCTTGTGGAACAGCAATGGTAGGGACTGCCCCACTCTTCTGAAGGGAGGTTGAGTCAACATACTCTACCACTCCAGGAAGATAGGTCTTGCAATGAGTGCAGCCTAGAATGGTCCTAGCTCTGACTATGAAATGCAAGCTCAGACTGACAGGGATGCAGAAGTTACAGACTGCTGTGCTGAATATGGACCCCAAATCAGATTCATAGGCTTCCCAGTTAACAAAATTTATATACTTTTCCCATATTTGTGAGCTAACTTTTTGCCCTGATCCAGCTTTCTAGTCCCATTTCCAACTTTGACACCATCTTCACAGACAATACCTTTAGCCCACCTACATGTTAGCTGTGGACTTAGGCTACAATTAGTAAAATCATGGGCACCTTAGAATATTCCTAAAATAGACTTCCTAGCTTTTTCCATAATGGAGACCCCAAATCTAATATACTATATTCTTAAACAGAACCTAAAGAGGTTTCTGATTATTAAACAATCTGTTCTGCCTTATATCTTGATGCTCTTTCTGCCACCAAGTTGCAGATGCTACCATGATGCCAACCTGACTTCCCTGGCAGAGGACTTCACCAATGTACCCTGGAACCCTACCTCTCCAGAGCCCTGCCCCACTAGGGAGACAGGTAGGAGAATAGGTCAAATTACCAATGTCCATATCCAATGGAGAAACAATTACAGAAGCCAGACCTTCCACTATCTACACCCCATAATGATCCTGGGTCCATAGTCCTACAGGGATAAAGAATAGGAAAGTCTCCAATGGAGGGGATGGGATGCAAAACTCTGGTAGTAAGAACTGTGTGGAATTGTACCCCTTTTATCCTATGGTCAGGTCAATCACTATTAAATCAATAAATCAACATAAATATAAATATATATATGTACATATACACACACACATATATAACAAAAAATAACAACTAACTAGAAATGCAAGTTGTCAGGGGAAACTCTTTATGAAAAAAGTTGTAGCCATTTTGTAACATTTGTTAGAATTTATAAACCCATAGTAATTCATTCTCATCAATACCCATAGCTTATTTTAAATTTTTTTCCTTTCCTGGCTCTAAACTTCTGCAAGTTTTGATAAATATAGAAAAAATGCTTCCGTCATTGTATCATACAACATGATTTCACTTTCTTAAAAGCTCTCAATTCTGATAACTGTTTTTGTTTTATTTTTATTATATGTTTTAAATGTTGTATTATTATTATTTTTTAATTTATTGGATTGAGCCATAGAAAAATTAAGAGACAAGAGGGGATATAGAAGGGGAATCAGTTAACATACGAAGCCAAACAAGTTGTTGAGCAATCATGGACCCAAAGCTTAGAATAGTGGAGAGGAAGTGTTAGAGGGATACTCACTGCAAACTCTAGTGTACTTCTGCTTTCAGGTATATATTTTGCAGTAGTTTATGGATACGTGTGAACATATGCTCTCTCTCACGGAAACTGGTGTATATCTAGGTTTTGGGACTTTGTTAGAAAGTGAACCACCTGAGATGGAATTAGAGTATACTATAAAAGGAAAGGTCTCACCTGAGTAATGAAGCTTCTTCTTCTTCTTCTAGCGTTTGCCCTTCTTCCGTAGCCAGTCAACAGCGTCAGGTTGAGCCTGATGTAAAGTTTTGAGACCTCCTTTGAATCTGGAGAGGTGGCAGTCTTTGACTATGTGGGTCATAGTCTGTCTGTAGCCGCAGGGGCAGTTCGGGTCGTCTCTGGCTCCCCAGAGATGAAACACAGCGGCGCACCGGCCATGGCCTGTTCGATAGCGATTGAGGAGGGCCCAATCATAACGTGCTAGGTCAAAGCCGGGTTGACGCTTGCAGGGGTCTGTGATGAGGTGATTGTTCTTTACCTCAGCTGACTGCCAACTCTGTTTCCAAGAGACTGGAACAGAGAAGTTCAGTGTAGGCATAGGGACCAGATTGGGTGACAAGACGTCAAGCATTGGACAGGGTGGGTGAAGATATCCGTGTATATTGGCAGGTCCGGTCGAGCGTAGACGTGGGAAATGAACTTAGATGATGCCGTATCCTGACAAATATCTGGCGGGGCAATGTTACTAAGAACTGGCAGCCATGGAACCGGGGGGGAACAGATGGTTCCAGAAATTATCCTCATGGAGGAATATAATTTGGAATCGACCAAGTGGACATGGGGGCTACGGAACCATACTGGGGCACAGTATTCTGCAGTGGAATAGCATAATGCCAGAGATGATGATCTTAGTGTGGAAGCGCTTGTGCCCCCTGAGGAGCTGGCCAGTCTTGCAATGATGTTATTCCTCGTGCCCACCTTTGCTGCAGTTTTTATGAGATGTTTGTGAAATGACAGAGTGCAATCGAGAGTAATGCCAAGATAGACTGGCTGGGCTTCATGCCGGATTTTCCTATCGCCAAGCTGCACATTAAGCTCACGCAAGGCCGAGGCATGATGTAGATGGAAAACAGATGATACCGTTTTTGCAGTGCTAGGGATTAGTCGCCAGTTTTTACAGTAATCAGATATCAGAGACATGTCTTTCGTGAGTGTTTCCTCGAGGATGTCGAACTTGGATACCTGAGTAGCACAGCAGATGTCATCGGCGTAGATGAACTTCCTTGAAGAAGTTTCCGGGAGGTCATTGATGTAAATATTAAATAGCGTAGGAGCCAGAACAGAGCCCTGGGGGAGGCCACTTGAGACAAGTCTCCATCTGCTAGACTTGTCACCCAGATGCACCCGGAATCTTCTGTTTTGGAGAAGAAACGATATAGTGTTGGGCACCCATGAAGGCAGGCATCTTGAGATCTTGACTAGGAGACCATGGTGCCAGACCGTGTCATAGGCTGCTGTGAGATCAACAAAGAAAGCACCCATCTTTAAATTCTTCTGGAATCCATTTTCAATGTAAGTTGAGAGGGCCAGGACTTGTTCGCAGGTAGATCTTCCTGGGCGGAAACCAGCTTGGGCGGGTGATAGGAATTTCTCTGTAAGAGGAGAATTCGTGACAGAAGCAGCCTCTCAAGGAGTTTGTAACACACGGAGAGGAGAGAAATTGGTCTATAGATGGCGGCCAGTGTTGGGTCTTTCTTTGGTTTCAAAACTGCTATAATCTTCGCACGATGCCAAACTTTGGGCATAGACTCAGATTCCAAGATGTGGGACAGGAATGAAGCTAGCCACTTCTTTGCCGCGTGACCCAGGTTAAGAATGAGTTCTGGTGTGATGTTATCATAGCCAGCAGCTGTTCCCGGTTTAACCCTCTTCAAAGCGTCTTCCAGTTCAGACAGTGTAAAGGGAGATGGACAAGATAAAGGGAAGTGGGATGACCACTCATGGGAAATTTCTCTTTTCCAGACTGGGTCGATCTTAGCACGTCCAACTTGAGTTAGGTGACTGGCCACTGAGTTTGGAGATACAGGAGGATGGGAGACGGGAGAGGGTTGGCTACAGGCACCCAGTCTGTGAAGAAGTTTCCAGGCCTTCCTACTTGAGTGGGTGAAGTTCAGACTTTCCGTGAGTTGTTGCCAGCGGGCTTGGCAGGCTGCATCCAGGGAGGCAGTGAGATGGTCAGCCACATCTGGGTCGCCCGACTCATCATACTGCTTTAATAGTTGCTCGCATTCAGCATCAAGACAAGGTGTATAGTTAACACGTCTCCCCTGAGGAATAGCTTGGGAAGCTGATTTGAAGATGGCTTGGCGGAAGCGCCTGTAGGAATCTTCAGAGGGGATAGAGTTAATTGGAATTGCAGGAATAAATTTGTTGGTAAGATCACTGAACAGACTCTAGTTTGCTTTCTGAAAGTTCCATCTTAGTTTCTCCGAGCAGAGAATCAGTGGGAGCTGGAGACCAATGTGGATCATAGCTGGGCGGTGATGACTGTGCAGGAAGATCTTGAGAACTTGTCTCATAGCGGGAATGGCTAATCCAGCACAGGTCGGGTGACGAGTCTTTATTCCATCTAGCACTGTGAAAAGAGCCTGGCTGTTTGGGATCGTATAATAGAGAGAGGTCATTTGCTGAAGCCCAGTCGGCAGTAATGAAGCTGAAGGGTTGTCATTCCACATGTGTAGTTTCTGGACACAGTCTGAAGTGAAGCATGTTGAGGTGGCAATTGTTGTGTTGGTTAGGTTGTGATCGGCAGATGCAATATTATTTGATATGGATTGGGAGAGGCATATGGGAAAGTGGGCCCTATCCAAGGGTTCCAGGACTGGGGGAAGTAGAGACTCTATAGTGGAGATGTGAGGTTCCTGCTGTCTTAGGGTTCAAAAAGACAATTGATAGTTAATGTTATCATCACGTTATTTGGTAATTGGAATCCATGATTGCTCAACAACTTGTTTGGCTTCGTATGTTAACTCTCTTTTCAGTCACCAGGTTCCAGATGTCATCAGGATGCTGGCCAGGCTTCCCTGGACTGAAGATCCCACCAATATGTCCTGGAACTCTGCTTCCCCAGAGACCCACCCTACTAGGGAAAGAGAGAGGCAGACTGGGAGTATGGACCGACCAGTCAACGCCCATGTTCAGCAGGGAAGCAATTACAGAATCCAGATCTTCTACCTTCTGCTACCCACAATGACCCTGGGTCCATGCTCCCAGAGGGATAGAGAATGGGAAAGCTATAAGGGGAGGGGATGGGATATGGAGAATGGGTGGTGGGAATTGTGTGGAATTGTACCCCTCTTACCCTATGGTTTTGTTAATTAATACTTTCTTAAATAAATAAAAGAAGGGGAAACAGCAGGAGAGAGAGAGAGAGAGAGAGAGACAGAGAGAGAGAAAGAGAGAGAGAGAGATCAAGAGATCTACAATACTGCTTCACCATTAGTGAAGCTTCCATTCTCTGCAGATGAGGACCTGGAGCTTGAACCTGGGGGCATGCAGATCTTAATGTTTGCTTTACCAGGTGAAAACTATTTTAAAGGTTTAAAAAGTGTTCCTTAAAATATAAACCCCACTATATATTACAGCAGAAAGCTAGTAACAAAGGAACTAATTTATGTGATATATCCTTCTTCAAGTTCTTTTTTTTTTTAAGTTAAGGAGTCTATACAAAAAAAAATGTTTAAATATACTATGACACACAGCTGTTGGGAAGAGTAAAATTATGAAAAACATTTAAAATATGAAAATTTGACCTTTTAGCAATACAGTTTTAAGTGATTAAGTCCAGGAGAAAAACTCTTAATGTTTATTAATCATGCAGAGTTTAAGTAGAAAATATCATAGAGCAAAATGATTTATCTATATTTATCTATTTTTCTATAGCTTACCTGTTGAATATTCTATATCTGCAAATATAGACATTGATTTGGGACATATTTCTATGCCGAAGGTCCACTCACTGCAGAGGTCTCTCACTGTTGACTTTTCTTCTTTTATTTGTTTATGTTTTTTTGTGTGTGTGTGTGAGTGAAAGAATCAAGACCTACAAAGAATGAGGCCATTTTGGTCATTATATGTATGTAGACTCTAGGATATACCACCTACTTAGTCTGGGCACAAATACCACGTTGTAAAGAAAAGGCCTTTGAATGCTGCATTTCAACAATAATTAATCATGTAGCTCACCGTGATGCCTTCCCAGTTGATTCTTCCCTGTGAGACTATGCAAAACACAAACTTGTGAATTATTTAAACCTCCATCTGGACATATCTTAGTACTGTGTCTGTAATTTCTCAGTTCTGGAGCTTAGTGCAAAATGTAGATCACTGGTTAGATTCAACTTTAAATCCAAGGAGAAAACCAATGCACAAAGAGATGAAACTTACTCTATCATAGCAGCCGAAGCAAACAGAAATATTGTAAGGAATATTTATCTGACACTTCCTAATGAAAGAACTGAACAAATTTTGATAGTGTTTTCTGACCTATTTTCTCTGAGATTGCTTTCGTTTGTATGAAACATCTATTTCACTGTTGCTTCTTTGTATTTTAATACATTTATTTAGTGTATCAAGCACAACTCTGTAATGACTGAGACTAGGGCTATGCCTATAATTTCCTACTTCTCTGAGTTTTTCTTTTTTTTTCTTCCAGGTTGATATTTTCAGACTTGAGACTCTGAGATCCAAGGTTCAATTTGCAGAAACACTATAAGCCAGAGGTAAGTAGTGTTCTGGTATGTATGTATGTATGTATGTATGTATGTATGTATGTATGTAGCTAGCTAGCTATTATGTCTATCTATATCTATCATTTACTTATCTATTTACTTGTCAAATATCTACCCATCATCATCTATCTCTCTTCTATTTTTGTTTTATCTATCTTATTAATGATCAAATAAAATATTTACAAAATAACAAAATATGAGTTTTTATTTTCTGTTTTTATACACTAGTACAGCCTAATAGATTAACCATGGAAAATGATGGATATACTCAATTTTTCCCAGAGTAAAGTGATGCCTTCTCAAACATTTGGGGTTTAAGGAGAGTTAAGAATCCTGTAACAAACTAACAAACTTGAGGAGGAGTAGAAGATAAGGAGGTATGAAATAAAAGAAATTTATAGACATGTTCTTAGTTTAAAAGAAATATCAGTTTATGGACATGAAGCATCTTCCATCACTCCTAAATTTTTAAATAGCTCTAAATTCAATATTTTATTTTCAACTTATGCTACCAAAGGAGTAATAAATGCTGGCTCTGTGTTTTAGAAGGTAATAAGAATTTATAGGAAAATAGAGTTCTAAATGCTTTTAAAAGTAAATGGAAAGTGAGAACTGCAACAGTCAATTGCCTACTGACTTGAAAGCATATGTTAAATGGTTATATTCATTAAGTAATTCCATTGCCAGCAAACTGTAAGATGATAAAAAGTTTAAATATTGACAGTAGAAAGTCTCCTGTCCTGCATCCAGTATGCCTATATGGTTACTATAAAATGAAGTAAAAATAAATAAGTAAAAGTATTTAAAAGGGAACAAAGTTTCTTTTTATTTCTTATGTGATATTTTCCTTTTAAAATGAACCATTTGTTCTGTGAATTTTATGCAATTTTTCTGAATAGAATTGTTTGAAATTAACCTAGTGAACTATCAAAATTAACGTGTCTACTCCATTGTAGCTGAATCTACTACTTTACTCTTTTCTAGCTATACAAATGAACATTTATTGATACCATCCAAAAAACGGCAGAGGATTTGAACAGAATATTCACTGCAGAAGAGATCCAAAAGGCTAACAAACATATGAAAAATAACCTCAGGTTACAGATTGTCATAGAAATTCCAATAAAGACAATGCTGAATATCATCTCACCCCTTTTTTGATGGCATACATCAAAAAGGACAGAAACAACAAATGCTGGAGAGATGGTGGGGACAAAAGAACCCTCCTGAAATGCTGGTGGGAATGTTAGTGGGCCCAGCCTCTGTGGAGAACAGTCTGGAGAACTCTAACAAAGTTATAAATAGTCCTCCCATATGACCCAGTAATTTCTACCCTAGGAATATGTCCTATGGACTTCATAAACACCCAACCAAAAAGATATGTGTACACCAAAGTTCATAGCAGTACAATTCATAATAGCTAAAACCCATAAGCAAACCAGGTGCCCAATGATAGATGAATGGCTGAGAATGCTGTGGTATATTTATACAATGGAATATTACACAGCTATTAAGAACAATGAACCCACCTTCTATGAGCCACCTTGGAAGGAGCTAGAAGGAATTATGTTAAGTGAGCCAAGTCAGAAAGACAAAGATGAGTATGGAATGATTCCACTCATAAAGAGAAGTTGAGGAATAAGAACAGAAAGGGGGAACTCCAAGGAAAATCTAAGTTTGGAATAGGGCACCAAAGTAAAAATCTCTGGGAGGAGAGGGAGGGACACAGACTTTTGGTGGTGGTAATGGTGTTAATATACACTCCTATAATTAATACAAGAGGGGAAAAATGGATTGAATGTCTCAAACTTTTTGATGTATAAACCATAGCTCTGAGTATATGTTCCTTCAATCTAAACACTTAAAACTGTAATCAGAATAAATTTTAACAGTGGGATCAAATTGTTAATACATTTCTAATAATGGCATATTCTTTGAAATATTATATCTTCTAGGGGTCGTGTGGTGACACACCTGGTTGAGTGCACCTATTATAATGCATAAGGTCCCAGGTTCAACCATACCAAGGTGGTTCAATGCAGACGTTACATAGGCTCCTGTGCTGACTATGGGCACCAGATCAAATAAATCAATGGAGTTTACAGTTAACAATATATTTTTCATTGTTGTTGTAGTTATTATTGCTGCTGTTGTTGTTGTTGTTGTCACTGTTGGATAGGACAGAGAGAAATGGAGAGAGGAGGGGAAGACAGGGAGGGGGAGAGAAAGATAGACATCCGCAGACCTGCTTCACCACTTGTGAAGCGACTCCTCTGCAGGTGGGGAGCCGGGGGCTTGAAAGTTAATAATATTTAAATAGTTTTCCTCATATTTGGTAGCTACTCTCTTTCCTGATGCAGCTTTCTGATCCTTTCTCCAACTATGACACCATCTCCCCAGACAATAACCTGGGTCCACCTGCATATTATATGTCTGGCGTAGGCAAAAACTAGTATAGTCACAGGCCCTTTGGAGTATGCCTAAAATAGGCTAACTACCTATCTTTAAAACAGAGACCTCATATCTTCACCTGCAATATTCTTGCCTTTAGGTTCATGATTAGTCAACAATTTGTTTTGCTTTATATCTTAACCTTTTTTCAGACACCAGGTTCCAGATGATCCCACCATGTGTCCTGGAGCCCCACCTTCCCAGATCCCTGCCCCACTAGAGAAAAAGAGAGACAGACTGGGAGTATGGTTCGACCTGTGGAAGCCCATATTCAGTAGGGAAGTAGTTACAGAAGCCAGACCTTCCACCTTCTACACCCCATAATGATCCTGAGTCCATATTCCCAGAAGGATAAAAAATAGGAAAGCTATCAGGGGAGAGGATTGGATATGGAGTTCAGGGGTTGGGAACTGTTTGGAAATGAACCCTCTTAGCCTATAGTCTTGTCAATATTTCCATTTTATATATTTTTTACATAAACATTTCTTTTTCCAGAATTGCTATCCTGTCTTGGGTACTCTTCTATCTGTTTCATTTTCCCATACTTTTTAAATTTTTTAAGTCACCTTTTCAAAAGATTGTATTCATTTGTGAGAAAGATAAGAGGAAAGAGAGAAAGAATCAGACATCCCTCTGGTACATGTGCTGCCGGGGATTGAACCTGGGACCTCATGCTTCAGAGTCCAATGCTTTATTCACTGTGCCACTTCCTGGACCACAGAAGTGTTTCTCTCTCTCTCTCTCTCTCTCTCTCTCTCTCTCTCTCTCTCTCTCTCTCTCCTCTTCTCTCTCTCTCTCTCTCTCTCTCTCTCTCTCTCTCTCTCTTTCTCTCTCTTTAAATTTTTATTTATAAAATGGAAACACTGGCAAGACTATAGGATAAGAAGGTTACAATTCCCACCACCAGAACTGCATATCCCATCACCTCCCCTGATAGCTTTCCTATTCTTCAGCCCTCTGGGAGTATGGACCCAGGGTCATTATGGGGTGCAGAAGGTGGAAGGTCTGGATTCTGTAATTGCTTCCCCCCTGAATATGGGCATTGACAGGTAGATCCATACTCCAAGCCTGTCTCTCTCTTTCCTTAGTGGGGAAAAGCTCTGGGGAAGTGCAGTTCCAGGACACATTGGTGGGGTCATCTGTCTAGGGAAGTCTGGTTGGCATCATAGTAGCATCCGGAAGTTTATGGTTGACAAAGGGTTAACATATAAAGCCAAACAAATTGTTGACTAACCATGAACCTAAAGGCTGTTTTATTGCAGATGAAGATGCAAAGTCTCTGTTTTGGAAATAGCTAGTAAGTATTTCAGGTATATTCCAAAGGTCCCATGACTTTATTAGTTTTTGCCTGAGCCTGACATCTGATATGCAGTTGGACTCAAGTTATTTTCTGGGGAGATGATGTCATCTTCCCATATGTGAATGAAATGGTCAAGGGCAGCATGAAGCTACCATTATGCAGCAAAAGTCACAATGCTATACTAGTCAGAAAATATGAACGCTTCTCAGAGAGAAAACAAGATGAGATAGCTCCAGTTTATAGACATAGTAATAGAACTCAACATGTGCATTATATTAGTTTCATCTATGGATTGATTCTATTTCTCCTTTCCTTATCCAAAGATGGAACCACATTTGCAAACTCTCCAGTGTTCTGTGCTGCTTTGTTGCCCAGTATCTATGTTCTGATGGTTTGCTTGTGAACACTTCCACTAGTACATTAACCTACTGGTTCATGTTTTCATAAGACCATTTTCCTATTTTTTAAAATTTTTTCCTCACTGCTACTGGAATGCAAATGTGCTTCAAACCCAGTTCAAGTATTTAAATAGACCATTATGTTATACACCCCAGGGAATGTACCTGTAGAAGAGTGAAAGAAAATTTTGTGTTTCTGGGAAATCTACTCACCCTGAACTTGTCACAGAGATGATGGGGAATTTTTAATTGAATTATTAGCTATGACTATATCTTAACTTACTGTAAAGAAATATTATAATAGGAATTATTCTCTCTATATAATTCACATACCTAAACATAAATTTCATATATATATATATATATATATATATATATATATATATATATTTGAGTTTTTTTCTGATTAAACCTAAGGGTGGGTTTAAAATATATAGTTAAGCATGTTTTAAGTAAATGTTGTATCAAGAATCCTTTGTTATTCCTTTTCTAGAGTGCAAACAGAATATATACTTACCTCCAAGGACACTGGAATTTTCAGAGGCTGAAACAAGAAACTCCGTTTGTCCTTAGACTCAGTGAAGGCAGATTTGATTTATTTTCTTAGCCCAAGTTTATTTTATTTTATTTGGTTTAATTTATTTATTTATTTATTTAAGAAAGGAGACATTAACAAAATCATAGGATAGGGGGTACAACTCCACACAATTCCAGGACGCATTGTTGGGGTCTTCAGTCCAGGGAAGCCTGGCTGGCATCCTGATGGCATCTGGAACCTGAAAAGAGAGTTAACATACAAAGCCAAACAATTTGTTGAAGAATCATGGACCCAAAGGTTGGAATAGTGGAGATGAAGTGTAGGGGGGTACTCACTGCAAATAGCCCAAGTTTTTGATGGCATCTTTTTTCCAAGTGAAGAATGTTTCATATATATATTGAAAATCTGTTGTTTAGTATACTCATCATCAATAATCTTATCCATATCTTCTCATGAACTTGCTGCACTTTCTATAGTAATGCTTCCTATTTCATCTCACACCTTTATATTATAGACACATTTTTTTCACCTTGACCCCATGATCCAACTCCAGAATCTCTGTAGCTTCTTAACCTGTCTTGGCCTTCATCAAACTGGTGAGAATTACAACCTGGCTCTGAACTAAGTTTTAGTTTAGATTGTAACATGCTTGGTCTTCATCCAGATATGTAAAGTTAAAGCAATAGATTATTTTACTTTTTCATAATTCATATATTTATCAAAATTGAACTTTTAACTATACTAAATAACTTTTACTGCATTCACAAATTGACTTTTATGACAGGAGTCAAACTTTCAACTTATTTTTATTTTCAACATACTTTCCTCATTACACTTAATCATTTCTAGTTTATGATTGAATGTAAGGGACATAAACCTCTCTCTTTCACTGGAACACCCAAAGTACATTGAGACTAATTCATTCACACAATTTTATTATTGTATCTCAGGAAGTAGGGAGGGCAAAAGAAAGAGGATGAGGGAATAGGCAACAGGAAAGGCAGTCAGAACATATGTTACATTTATCAACTAAGTATTTTGTCTGGTTTATGGTACCTCCAAACATTTACAATTAGAATATTGAAGCTCAGTGATTATAGACAACCACAACTATGATATATATAAAAACTTTAGGAACCAAACAGTGGCATACTTGTTAGTGTGTTTGCCATGCACAAGGATCTGGGTTCAAATACCCAGCCCTCACCTCTGGGGTTAAGGGAAATTTCAAAAGCTGTGACATATTAGTGTAGGTATCTCTCTTTTTCTCTCTGTCCATCCAAAATTTCTCTCTGTATCCAAAAAGAAGAAATAATATGTCCACCAGAAGTAGCTGACTCATCATACAAGCACCAATGGCAATAAAATAACACCAATGACAAATAAATAAATAGCTTAAAAGAGTTTCAGAATTATCAAAATCTGATTCAGGGATAGGAAGCGATAATATGCCACTACTTAACCTGCTTAATCCAGCCATAAATCTTCAATTCATAAGAAAACTGCTGTATTTGTGAAACACAGTAAAGAAAAACACGATCAAAAATGGTATCTTTCTTTAGGAATAACAGATTTTCTATTTAAAATCTGTGTACCTTATTGTGTTTTCCTTTTAAGTAAATATTGTTTTTATATTTTAATTAGAGTGAGATAGATAGATAGATAGATGACAGACAGATGACAGATAGATAGATAGATAGATAGA
Organism: Erinaceus europaeus; assembly: GCF_950295315.1. Taxonomy (NCBI): domain Eukaryota; kingdom Metazoa; phylum Chordata; class Mammalia; order Eulipotyphla; family Erinaceidae; genus Erinaceus; species Erinaceus europaeus. Next base: position 35,092,321 of record NC_080175.1, read on the forward strand.
TAGATAGATAGATAGATAGATAGATAGATAGATGGTGGAAGACTATTATTAAGTTGTGGCTTATAGTCATGCCAGGAATTGAACGTAAGATATTCCTTAGATATGAGGATTATTTTAATTAGATATCATGCTGTTTTCTAATCTCTCATTTTATGTCTTTTCTTCATTCCTTTCATCTAGAGATCCCAAGACCATAGGTTAAAACTTATTCAATTCCCCATTCTCAATATTTGCTTATTCTTTCTACTCTATGCTCAACCTTAAGTACTGCTCATCCACTCTTTACCAGGACCTATCTCAAAAATAAATGTAATTTCTATCATTTTACTTTTTTAATTTACTTATTTTATTGATTGTATACAGATTGAGAGGTAAGGGGGCTGGGGATACAGAGGGAGAGAGAAAAAGAAACACTTCCCCTGCAGGTGGATACTGGGGGCTTGAACTCAAGTCCTCCTGGATTGTAACATGTGTGTACTCAACCAGTTGCACTGTCACACAGCCTCTGAAAAAGAAATATGTTTTAACTGATTATTCTGAAAAACAGCACCACTAAATCACCAATGGTATGTTGTGACTGAAAAATTACTTTAACAGTAATTGAAGCACATTTTTTTTTCATTTCCTGCTTTGAGTCATCAAAGCATGGTTAGCAGTTTTTCAACATTCACTGTATAATACAGACATCATTTGTCCATCACATTCTGCTAAATTCGCTCATGTCTGTCCCCTCCATACAATATGCGCAGGGCTGTGACAGCCAGTTGTTAAGTGATAACTCTTGGTTATTAGTCTTTAGGTCCATAATTATTCTGTTTGTTGCATTGTTTCTTGCCATTTTTTAACTTCATTGATAAAAAGAAATAGATGGCAACATTTCCAGTAGGATAACTTTCACATAAAACAGGTCCATAACACTTAGGAGAAAACTTTAAGGAAATCTATTTATTTCTAATCTATTATTTTAGATATTCACTTCTTTACATATGCCTTTATCCATCCTCCAACAGCTATCTGCTAGAGTAAGAGTTTTACTTCCATGTTATTTAAAGCCACCATAAGTAAAATGGGCTATATATTTCCATGAGTAAGTTTAAAGGAAGAATTTTTTTCTCTGTCTTTTCAACCTGTGTTCATCTGAGATCAAAATGTGTGTCAAGACAATAGAGACATATGTGCTTCAGAATAAGAGTAGGTCAAAGAATCAAGAATCCAAAACAGAAAGAAAATTATTTAAGGAATCAAATGTATTCCTAATTCAATATATAGCCAAAGGCATAGTTCTCCATTTTGTCATTACTTTCTTATGTTTTCATTAACTTTAAAGTGTCTTAGTTCACTGGAGGATGTTGTGAGATTAAACCATCTTCTAAGTCAAATATATTCATCAGTTTTTTGGATTAATTAGTTTATTTTGTACAACCTTAGTCTATAAGTAGTGTGATATAATGATTGGCAGTGCTTGGACAGAAATCACCCTACTGAGTAAATAAAATCGATATTATTTTTCTCCCTAAAATTCATTAAAATATTATGGATCATTTATCACTACTACATGTGTATGATGTACATATGAGTCTATATTGATGTTCACTGACAGTTCCATCTGTCACAAATAATTAAACTTTCAGTTGTGTAAGAATGCCAATATCTAAGAAAAATTAACATATTTTGAGTGATCCTGATGAGTTGCAGTCAGAAAAGAACATGAAAGAACAATACGCAAAACTATGTGTCTTTTTTAATTCTATAGTTGCATTCTAGTTTTCATGCCTGTCTATATCATGTTCTAGTCTCTCGCCATAAAACTGTCTTGTCCACAACACATATTTGTACACAGAGAAGGAACGCTTAATGTTCTAACACTAGATGGAGGCTAATGTTATATGCCAGGCTTATAGGGGCTCACATATGTTTATATGAACTCTATACAAAGCAGAATATATACTTGGCATATAAATAATCAGATTTCAGGTGAAACAGAGCAACAAATGATACATTAGGAAAGCCATTATAATATATTGACAATATGTTTAGTAAACCTAAAACAATTCAACGAACCTTTTCGTCCAGTATGTGAATGCTACATTGAAGATACTTCAAATAATTCACCATTATTTCACTATAATTGTCAGCAACTTGGACAATGTGAGAAATCATCCAAGTATGAGAAGCATGTGTTGACTAGCTGTGGTATTATAAGACTTTTTATTGTATTTAATTTTATACCATTAATTTTAAAGTAGCAAAACAAAAATACTGGAATGGATAGTGGTATTTCATAATTGTTAAACCTCAAAATATTATTAGGAAATTAAAATATTTAATGACTTTGGGAAATCAAGTATTACTATTTAAAATTATTGCTATTTATTTTTAACTTTTGTTATTTATTTATTTATTTTGCCTCCATGGTTATTGCTGGGGCTCAGTGCCTAAACTATGAATCTACTATTCCGGGAGATTATTTTTTCCTTTTGTTACTATTGTTTATTGTTTTTATTATTGTTGTTCTTATTGATGTCATTATTGTTGGATAGGACAGAGAGAACTGGAGGGAGGAGGGGAAGACAAAGAGGAGGAGAGAAAGACACCCTCAGACCTACTTCATCTCCTGTGAAGGGACTCCCCTGCAGGTGGGGAGCCAAGGGCTCGAACCAGGATCCTTGTGCTTTGCACTACCTGCGCTTAACCCATTGAGATACCACCAGACTCCCAAGGCAGTTCTAGTCTCATGGGAATTTTTCATCTTTCTGTGATAGGTGACTACACCCAATTCCCATCCCAACCTACATGCTCCTTCAGCATAGTGTATGGGGTCCCTAAGGCCAACTCAAACTCCTTTGCCCTGCCTTCACTCCAACTCTATTTCTTGAAAGCAAATAAAATATATAATAGAGGGCCAGGCAGTAGCACACCTGGTTAAGTGCACAGATTACAATGTGCAAGACCCGGGTTCAAGTCCCCAGTCCCCACCAACTGGAGGAAAGTTTCATAAGCTCTGAAGCAAGTACTGCAGGTGCAAGTCTCATTCTCTCTCTCTCCTCTCTCTCTCTCTCTCTCTCTCCATTTCTATCTCCTCCCCCTCCTCAGTTTATTTCTGTCCTATCAAATAAAGAAAAAGTGAAAAATGGTCACCCAGAGAGGTAGATTTGCCATGCAAGCATTGAACCCCAGCAATAAAATGCTCACTCTATTCAATAGGCTACCCAGTAACTATTAAATCAGTGAGTTTAAAATAGTAATTTATCCATTCTGGATTACAGAAAGAAAATTAACAAAAATGTATAAAAAGCTGAACATGGGCGTTGACTGGTCGGTCCATACTCCCAGTCTGCCTCTCTCTTTCCCTAGTAGGGTGGGTATATGGGGATACAGAGCTCCAGGACACATTGGTAGGGTCTTCAGTCTAGGGAAGCCTGACCCGCATCCTGATGACATCTGGAACCTGGTGATTGAAAAGAGAGGTAACATACTAAGCCAAACAAATTGTTGAGCAATCATGGACCCAAAGCTTGGAATAGTGGAGAGGAAATGTTAGGGGGGTACTCACTGCAAACTCTAGTGCACTTCTGCTTTCAGGAATATATTTTGCAGTAGTTTACGGATACGTGTGAACATATGCTCTCTCTCACAGAAACTGGTGTATATCTAGGTTTTGGGACTTTGTTAGAAAGTAAAACACCTGAGATGAAATTAGAGTATACTGTGAAAGGAAAGGTCTCACCCGAGTAATGAAGTTGAAGGGTTGTCATTCCACACGTGAAGTCTCTGGACACAGTCTGAAGTGAAGCATGTTGAGGTGGCAATTGTTGTGTTGGTTAGGTTGTGATTGGCAGATGCAATATTATTTGATATGGATTGGGAGAGGCATATGGGAAAGTGGGCCCTATCCAAGGGTTCCAGGACTGGGGGAAGTATAGGCTCTATAGTAGAGATGTGAGGTTCCTGCTGTCTTAGGGTTCAAAGAGACAATCTATAGTTAATGTTATCATCACATTGTTTGGTAATTGGGTTAACTCTGAAAAGTCCTTTTGTTAGGGTTTGCTGTACAGTTCCCAGTATCTTGTATATAGCTGTGCTATTGATTGCTTCTGATCTACTTGGTCTAGGCTTTTGAGAGAGTCCGCATATCAATTACACAGCCTATATATTGAAAAGATTAAGTTTGTGTTTTGAAAAACTTCGAGACATACAATTACAGAAGCCAGACCCTCTACCTTCTGCAACCCACAATGACCCTGGGTCCATGCTCCCAGAGGGATAGAGAATGGGAAAACTATCAGGGGAGGGGGTGGGAAATGGAGATTGGGTGGTGGGAATTGTATGGAATTGTACCCCTCCTACACTATGGTTTTGTTAATTAATCCTTTCTTAAATAAAAATAAAAAATTTAAAAATGTACAAACCTCAAAGATAAGGATAATATGTGATGTTTATTTTCTAGTAAATGTAATTTTTCAATTTTTGTACTATATTTATTTAATGGACAGACAGCCATAAACAGAGAGTTATGGGGAAAATAGAGAAGAAGAGATACAGAAAGACACCTGCAACACTTCTTTACCACTTGTGAAGCTTTTCCCCTGCAGGTGGGGATCAGGGGCTAGAACCCGAGTCCCTGAACACTGTAAAATGTGTGCTCAACCAGGTGAACCACCACCTGCCCCCTGCGATGTTTGTTTCATTCAATTCTCTGAAATTACCCGAAAAGATAAAAAAGCTATAATAATATTTGAAAAAATAATGATAAATAATGCCTAAAGAGAGTCGGGCGGTAGTGCGGCTAGTTAAGAGCAAGTGGCGCAAAGAGCAAGGACAGGCATATGGATCCTGGTCTGAGCCCTGTCCCCCTATCTGCAAGGGAGTCTCTTCAAAAGCAGTGAAGCAGGTCTGCAGGTGTCTATCTTTCTCTCCCCCTCTCCATCTTCCCCTCCTCTCTCAATTTCTCTCTGTCCTATCCAACAACAATGACATCAATCATAACTACAACAATAAAACAACAAGGGCAACGAAAGAGAATAAATAAAAAAAGAAAAAAAAGAATGCCTAAAATTTGATGAAGTGTTATAACATCTGAGTATAAACATAATGAGTAAGATAAAAGAACTCTTTACAAAGACAATAACTTCTTTATACTTATAAAAACTAAAAATTGATAAAAACATTAAAATGACTGAAAATAATATATCATAAATAATAGGCTTTGATTCAAAAACCATACAACCACCCGTGTTACAATAGAGGCTAGAATGAAGTGGCTGAATTATTTGCAGTGTTAAGATGACTGTTAATTGCTTAAAATAAACTATTTCCAGATTGAATTTTTAATAGAAATATAAAAATATCATATACAGATAAAAAGTGAAGATAAGTGAATAGCTTTTAAATGAAAAAAAGCTCATCAAAGACAATGAAAAGAAGAACTCATTTGTGAATGCTCCTAAATATTTCCAGTTACGCTCATCTGCACTGGAAAAAAAGAAAATATTCACAATTAACATTGTGGAGATGCAGTAGCTTCATACTTCCCAGAGTCCTGGGTGATATGTGTTCATTATGAGAGAATACATGGTATGAAACATGTCCCCATTTGTTGAGTATTTATTATGTATCAAGTATCCATCCAAGTGACACATCATATTATAAATGACAAGCTCATGAAATTAATTGATCATTCTCTTTTGATAAATGGGGACACAGAAACAAGCAGAGATTAAGAAGTGTGTGTTACTATGAATCATAGACTCAAAGCAGGCAGACTTTCTCTTTTTATTATTATTAGCTTTATTTATTTATTGGATAGAGACAGTCAGAAATCAAGAGGGAAGTGAGAGATAAAGAGGAAGAGAGACAGAGAAACACCTGCAGTACTGCTTCACCACTTGCAAATCTTTGCCCTTATGGGTAGGGTCCAGGGGCTATAATCTGGTTCCTTGTGCATTGTACCACGTGCACTCAACCAGGTGTGCCACCATTCAGCCACCAGACTTTCTCTAATAACATAATTATAGGAAACCTCTCAAATCTTTCTTCAGAAGTCATAAGTCAACAAATCTCTTCTGCCAAGGATATCTAAAGATTGGAAAGTAAAATCAAATTAGTGAGAAAGCATTCTTTTTTTTTAGGTCATATGATATTTTTAGTTGTCAGTTTCTGAATAACTACAAAGTGAAAAGTAAATAAAATAATAAAATAAAAGTAAATAGGTAAAGGCACTGATAATAGTAGCTGAGTACCACCAGTGCTCAAATGTATAACAAGGGAAATAGGCAGAATCCTTAGCAGATCAGAACAAATGGTTAGCAAACAGAGCTCAACCAACACCAGACTGTTGACAACAAGAAGAAAAATGGCCTACTTTTCAGAGACTGCTGAGCCGAAGCTTGCATCCTAGGGCCAGCTGGTACCCACACCAACCCTCAGTCATCGCAAGGCCAGTAAGAGAATCCAGCTGCAGGATCATTGTAATAATAGAAGATGGTACTTACAGTACAAAAAAATATGAATATATAATAAGTGACTGTTGCTCAATACACTAGTGACTTTTAACTTAATTTTATATTATTTGAGGATGAGGGTTCATCATTACTACTGAACACTGCTGAACCCTGATGGGCTGCAATCTACTAGAAGCAAGACAAGGGTGATAGCATGTGGTTATACAAAGATCTGTCATGCTAGAAGCAAGACAAGCTAATGGGGCGGAACACTTATGAATAAGAGGGGCTTGAAGGAGTTCAGTGGCCTGTGGAGAAAGAACAGTATTTTAGACATAGTTTACTCAAGATTTTTTTTCCTATTTTGAACAACTTCCTGCACTGACACAGAATGCATTCTCCTTCTGCATCTGAATCACTCCCATGATTAATAAATCATTCAGTGGATTCAAATGTCCCCAGTTCAGTTACCTCTTCCAAGGACAAAAAGTCAGTTGCTTTCCCTTTTCCATAAACATCCAAGTCAAAGAAAGACCATTTCTTGGAATTTAACTCAAAAATATCTTTAGCAAGATTGAGAGTTTTACATAGAGCCCTATGACTAATGGCAACAATTCATCCTGAGCTTATTACAGAAACGAACATACAGAAAATTTATTCTTTCTTTAAAGAACAATGAAGTGCTTTTGGAAAGAGATCTCAGCAAGTGTTCTTACACACAAAAAGATTTACAGAGACAGGAAGAGAAAAATGGAGAAGGTGCTTGCCCTTTTGCTATATTTGTTGATGGCTGTTCATAATATAAACACTCTCATAGCAAAGGCTAATTGCAAACCCTCCTCTCAGACAATGTGGTGACTGATTGATTGGGTTTGTTATATGAAACAACACCTGAATGGATTTCTCAATCACCTGCATGGCAATATGGACCTGAAGACAAGATGTTCAACTTGCTCACCTATGATTGAGATCATTTGCAACACAGCATACACTTTCTTCATGACCAGTTTTCTGTTTTTTTTTTTTTTTTGACAGACTACATAAATAATTCTTAGTATGGAGTTTTAGAAAAGATTGAACCACATTACTCAAATCTATTAGTGGCTCCATAGTCACTAGTTTTTTCCTCCACTGCTTTGAGACATTATGGGGTAATTATTTCTGTAACAGACCACTAAAGCAGAAAGAAAGAGATGTATTCAAGGAAAAGTGTATAAATATCATTTTCTTTTATCCTAGATAGTTATTATTTTTTATTATCCCCCCTTTTCAATGCACAGTATATGATTATCCTTGAGAGACAATTCGTTTTATTTTTTTCAGCATCATGCGTTATATTTCCACTATTGCCTTTGGTTTTATTTATGTTTGGAAACTGTCATCAGACAAAGAAGTTGGGCTTTATTCATCACTCTCTCTGCTTACAATTTTGTTCAGTGCCTTTTCAATTATCATAACTTTCTCTACAAAGCTACAAGAGATTGAATTAGTCAATTATTAGATTATATTGGATTTTCAGAATTTTTTTTAAAGAAAAGCATTTCACAAATTATTTTTCTAAGTTTATTTTCTTAGAGGCTACACACAAAAAATTTTATTGTACAAAATGTATCTGGTGTTTGCACATTCACATTGGTGACTGCATGCACTTGTGAAGGATTCCAAGGCTTGAACACTTAGTCATGCCTGGATGGCTGTGTTGGGAAACTCTCAGCAACTATCCACACCTCAGCTATCTCTTCCACATACTCTGGGAAAAATGTTTGATTACAATATATGTATGGCAATCCCCATGACAACTCTGTTCATTGATCTTTGGTAATCTGATTTTATTGACTATACTTGTTTTTATGTCTTGATTGTCTTCTTTGGTCATAGGTTTTTGTCATTTTTTATAAAAACCTAAAGCTGAGACTTCATATCTATAGAAATAAAAAATTAAACAAGAATTATGGTTAGTTATATGCCTGTTAGAACATACATAGTACCATGTACAAAGACCTGGTTCAAGTCTTCATTCCACACCTAAAGGGGAGAAGCTACATGAGTGATGGAGTAGTGCGGTAGATATCAGTCTATCTCTTCTCTCCCTCTATATCTCTCTCTGTCTGTATTATAATCAATAAATAAAATTTAAAATAATGATTTCCAGGATCAATGGAGTTGTCATGCAGTGGGCATCAAGCTTCAACAGTGGTAAAAAAAAAATATATATGTATATATATATATATATATATATACATATATATATATATATAAACACTGGAAAAACACAAAGAAAATAAAAGCACTGTTAGAAAGCAAAATATTGCTTTTTAACATCTTTTTTTTTGCAATATTTATTTGAGGTATAAGGCATCTGGTAAATATTGAAGTCTTTTTGTTGTTGTTTGTTTACTAGATTTTTAACTGATTATAGTACAATTGTTGACACAGTTTTGAAATCTCTCACTTGTCTTTGATAGTTGTCTTCAAAACACTGTTACCCAACCCCCCTTAACTTTAGTCCTTCTCCATAATCACACACCTTGACCCCATAATCCTCTAAGCTCCTGCCTTTTCTCTACTTTCATGGATTACTTAGCAGTGGTCCAACACACCAAGCCCTTGCTTATTAAGTTCCACACGTGAGTGAGATAATCGATATTCATCCTTTCCAATTTGGCTTATCTAAAAAAATAAGTTTCTAATACAATCCAAATTAATAGTGACTGTTGAGTCCAATAGAAGATCCAGTTAGCTCTCAGTGATATCTAGGGAACATTCTAAGTTCTCCTAACCTTAATTTCCCTTAAGACTCAGCTATGATAGAACAGTTATGCCTAATAAGATGAAAGCACTATGTCCATTAAAAAATACTGACTATAGCATACCCTCTTGTGTACCTCTACAGGTCCTTGTCGTCAGTGTGGTTCAACATTGGTAAAGACTGCCCCATTGTTCATAGGGAGGTTGGGTCAACATACTCTGCCACTCAAGAAAGATGAGTCCTGCAATGGATGCAGCCTAGAATGCTCCTAGCTATGACTACAGAATGCGAGCTCAAGCCTACAGGGATGCAGAGGTTATACATGCTCCTGTGCTGAATATAGGCCCTAGCTCAGATCGATGGGGTTTACAGTTAACATTTATATACTTTTTCCATATTTGGGAGCTACTTTCATCCCTGATACAGTTTTCTAGTCCTATTTCCAGTTCTGACACCATCTCCCCAGACAATACCTTTAGCACACCTACATGTTAGCTGTGGACTCAGGCAAAATTAATAAAGTCATGAGCCCCTTGGAATATACCTAAAATAGACCTTTTCCAAAATGGAGACCCCAAATCTTATCTGTTAGAAACTTACCTTTAGATTCCTGATTATTAAACAATTTGTTCTGCTTTATACCTTAATGCTTTCACCACTAAGTTGCAGATGTTACCATGATGCCAATCTGACTTCTCTGGGCAGATGACTTCGCCAATGTGTCCTGGAACCCCACTTCCCCAGAGCTTTACCTGTCTAAGGAAAGACAGAAACAGGGGATATGGATCAACTTCCCAACACCCATATGCAGTGGAGAAGCAATTAAAGAAGCCAGACCTTCTACCTTCTTCACCCCATAATGAACTGGGGTCTATACTCCCAAAAAGATAAAGAATAAGAAAACTTCCAATGGAGGAGGTGGGATATGGGACTCTGGTGATGGCAATTGTATGGAATTGTACTACTCTAAGCTTATGGTCTTGTACATCATTAATAACTATTTTAAAAAAGAAAAAATAAGTAACACTAATTTTAAAATAATAAAAACAAAACTGCAAGTGTAATAATAATAATTAAAAAACTAGAGATATTCAGTCCCTTCTTTATCATGGACAAGAGTAATAAGGATGTATAGGATTTTCCTGGTATTCCCTCACCTTAGCTTCTTCATTCTTCTTGCTGAAAGCAAGGAAGGACAATGGAAGACACATACATCTAACATGTATTGTGTTCAGATTCCATTCTGCTGTTTGTTTGAAAAGTTACCAAGTGTAGAGGACAGAGGGACATTTTCCTTGTGGGAACTTCCTATACAGCTCTCCTAGTACTGTGACAGAAAGATCAGGTGATCTAAATGAAGAAACTGACCACTACCTTTTCTGCCTCCATGATTATAAAGGAATAAGAGCCGGAAAGGAGGAAGGGACTCCTTTTAGCATTTCCTAAATAAAATGGATCTAGTCACACGAATTTTCCCATTTTTTTTCTCTGAAAATAATCCTAAAGTCACAAAAGAGACAACCACATCCATTTGGAAGGAACCTGAGAGAATTCCATCATACCCGTGTTCCACTGACTCAAGATAATTCTCAAACCTGAAGTTTTCCAACATCTAGTGTCTGGAAACTTGTATTTAACCTCAATAATATAAGACTTGGATTTAAATTATTACCATCATATAAAGTTGAACTCTAGAAACTAACATTTGCTTTTTAGTAATATAAATATGAAGTTATTCCATACAAATGGGGTAGCATTTTGAAACAGTATTAATTGTAAAAATCTATTTATTCTACAGAAGAAGAGGGAAGAGAGATAGAGAGAAGAGAGAGAAAGAAGTAGGAGGAGAAGAAGAAGAAGCAGAAGCAGAAGCA